>NC_080404.1:11045000-11355000 GCF_030265065.1 Corythoichthys intestinalis
AATCAGCCTTCCTCTGAATTTTATTTATTTATTTTTATTTATTTTAAGTCTCCTATATTAGTATTGAAGTGTAATTTTAAGGTTATTTTCTTCTCAGATTGTTTGTGTGCAAGTTCCTGTCAACAGATTTACTTGTACTTTTTTTTTTTTTTTTAATCAATATTTGCAATTTAGATAAGTACAGTATATGCGAGGTTTAAAACAATTTTCATCTTTTTTCGTTATCCAATTATAAGTCATGCCAGCTCGTTGTGTCATCTGTCCAGGCATGTAATGTCAACATGTCGACTTTACGTAAATAGTCTTTTGTATTAAAGCAGTGCTTCTCATTTATTTTGTTACGCCCCACTCCAGGAAAAAAATAAATGTTTTGTACCCCCCCCCCCAACTTTTTGCCGCCACTGTAAATAGTATCATTTGTCTATAAAATTTTAATTATTATAAGTACACCTCTGCATAACATTGTGCCCGTTTTAATATTAAAGAAGAAAAAAAGTAATATAGATCAACCTACAATAAAGTATAACTTTATTAATATAGTTTTGTCTGTAACAGACAAGACTTAAAGCGCATCACTTTGCCTGAATTAAAAAAAAAAAAAAAAAAAAAAACACACTCAGGGCACATTTTTTAACTATTTGATACTTAAAAAAAATAAATAAATAACATCAATAAACGTTAATAAGTTGAAATTAATTAGCAACATTAACTCAGAGCACAATATGCCAAACCAAAATTAATAAAACAAAACATGAGTGTCATTGGAAACAGTGACATTTATTTATTTATTTATTTATTTTTGCAGCACTTGTATCGTATCGCATCATGTCTAATGCTGCAGACAGTATCAGTTCCTCTGCTATGATAAGACGAACGTTGGCAATATTCAGCACGTTTTCGCTTAAAAATTTTCAACCGGCTTATCAATGTGAATGGAGTCTATCGTCTTTAAGTGAAGTCTTCATTGATTTCACTTCATACTGTCCGCTGCCAACATTTTTGAAAACAGTAAACATACCGGTCTTTCCTTGTCTCCCACTGTATCAAAAGTGAGCCAAACTATGTATGCTTGTCATATTTCCTCATCTTAGCTTTCAGGAGACTTCATAGATCCTGCTCTTTGCTGTGTGCTCTTGTTTAATGCAAAAATACTGTGTACATTCTAAAAATGAGAGCGCCACTGCCAACCACCGAGTGGATGTGCAATTACGTGTCATTCTAGCACAGCTAAAAAGTAGGTTCGGCGAGGACACATGCGCACAACACTAGGTAACTTTTCAGTTATGATCGATTTTAGCGGCGCAGGTGGACAAAAGAGGTAGTGTTTTGCCTTCGGGAGACTGCGCTTCCAATGAGGACCAGCGCAGCCCATCCCTCCTCCCGCAGTAGTAAAGGAGACATCGTCACCCCCCCCCGGGATCCAGGGTGATCCCCTGGGCCACCCGCACTCCCATCAACCGGCCTTCAGGGATGGGAAGAGGGGATGCACCACCACAGGAATGCTCGTCCACAGGAACCACCAGTAGCTGGGCGGGAGAAATGGCAGGGCCCCGATCAACGCCCACCCCAGACCACCCACCGGCGCAACCGCCCACCCCTCCCCCCGCCGCCCGAGCACCCACCCCGAACAGGCGTTACGCCAAGCGCCGGAGACCAGGGGATGTCCACCCCACCAGCAAGGGACAACAAGCCCCACCCAAGGGCCCACAGCCCGGAGAGACGGACAGGGCCGGAGACAGACCAAAGGGACGGAGGCGTGACCCTCCCAAACCACCCCTAGGCCAGGAGGGGTGCGCAGAATGACACCAGGGAGCACTCTGCCGCCTCTGTAAATAGGATCATTTGTCTATAGAATTATTATTATTATATTATTATTATTATAAGTATCTCTGTGTATAATTGTCCTTTTTAACATTAAAGAAAAAAATAGAGGAATATAGATCCATTTACAATAGATCCATTTACAAAAGTATAACTTTATGAACATTATTTTGTTTGTAACAGAAAACACCTAAAGCACATTAAGTTACCCGAATTAAAAAGAAAAAAAAAAGAAAAGTCACATCCAACCTGTAAAATTATACTCAAGGTGCATGTTTTGACCATTTGATCCTGAAAAATAAAATTTAATAAAATCAATAAATAATAATCGATTCAAATTAATTAGCAACATTAAATCATGAGGACAATATGTCAAACAATTTGACCGAAAAACAAATATTAAGAGAACAAAAACAACAGTGTCATTGGACAGAGGGACAGTTTTTATTTTTGCTGCAGGCAGTATCAGCTCCTTTGCTATGGTATGGGGTTGTTTTGCACTGAGAAACTTGGTTTGCCACCTTATATGATGCTAACAGTGCTCGCTGGTTTACTGATGTAACACTGACAGAGTGGGATGATTGTTGGCAATATTTGGCACGTTTTCGCTGAAAAAAAAAAAAAAAAAGTCAAGCGGCTAATCAATTTGATTGGGGTCTAATGTCTTTAAGTGACGTCTTAATTTATTTGGCTTCCTGCTGTCCGCTGCAAACATTTTTAGATATAGTAAACAGACTGGTCCTCTTTCACTGTATAAAAGTCAAAGCCAAATGCCAGCGAGTGAAAGACAGGCCAATATTTATCCTTGAGTGACCTTTTATCCTGGTATCCTCCGTTTTTTTCTTTTTTTATTGTTCCTCGCACAAATTTTTTCATCTCTTTTGTTGCTCTGCCAGATTTGCAATATTTGCACAAAAGCGTTCGTATCGACGTCCGTCTTTATGACGCATAGGGAAAGGGAGAAGTGGCGTATGCTGAAGCAGTCAGCACATTTGTAGTTTTTTTGTGTGGGAGGGTTCTTGCCATCCTCCTCAAAGTTAATTAGTGCCGCTGAAAGCGATACAGAACCCCTAAGGCCATAACAGAGTAGTCATACAACTAGCTGTCAGTTAACATATCACAAATGTTATGAAAATATTTTGTAAAGGTTGAAAAGTAAACTAGTGTTGCTTTGAATCAAACATAAAATGCAAAATAAATAGATAAAATGAACATCAACATTGACTTAATTACTTGATTTTTGCTCTCAGCGTTGTCTTACTGACTAGGTTAGCCAGAAATGGCTGAGTATTTATTTTTCGAAGAAATTAAAGCTGCATTCTTTAACTTATTTATAAAGCTAATAATTGGTAAGGCATGCAGTATGAGCTGACAAAGCCAATCCAATGACATGATGCCCTTTCATTTGGATGAATTCGCGCACAGGCTTGAATGACATTCTAAGAATGGTTTGTGATTTTGTTTTCATTACCAACAAGAATATGAAAGCAATACTCAGGCATTCCGTAGATAATGCTGTTTTAAAGTATCTGTCTCACTGTGTGCAAATATCTACTGTCAATGCTACAAAACAAGTGACATATGAGATTACAAATTAAAGGCTAGAATTAGCATAACCACTTTATGTACTAAATGCAATTTTGTATTTGAGGAATTAAAAATATTCAGTGACATTTTATGTTGCAAAGTTTTCAAGATTTGACCTACTTCTATTAGCTGCTATCTCATTTCCTTCATTTAAATACATATGCTACTTTTGTGTGAACAGAGTTGTCTCACCTGCAAATCCATCTGGACATTTGCACATGTACTGTGGAGGGGACGTCACCTGGCTTGTTGTAATACACGTGGCTCCATTCAAGCAGCTGTTGGTTTTTACAAGGCATGCATCGCTTACGTACTGACAAAACTCTCCCGTCCATCCAGGTTTACAGATACACTGCAGCAAAACAACGGTGTGAGTAAATTTGACAAGATGCACTACTCATCAATCTCATTTTACTATTCAACTTTAGATTTGAGCTCAGTGGTGGCTCGCAGGCTTATTATCTGCAGAGAACTAGGGAATTACGACTATGGAAGTGGGGTGTAAATTTAGGTGTAAATTTAAGAATAAAAGATGACAGTTTGTTTCCATGGCAGCAATAACAATGATATTATGGTATAATTTGAGTCATCATGTCAGAAATTATACATCGAAGAAGATGACACAAAAAGAGGACTTGAAGAAACATAGTATTCTCAAATGCTTACAATACTTTACTATACATTAAAGTTGCACCGATACCGATACCAGTATCGGCAGGGGGTGCCGATCCAGCCCGAATTGGTGGTATCGGTATCGACGAGTACCAACATTTAGGGCGCCGATACCATCTACTGGCATCACTTGAACGCAAATGTACTGTCCTCCCCACGTGAGCTAACTTCCCAAATCCCAATGCATGACATCTGTATGTCTTTGTCTCGAAATTACCAAACGAAATTAACTCGTCTTCAATTTTAAGGATGACTACAACGCATATCCGCGATGTTACGCTGCTCATCTAACATAGCATTCACAAACGATTAGCATGCGTAAGCTAACGCCTGCTATTATAGCGCCGATGGGATCAAAAAGGTTAAAACCGTGGGAGACTAAGCAAACTCATGGTTTCATGATGAACAATGAGTGGCAAATTAAGAGCGCCATACTTCAAACTCGTCCTGTTTATGAAAGTCGATTGTCATATGTGTTGTGCAGTAATGAGCAGAAGTGACTTCTGTGGGCAGACAACACTCAAGCGGCGTAGCGCGTACACTAGATATCATCAAATAGCAACCTAGATGTGCTAAATTAGATCCCATACCAACCCCCGCGCGCACACACTAGATATCATCAAATAGCAACCTAGATGTGATACATTAGATCCCATGCCATTCACTGCGTGAGCCCTGAGCGACGCGTAGTCCATATACTACATTGATGAATTAGAAACCACCATGATTGAATGGAAGTTAAGCAGGCGAAATCAATCCATATCAGTGACTATAGATAATGCTGCAAATACTGTTTATTCAGTACATGTTACAGATGGACTCGGACCACAAATAGGATGTTTTGCTTGTATGGTAAATATAGCTGCTAAGAGAGCTGCAGCAATCAACAGTGTGCCCCACTTTACAAACAGTAAAGGTTGTTCTGAGCACTTATATACAAAATTTCTTCAGATCAGTAAGAAGTAAGCACATAAATATTATGCACTAAAATGCTTGTTTATATGATGTTATTTTTGCTTGTTAGCAAATAAAAAAAAATAATAATAGTTGTATTTTCTGTTTCAGAGCATTAAATTTATTGAATTGTATCGAAAATCGTACGAACCATGACTTAACTGTATCGTTGCATCCCTTATACGTACATATACACACACACACGTTTTTTTTTGTGTGTTTTTTTTGCTAACAGAGTGGTATCGGAATGGTATCGGTATCGGCCGATACTGCACAGCCAGGTATCTGTATCGGTATCTGGCCCAAAAAATGGTATTGGTGCAACACTACTATATATATCCAATTAACAGTAATTTCACACAAACCTTATGATGTTATCAAGGCACTGTACAGTCTATTTCCATTAGAATCTGCATATTTGATCGTTTTTCTCTAACTGAATATGTTGCCACTCGATTTTAATTAGTGTGCTGTGGAGTCAGTTCAGTGAAATCGGACCACAATTTCTGGTGCTAATGCGTCATTATAGTTTCCTAAGGGATAATGTAGCCCCAAAATGAGTTACTGTGCCTGAGTTACCCCCTGCAGTAATGCATTTTTGTGTCAAATCCTACAGTATATATACCTAAATTAGAATACAAAAAAATGGTCAGTCATTTGCATTACGGCAGGGGCATCACTAGGTTTTAAAAACATGGGGGACTTAGCCCCCAGATAATGACCAGGATGTAAGTGAACGTAGCGTACAAGCTGCAAAACTTCACAAACAGCTAGCAAAGACTGAAAATGTATTCATCATTATTATTATTATTATTATTATTATTATTGTGTTGTTTAGGTCTATTTTTTAATACAGTAGAACAACAGAAAAAAATAGCTACAATTGCAAGCTACTACGTAGACGTCATCAAAGAATGACGTCTGTTTTAAGGGTGGCAAATTAATCTCTCTGCTCTGACTCCTACAGGTCAATAAAGGTGGTGGAGTGATTATTATTTGTGTATTATTATGACTATCCACTGATGATAATCATATGTGAATGAGGTCAGTTCTTGTACTCATCTATACATAAAGTGAGAAACACAGCTGATCATCCAGAAAGAAGTCACCCCAAAGGTAGTGGTAAAAAGAGTGCACACTTAACTCTATAAACAACGAGGACCTTCATAATGCATTTCAGACTAACTAGCTAGTAGCAGCTAAGTAGCAGCGTTATTTTAGAGCTGGGATGTAACTTTTGACCGCAAAACAACAAAGGTAAGACATGCGCAGAGATTGTCTGTAGTCTGCAAACCTGTTTTTTATTTGTCAAACACGGAGCATTTGGTTTATTAATTACATCGGACTTTCTGCTGTTAGCTCGGAGCTGGACCTAATTAACTATTACTACCAGCAGTGATAAATTTACAGTGGTACCTATACACACGAAGTTAATTCATTCCAGGACCTTGTTTGTAAATTGAAATGGTCGTATGTCAAGCAAGATTTTCCCATTAGAATACATTATAATTCCATTAATTCTTTCCACAGCCCGAAAACCTGCACTAAATTCTTAATAAATACTGCTGTTGCTATTGCAAATAGCAATTACAAAGAGCAAAAGAAATACATTATGAATGAAAATTGGAATAATGATATAGTAGTAATACTAATAATAATACCTGTAATAATGTAACAAATTGGGTTCTAATGTGACAGTCGTATTTTGTGTGGTATACCTGAACGCAACGCGGGGCTGACGGCAGAGTGAGTGAGTGAGTGCAGTTCACTCCTTTCACTTTTAACGTCCTTTTGTTGTGTTGCACAAGTTCTGAAATAAATGATTAAAAACCTGAATACCTGGCGATCTCTTTGGCAATGGTTGTCACCTTTACTTATAAAGACTGGCAAACGGAGGTCGGAGGAGTATTGTCAAGCAGTTCACGGATGCACAACCTACTCTCATATTTTTCCATTGGTAAGCCTCACCTTTTTTCTTTTTTTACCACCTGCTTTAACATTCTTGGAGGCCATGTTGATTTCTCTCACAAGAAAATCCGCCGTGTGGGTGTCTTGCGGGAAAACAATAAAATTGCAACGCTGTCATAAATCGTCGTATTTCGAGCATTATGTCGGATGTAGAAACAAATGGTGAGTCAAATTTTTCATCAGATGTCGAAAATATCGTGTGTCGAAGCGATTGTATGTCAAAGTACCACTGTACTCACTTTCTTGGAAAACCTTCTTATGTCCATCCTTCATCCATCTACTCACGCTCTGCTCTAACCAGAAAGCTGTCAAAATCAGTCAACTCCCCTTTCATTCAACCAAATTGTAAAAACATGCCCCTTCACATACTCAGTAACGGTAATGGACTGGATTTTCAGTGATGTGGGCGTTCTCTATATGAACAAATGGAATGGATTGGCTAAGGGGTTTTCTACCTGACTTTATGAAGTGAGGGGAAACTGACAGTTTTATGATCATATTTAAGTTAATAACCATAGGTTATATGATTATTGATTTAAAATAATATTCTGGAAACTTCATAGTGAATATGTCAGCATTTGTTATGTTTTATTTATTTATTTATTTATTTATTTTTATTATTATTATTAATTTTTTTTTTTTTTTTTTTATAAAACAAGACCAAATTATTTAGGGGGGCTTCAGCCCCCCTAAAAAAGGCCTGGCGACGCCACTGCATAACGGTAATTTTACATTCCATCAAAGTACTGTGTACAAATACACTCCAGTGCCAAAGATATTTTCTTACCTACCGTGAATCACTTTCAAGAATTTAAGTGATGTCCCATTCTCAGAAGGCTTTTCATAAGGCTTGGGTGTTGTATATTGGACTTTTTGACAATTTACTTATAAGCACATTTATGAAGTCGAGCACTGATTTTGATGACAAGCCCTTTTTCTACATCCATGCATAGACTTCAAAACTTGTTTACGTTTTTTTTTCATGTTTTTAACCAATAATCTAGACTGTTTTACGTCCATATTTATGATGAATTTGGGGATTTGAGCATATATTCACAAGAATTTTCGCCAGAAAAGCTGTTTACGTCAGGCGGCCGCTAGCCTCATTCGCTAACAGAGTAGCATTGTACATCAACATTTTCACGTAAAATAAATGCTAAACGCACGTTTATTTTCGCTTTTAACCTAGAAGTGAGACTGTTTTACGGCCAAATCTATGAAGAATTCGGGGATTTGAGCATCTATTCACATGAATTTTCGCCAGAAAGCTGTTTACATCAGGCGGCCGCTAGCCTCCTTCGCTAACAGAGTAGCATTGTACTTCCACATATTTACGTAAAATAAACGCTAACTGCACGGTTTCTTTGCTTTTAACCAATAATTTAGACTGTTTTACATCCAAATCTATGAAGAATTCGGGGATTTAAGCATCTATTCACATGAATTTTCGTCAGAAAGCTGTTTACATTAGGCGGCCGCTAGCCTCATTCGCTAACAGAGAAGCTTTGTACTTCGACATATTTACGTAAAATAAATGCTAACTGCACGGTTTCTGTGCTTTTAACCAAGAATCGAGACTGTTATATGTCCATATCTGTGAAGAATTCTCGGATTTAAATATTTATTCACAAGAATTTTCACCAGAAAAGCTCTGTTTACGTCAGGCGGCCGCTAGCCTCATTCACTACAACTATCTAATTATACAACTGTATAATGACAATAAAGGGCTATTCTATTCTATAATAAGTTGTGATTGCATACAGAATTCATTAATAATCTATTTTGAAAGTATTTATAAATAATTCTACATGTGTTCCACAAGTATTAAGTTTCTGATGTGAAAATTTAGTGATTTAATAGCTGTTGAAAAAAAGTTGATTTGCTATTATGGGCAAAAACTTAATTTGTAAAATATTGCTATTGATCCTGAAAATATAGGAATTTTATGGCAATTTTAAGTGTTGTTATACCAAAATTACTGTTCAAACGTTTGGGGTCGCTTAGACCCCTATCATTTGAATGGTGGTGTTTGGGAAAAAAAAAAAAAAAAAAAAAAAAAAAAGAGATTTTATAAGGGAACGACTTTGAATTTTTTGATGCCGCTGCTCATGAAGACTCATACTGTATACTGTATGGCTAAGGTGCCTGTTTTGGTTTTAGGTCGGTAGCAGCTTTGGTTTTGAAAATATTTGACTTGAAGTTTTTAAAAATAGGCCCCCTACGGATCAGCCCTGTGCCCTGTTACATGTCAATATATTGTGAAGTCAATGATCCATGTTGGACTTTATCCCAAAAGTGTTCAACGGAGTTTAAGTGCTACAATAGGCGGAGATACACAACATTATAGCATCTTGCACCAACTAATCACAGTAGGCTTTTTTTTTTGCAAGCAGCACATGACACTCAGATGTGGTTTTTGGATGTTCAAAGCTAAAGACACTAAGGACATCTTTATTTAACATTCCATATTCCACTGAAAATTTACAATGTGAACAGCTAATTTGAAGCATCTGTCACGATCAAACTAATCAATGTCGTATTAGAGGAGATCACATGATTCTTCCAGGTGCAACATGAGACATATTTCTGGGGCCTCTGAGTATTTGATTATGACAGAGATATTGAATTACTCACCTGATATCCGGCAATTACACTCAAACACAATCCCTCATTTAGACAGTTGATATTGAGCACAAGGCAGTAGTCATTTACTTCTTCACAGTTCTTCCCTGAAAAGCCACGCAGACATCTGTTGAGGGGAGGTGAGTGTCATAAAATCATTTCACCTCAAGCCTCGGGCGCTAACAAGCTGTATTTTCACAAAATGTCTGGACTCATACATTTCTATTTTCTGGCAGAGATTGAAAAGTTTGTTAAATATTCCTCCTCTAGAAAGATAACAATTGGACTTAAAGGTAAAATAAAGGTTAAGTTAAGAAAGTAAAAAACAAGTGAAACATGAAATAAATCTGACACATCCACATAATTTCTCTACTGCTTATTCTGTTCAAGGGCATGGGTAGCTTGAGCCTATCTGAATCAAATTTGGGTTATGCAGATTCAGTGGTGGATGATGTACTCACTTTTTTTTACTTAAATAATTTTTTGCATCTTTATATTTAATTAAGTAAAAATACCTAAAATACCTAATATCTAAGAAAAAAAATACAAGTAAAAGATAAAAATACAAATAAAAAGTAACACACTTACACTCCCGTTCAAAGGTTTGGGGTCTACCCAAACTTTTGAACCATAGTGTGCATAATGAATAATCCCATATGATACACTTAATCCAAAAACTCCATGTAGCATGTATCAAGACACAGATGTCAATGGCTACAGTCAGATTGGGGGGGGATTTTATGGGTGAAACATGGTAATATAATGATGCTCGCGATGCAGAAATCGCAGACATCAAGTAGTGGTCGAGATTTTCTTTTTTATATATTTACCCTTTTATACGTTTTTTTTTGTTTGTTTGTTTGTTTTTCTTTGTTTGGATCGATTATTTATCTACTAAAATATTGGCAAAATGCGACAGTAACAAAAAAAAAAAAATACAATTAAGCAATCGTTTTCAGGTAGATATCTGTGACTTATTTACAGACACCATTTTTTTCATTGTGACATAATTTGTTGAAAAGTTGAAAATATGCGAGTGAATAATTTTTTTAAGTTTTTTTTTTTTTTTAAACTAAACATAAGACATCAATTAATGATTCCAAGCTAAAAATGATAGATATTTCGAATAATAAATATAATTACTTACCTTCTTTTTATGGCTGGGTTGAAACAAAAGTGGTTGCGTGGTGTCTGTAAACGGGGGTCTCCAGGGTAAAACGAACAATTTAAAAATAGTTCGGGGGCTTAATGCGCCATGAAACTGCAATGGCAGCATATAGACATATTGTTCTATCAAACACAACAGTTCTTTTGGCTTCAAATACAGCAGTTTATTTTAAATTAAATTAAATTAAATTAAATTAAATTAAATTAAATTAAATTAAATTAAATTAAATTAAATTAAATTAAATTAAATTAGAAAATTATATACAGTGGGGCAAATAAGTATTAAGTCAACCACCAATTGTGCAAGTTCTCCTACTTCAAAAGATTAGAGAGGCCTGTAATTGTCAACATGGGTAAACCTCAACCGGGAGAGACAGAATGTGGGGGGAAAAAAATCCCATTGTTTGATTTTTAAAGAATTTATTCCAAATTAGAGTGGAAAATAAGTATTTGGTCACCTACAAACAAGCAAGATTTCTGGCTGTCAAAGAGGTCTAACTTCTTCTAACAAGGTCTAAAAAGGCTCCACTCGTTACCTGTATTAATGGCACCTGTTTTAACTCATTATAGGTATAAAAGACGCCCGTCCACAACCACAGTCAGTCACACTCCAAACTCCACTATGGCCAAGACCAAAGAGCTGTCGAAGAACACCAGAGACAAAATTGTAGACCTGCACCAGGCTGGGAAGACTGAATCTGCAATAGGTAAAACACTTGGTGTAAAGAAATCAACTGTGGGAGCAATTATTAGAAAATAGAAGACATACAAGACCACTGATAATCTCCCTCGATCTGGTGCTCCATGCAAGATCTCACCCCGTGGCGTCAAAATGATAACAAGAACAGTGAGCAAAAATCCCAGAACTACACGGGGGGACCTAGTGAATGACCTACAGAGAGCTGGGACCACAGTGACAAAGGCTACTATCAGTAACACAATGCGCCGCCAGGGACTCAAATCCTGCACTCCCAGACGTGTCCCCCTGCTGAAGAAAGTACACGTCCAGGCCCGTCTGCGATTCGCTAGAGAGCATTTGGATGATCCAGAAGAGGACTGGGAGAATGTATTATGGTCAGATGAAACCAAAATAGATCTTTTTGGTAGAAACGCAGGTTCTCGTGTTTGGAGGAGAAAGAATAATGAATTGCATCTGAAGAACACCATACCCACTGTGAAGCATGGGGATGGAAACGTCATGCTTTGGGGCTGTTTTTCTGCAAAGGGACCAGGACGACTGATCTGTGTAAAGGAAAGAATGAATGTGGCCATGTATCGAGAGATTTTGAGTGAAAATCTCCTTCCGTCAGCAAGGGCATTGAAGATGAGACGTGGCTGGGTCTTTCAGCATGACAATGATCCCAAACACACAGCCAGGGCAACAAAGGAGAGGCTTCGTAAGAAGCATTTCAAGGTCCTGGAGTCGCCTAGCCAGTCTCCAGATCTCAACCCCATAGAAAATCTGTGGAGGGAATTGAAAGTCCGTGTTGCCCAACGACAGCCCCAAAACATCACTGCTCAAGAGAAGATCTGCATGGAGGAATGGGCCAAAATACCAGCAACAGTGTGTGAAAAGCTGGTGAAGAGTTACAGAAAACGTTTGGCCTCCGTTATTCCCAACAAAGGGTACATAACAAAGTGTTGAGATGAACTTTTGGTATTAACCAAATACTTATTTTCCATCATGATTTGCAAATACATTCTTTAAAAATCAAACAATGTGATTTTCTGTTTTTTTTTTTCCACATTCTGTCTCTCATGGTTGAGGTCTACCCATGTTGACAATTACAGGCCTCTCTAATATTTTCAAGTAGGAGAACTTGCACAATCAGTGGTTGACCAAATATTTATTTACCCCACTGTATATGTATACGTGTGTGTGTATGTGTGTGTGGGGGTGTGTGTGCGTGTGTGTGGGTGTGTGCGGGTGTGTGTGTGTGTGTGTGTGTGTGTGTGTGTGTGTGATACTGACTTACTGACTGACTGACTGATTGACTGAAGAAGCGATTAAGATTAAGGCTACCAATGCTGTCTCAGCAAAGAGAACCTCCCAAACTAAGGACTGTATCCATAAGGGACAACCTATCTGTGCCCAATTGAGATACACCATTTTAGTACATATTATACAGTATTGTTTTGACTTTCCAGACTGCTCTTAGAGAGTGAAGAGGGTTTAGGATTTGGTCTTGTTGGTTGAGCGGACTCGTCATTTGGTGTCAAGTCTAGCACTTCACCTTAAACTGATTTTATGGGTAAACACTTGGTAATTAAAACGAATATGTTACATTTTTGAGTAACAAAAAATGTCACCACCCATGTAAATGATTGCAACTGTCACGATGTAAAACAGACACATAAATAAATACATTATTTAGGTCTTGCTCTTGTCCTGGCTTGTCCTTGTACCAAATGCTCCACGCACCGGTACCGGTCCGCGGCCCGGTCGTTGGGGACCCCTGCTCTAGACGACTTTACCTTCACCGCCACACTTGAGCGCCCCTAGTGGACCTCGAATGAATTGCTCAACAAACATTGAGCACTTTACAGCATCCATACTCCATTGTATTGTATGTCCAATATGTCAAATATAAGTATTGATACTTAGTGGGAGCATAGGTTCAATAACCGATCGGGTTGCAAAATATCGCGTTATATCGCTGTATCGAGATATTATCACACTCTTACTTTAAAGCGCCGTAGAATTATATCATATGCCTGAAAAATAGGTAATACCCCTGCTTTAACCAATCAAGTGAAAAATACAAATAGTTCATTGTTGAGTTGAGAGAAAATTTGACCAAATTGTATCCAGCAATGCAGTTCCAGACAAAGTGTGTGTTTTTGTGTTTCACCTGCACACATAATCGTGGCCTCTGGACACACAGGTGGCATTATTGAGGCATGGTGATGGGCTGCACACGTTCTGCCGTCTTCTTTTACATGCTGGGACTACTTTACCATCTGCACACACACATTCAGAGGCCTGGACACACGGGGAGAACAAACCAGGTCACGTGAAAACAAGGCTGTATTTCACACATGATTGAATACTAGGCCTGCCGTTTTCTCTAAAATTGTGTCTTCAGTCAACGTTGAAATGACTGGACATGATTATTTTTTCTTAAAACTTGTACACATTTTAATAATTAGTTGAGAATCATTACAGGTTCAACAATATGGAGCATCAACAAGGTGATCTACTGATTTATGAACCTGTGTGTAATTTTGCATGTTCCAATGGAGTAAACTATTATTTCAATGGAGTGCAAGTCGGATACTTGAAAGTACCCACAGGGACGATTAAACAATGAAGATTGGAAGGCTGAACAGATGTCTGCCAGGAAGAGGCTGCAATCATTATCTTCTGGCTAGCTACTCGACTAGACTGGTCTGCTCACAATTTAATTTTCCTTTTGGTAAGACATGAGTGTTTTTTTTATTTGACTTCTTCCTTTAGGAAAATTACCAGTCTTTCCAAAAAGAAAATTTATTGGTGTATTAATATTCTCTGATTACATTTTACAACATAGACTGGTTAGCAGACTATCATAGGGCATTTCCAGACAAACAATAACTTTTTAATTCTTTGTAATCGTCATCTTTTAATCTTCGTTTTTGTAGGTTAGTGTTGTGCCTGATTACTCTATAATTAAGGTAGTCACTGTTACTGCAGACAACACAAACAGGTAGTGAGGTTTCTCTCATAATCAAGGGCGTAGGATTGCATAGGGACGATTGGGACATAACACTACTAACTTTTCAGGATGCTCAAATTGACCCCACCGATTTTTACGCAACCTTATTTGCATTATATAATGAGTTAAGTTATATAAGTAGTTTAGAATATCTTCCTATATGTTTCTAAGAATAGAATTGACCCTACTATTATTAAGTGAATTATTTTCATTACGTTCAGACTTACAGTACATTTACCCCTTTTCATTTGCTGAATGTGTTGGTCGAATTTTTTCCCTTAAACACATGTTTGTTTGACTGATGACTCTACCTCCTCCGCTCCCCACGCATGCAGCCCCGAAAGAGACAACATGTCGACAACATGCTGTCTTCGCCGCCCTCTTTGAAGAGGAGGAATAATAGTTTTTTTTTCGGCCAGCAGCAGCCACTGTAGGTAATGTAAAAAGATGTCAGTGTTGTGGAGATGGGGAACACACCACTAATTTTGCTACTGAAAGTCTGACCTATCAGTAGCAAACATTAAACTGTGAGATTGCTAGCCTGCAGAATTCAAGTGGGAAGGTGCTTAGAGAGAAGTGCAGTGGCGCAACTACACGTTGAGCAGCGAATACTCCGCATATCCACCTCAATCACTCCTGGGCCCAGGCAAAATTTCTCCTGATAACTTTTTTTTTTTTTCAACTAACACCTTTAAATTGTTCATTAGGAAAGTCAATAGACTGTTGCCAATGAGTTTGATTATCGATTTTTGCCAGCAGCAATGAGCAGTCCCATTTGTGTGTAATATGAGGCTGTGCGTGCACCAGTGATTACAGCAAGAGAGAGAGATTTCACTGGTCCACTCTGGTTTGGTTGCTGAATCAATAATATTAATAAGTGTCATGTGTTGGATTGTCTTGTGTGTTGTTTGATCCAGTTTGCGTCTGTCAGAAGTGAGTAAATGACGCCAATTTTATTGTTTGTATTCTTGGTTGATGAGACCTGACTACTTAGCACGGAGCGCTAAGCTAGTTAGCGATCATGCTAATCTGCTAATCAGTGTCTTAAGTGTCTGTTTGTATTGTGTTTTGGCAAAGTTCACTAGCACGTCAGGTAGTGTTAGATAGTAAAGTTCTCTCATTTCTTTTTAAAAAGAAACCACAAATATAAACGCATTCATATAACAGCTTAGACTCTCAGCACAAACTCCCATTAAAACTGTAAAGTGTCAATACGAGAGTGTGCTTTGAGATTGGATTTGGATTGTATTTATGAACTACTGTTTGATATTTCAGTCTGCCTCCTCCTCATTCGATTTTGTTGTTTAGTTTGCCTAAGGAAAATTTATTTATTGACACAATTTATATCAGCGCTTTGCCCACAAGAAAAAAACATCAATCAGCAGCAGTTTTTAAAAAATTTTTTTTTGAATGAACAGGGCTTTTGTCTGATTTGTGTACTGAGGACATCTTGTTATGTTTTATGCTCAGAACTTTGATTAAAAACTTTCAAGTTTTATGTACATCAAACAGTAGTTATAGACTACAGGTAAGTCAGGAAGCTCTAATTAAATATTTTTGAAGGTAATAGTCATCCGTTTTGTCTTCATCGTTACTTTCAACATGACTAAAACAATGTCAAGCGAAACTGTGAAGGTAATTGAAAAAAGTGTCCTTTGTCCCATTATATGATTAATCGTTTAAGTAATCATCCGATTGATTATAAAAATATTTGTTAGTGGCAGCCGTATCACTAACATACTAAAAAAGCGACTACAAGGTGCGTGTGTGTCTGCTGGGTTAGGGCTTGTTGGGATGTTGGGAGGGGGCCTTGTTAATTCGCATACCCTGACAAGAATGTGTAGTTGTGTCCGTGGAGAAGTGTCCTCCTGTATGTTTTGAACTGTTAACATTAATTAAACTGTGACAAATGTTGTGAACTGAGGTTTACCCAGTTCTCCCCAGTTGTCATTTTTATATATTTATGTGGTCTCAAAGCAGGACAAAGGAGCATTCATTTTTTTTTGTTAAGTTTGGCTCTGCTTGTAGACAAAAGCAGTGGTGTTTTACCTAGGGGAATACTCCTTATTTATTTATTTTTGTTTTTCCGACTAATACATTTTTTCAGATATATTTAATTTCTTTATTTAGGCAGACAGTGTTGAGTGGTCTGAATACAAATGTTTATTTTTTTGTATTCCTGGATAGTTAAGACCTCATGAAGTTTTATTTATTGTGTTTGTTAATATAATTTATGTTCAATATTACAATATGAATTTGCTTATAAAATCCAGACATTTATTCTGGAAGTTTTAAAAATGTTTCATTAGTAGTTTTTGAAAACAAAGGTTGACTCGAACGGTGTATCACCTGAACCAATACACATGAAAGTTAGTCAATACAGATTTTGCATTGATAATTTTAGCTGTTCAATTAATTAGGTTCATATTCGTGAGAAATGTAGCCCTGACCCCCGTTCAACCAATCTGTTTGGTCTTATCAATGTCCCGTCCTCAGCATAAAGTGTACATGCAGGTTATGTTGTTATTAGTGTTGTATCGGTCGCGAACGATTCGTTCTTTTTGAACGAATTGTTTGGGTGAACGAGACCGAACTAATCACCATCTGCACTGATTCGTTCTATGAAGGTGGTGCTTGTTCGCTGCGTGGGAGGGCGTTGAGCAAGCGGCAGCGTCTTCTGACATCGCACACGACCAATCAGACGCCAGCCTTATCGCGGGCAGGGGAGGGAGCGGAAACAGAATCAGGGCGTCTGTCACTCACGTCCACATGTGGCCAATAAGCAGCCAGCGTGCAGGCAGGGGGGCAAGACTGAGTTTTGTCACTTCCCGTTCAGTGACTCGATCCTCCGGTTCCTGACCTAGCTTGCTGCTAACTTGATTTTCCAGTAATGACTATGCGGTGAACGAATCAGAAAATGAAAGGAAATGACTTTGTCACATATTTGTTAACGTGGAGCCTATCAAATGCTGCTCAAACAGACAAAAACACCACACAAATCAAGCGAGCATGGTTTAGAGTAGTGCTTTTCTCAACAAACTCGTGACTGCCTATGATGACATACTATCAAATTTACAGTAATTTAAAACACGGGTAGCTACGAGGCAAGCAAAAGCTGAGCTGCGGTCGCGTGACGGCAGTGAAGCGGGCAGAGAACTGTCACTATATGGAGGCTTCATGGCAGCGATATTTACCTCATATGTGCACAGAAAAAAAATATTTAGTATGATCACCATAATACTGATTTGCAATGAAACTGTACATACATGTCAATTTTTTTCCGAGTGTTTTATTTTTTTTTCGTGTCGGGTGTTGGTTGGTTTGACAAATTATGTCAATACGTCCATCATGTGCTACTCAAGCGCCCAAAAACAACGCACACGGACACGGGAGATGTCGCAATATGTCTACATTTTTCTTAACAGACTAATGAGAGTAGAAAGGCGACATTGTAAAGAGCAAACAATTATTTCTCGTCAGCATTTGACGATCTGAGATGCGGGGACGACAGAGGAGCTGACCGGATTATTTTATATATTAATACCAGTGCAAAAATTCAATACGATCTTAATACTAAAAAACAAAAATACAACAGAGCGAGATGTAAATATGATGTGTTGGTCGTTCCATATTTTGAAATTAAACTTTCGATGTATTTTTATTTTCGTGACCGCAAGCATGCTGCGTTGGCTGGTAGCAGCAGCATTGTATATGTGATCAAGAACCTGCTAAAGAAAGTCCGGGCGCCCCCGACCCCTACTCCCCTCACAAAAGGAAAATGTTTAACCGTGTCCTAAATCGAAATGCAAGCACGAGCCATGACTTTGAGCCAGGACAGACGACGCGGACGTTCTCCCTCGCTTTTGCAGCAGCAGGAAGGAGACGAGGCTGTCTGTGAAACCAGAACCTCGCTTTTGCAGCAGCAGGAAGGAGACGAGGCTGTCTGTGAAAGCAGAATGATACCGCCTGTCACTCATTTCTGAAACTACGACGAGCGGTGCCTGTGTGCAAGAGAGGGAGGGACCAAGCAATGTCACTTCCCGTTCAGTTATACTGCGAAGCGGTCTTTGGTGATTCGTTCGGCAACGTCACTTCCCGTTCAGTAACCGAACGATTCGTTTGGGCGGGGAGGGAGATGAGGGGGGCGAACGATTTGTTTGAACGAATCTTTTTACTGAACGAACCGGAATGGATTTGTTTACTCAAGTGAACGACAGATTCCGTCACTAGTTGTTATATCGTCCCTACCAATGTTGAGACCAAACCTATGCCCTTGTCCTCAGCACTAGGCGCCCAACATATCACAATAAAACCCATTCCCAAAAAAAAGTGAAAACATTTAGGATACATAAAATGAAAACAATAACCATGAAAAATTCCAAACCCCCTATACTGTATATCATGTGGGCAGTAAATCATTTAAATTGCGCATACATTGTTTCCCAATGATTATCTTTGGGACAAAATATTTATTTGCTGATGTTGCCATTCAAATAATGCAATTTGATCCCATCTGAAGTGGCTATATTAGTTTAAATGTGCTCGAGAAAAGAAATGAGGGAAATTAAGGCCTCACATGTTCTCCTGCTCCACAAATTTGTTCTTGCTGACATATGTCTGACGTGCAATCCACCGTGAATGCAGAGTCGCAGTAGAAGCCACTGAAGTTTGCAGGACAATGACAGACCAGACCTTTGGGAGTCATCTCACAAACACCTCCATTTCCGCATGGATTTGGATCACAAGTAGATTTTCTCTCACAAGGTGTGTCTGCAAAACAGATAATATGACCTTTCATGTAACAATGTTTTATCTGACTGAAGAAAGGATTTCAACAGGATGTTATGAGAATTCATTAGGAAATGGTCTTTTTTTACTATATTGGTTAATGGGTATTTTTTTTAACATATTGTATCTGACTGAAGAAAGGATTTCAACAAGATGTCATGAGAAGTCGTTTGGATATTGGGTTTTTTGACCATAGTTGTTTGAGGGTTGTTTTTTTTTTTTTTAAATGTATTTATTTACAGTGGGGAGAACAAGTATTTGATACACTGCCAATGGGAAAACCCACTGGCAGTGTATCAAATACTTGTTCTCCCCACCGTATTTGAGGATATTCAAAGTAGTTTCACAATTATTACCTCCTTCTAGTACTGAGCCTCAGGCTACGTCCACACTAGGACAGATAATTTTCTCCAGGGTATTTTCTATTCTGATACCTGTCTTTAGGTGCGTTTAAGCCCCCCCCCCCTTCTGCTAGGTACGCCTGCATTTGTGCAAACTACGCCTTCGTAGAAAGGTACAGCCCCATATGTTATGCCATTGCCTGCGCGGCTTACCTCTGAAACGGAAACTCATTACTCGCTGCCGGAAAATTTCGAAATTAGTACACCTTCTAGATCGTCATTATTTTGTGATCACTATTTTTTCGTGATTGCAATTGAACGCATCATGCAGGAGCGAGAGTGAAGGGAGAGCACGCACAGCTTTTACGAGCAGTCGCCAAGTTGTGATTGAAATAAATCTTTAGAAAACAACGAAAGCCTGACATCGTTACTTGGGACGTTACAATCGATGCTCAGTTGCACTCTCACCACTTGGAAAATAAGAAATAAAAGCATATGGTGTATCGCTGCGTATATTTCCTGGAAGCCGCAACCAAGAGTGCTTGTGCATAACAGTGGCGATCCTGGAAGTGGCAACAGTTTTGATAGGCAGAAATGTCTTTGACTGGGAGTACCACGCAGGTCACTTTTCGAGGTTTAATTTTCCTCTACGCATTTTTACATACTCATGTTCGGTCGGCATTGAGTTGGGAGGATCCAGCCCCGCAGCTGGCTGATCGGAGACAATGCGGTAGACCTGGTCTGTAAAAACGCTCATCTCCGTGTCATCCTCGATGGGAGGACCACAAACGGGCACTGAAATGAAGCATATTATTGCGACGTAGTTTGAAGGTTCCAGAAAAATGTGTGGAAAAGAAAAGATGAGCAGGAATGCCACATCGTGATCGTCCGCCTCAATTGTTTATGATGCCGTCATGCCGCACTAAAAATGGTGACAGCATGATGTCACTTCCTTGGTATCCAATTGTTGTACAGGGACAGCTGTCCATATTAGGCGGCATGTAATGTTACCCGCCTACATTATCCGTGTAGCAACGAATCCAGATAATCGGCATACTAGTGTAGTCGACATGCCATATAGTCCAATTAATTGCACGTTTCAGGCCATTATCCGTCCTAGTGTAGACGTAGCCTCATGAGGCTTTAGGAGCGACTGGGATTTCAGTATCTTGCTCAAGGATACTTCAGCACCATCATGGAAGATTGACGACCAATCCACTCCGTGAGTCAAGCCTCCCTCCACAAATCAATTCCGAATCGTAAAAGGAAATTATCATAATAAAGATTATGTCCTAAATCCAATACTATGGTACATGGCAGGTGATGGTAATGTGCTGTGATGAAAAAATGTTCTTCAAACTGTTAAGACTTAATGGTGGAAAAATATACGAAATAATGATGAATGAATGAATTTATTGTCATTGGCATCATCATCATAATCACTGACAGTTTCAGAATGTGGAATTTGCCCGAGAAAGACGATGACGGACAAAGAAAAGACGGGAAAAAGCATATGCTTATCGATACCCGTCCCCCAACAGCCCGGGACGCACAGTCAAAATTTAGTTTTAGTGTTTGATATTCTTTCGCCTTGCAATGTTAAATAAAAAGCTTTCAAATAAAATACATTACAATTACATTCTACTTCATCATAGACGTGTTCAACTTTAACATACACTAACGCTCAATAAAACTACTTATCTATTTATACAAGACACTACATTGTACATTCCATAAAACACATCATATCAATCTATCACGTTACTTCAGTAGTGAATCTCCAGTGATAGGTATATTTCATTGTGTGGTAAATGATAGCTGTCTCAAGCACTGGCGTCAACAAATAAACTACAAACAAGATTGGCAGAATATAACAAATAAAAAAAACAAAAACAAAGATATAAAGAGCTGTTTTCTTTTGCAAGCGTTGATAAGCGTCTTGGTCATCCAAGGTTTTGCATTCTTTGTCTCGTGGGAGTCAACTTAATCAGGCAGTGCTTATCGTGCTAAAGTGTATTCGTAAGCACCCATAAGCTGCATTCACATTGTTTGAATTGTAAACATCATTTCAGTCTTGAGTTTAGAGATCTTTTTTCATGTTTTAAATGTTTTGATCAGTTCTGATTCTTTTGTACACTGTCTTTGTCGGATTTACGCAGTGGTTGCGTGGAGTGTAGTTTGTGAAGATAGGCAGATGGTCGGTGATATTATAGCAATGTTGTATCTGTGCAAATTAAAGTCAGTTTCTTTGTTTTCCTTAAACTGGGTTCAGTTGTTCGACATGTTATTGTAAAAGTTGAGGTCAGGATCAAGATTATCAGTTGGGTCATCATGGTACTCATCAATCTGGTCATCCAGAAAGGTGGGAACAGGTGTCATCATTAATTTTCGAATGAGGTCAGCTCTTCCAGGCTTCTCACAACTCTTATCTTCATGTGACCAGCGCCACCGCCTGAAAGGAACGAAGATTTTTCTGAATGACTACTTGACTCGCCGAAATGCCAAATAGCGAGAAAAGCACGTCAGCTCAAAAAAGAGGGGAAAATTGCCAGCACCTGGGTCTCTGATTGCAAAATCCTTGTCAAGTCGCAAGAAGCAAGGCAACCTTTGCTTTTGTGGTCTGCCAACTCCACGACCACCACCGCCGCCGGTCCTCCCCCCCAGCTGGGAGCAGAAAGCAGCGGCGGATGTCCTGCGGGTCCACCTTTATTCCAAATTCTTGCAGCTTGGCAATTGCCTGTTGAGCCACAGGTGGGCTTGCGGCCTCAGCATATGATCTGAGCGTCAGTTGTAATCCAGAGATGATGAGATCAGTTGCGCGTCTTTCTTGGTCGAGATCATCAGCCAGAATTTCCAGCCTTTTGATGCGAGCCTCCTTCTCCTCAATCAATTGCTTGAGCTTCTCGTTTTCAGCGCGCATCAGCTGTAATTCTTTCATGACTTCCCGATTCTGGCTTTGAATCAGGTTAGTCAGCGAAGCCTCCAGGTTTGTCAGGGGGGCCAGAGAGGCCGCTATTTTCTGGATGGAGGATTTAACTTCATCCAGATCCTCAGGTTTCAGAGTTTTCCGAGCCATACTGGAGTCGTATTTTTCAGGCTGGTCCCGGCCCTGAGCACTTATCAGTCAAGATAGGAGCGTGCCCTTCAGGAGCTCAGAATGTGCGTCTGTACAGTTCAAGCAGTGAGAGCAGAATGATAACGTTTAACATCATCATGGACCAAGTTTTCTTGACATGGAAGTCAGTACGGCTCTGGGAAGGATGATTCTTACCGCAACCTTGCCCTACAACAGGGGTCGGGAACCTTTTTGACCAAGAGAGCAAAAACCATATTTTAAAATGGGATTCCACGAGACCCATACAATGTGCGTGTGTATTTTGTAAGCGCTGTTTTTTTTTTTTTAAACCAGACAGTATCTAATGGTTAAGTACCAAAGTGCATTTAAGTTAAGACCTCACCTCAAATAATGTTTTATTATTTTCAATAAAATATGTACAAGTCTTTAGTTGTGGTTGTTTTAACTTCATTCATTTGAACTATTAATGGTTCAGCTTATCTGCTCCCCAAGGGTCACATGTGGTCCACTTTACATTAAGGGTCCAAAAAGGATTCAGGAATGGTTAATTATGGTTAAGAGGAGTCACTTAAGCATTTATATTTTTTTAGTTAAGGGACACATGTGTTACACTTAGCAATAAGTGTCTAAACAGTATACAGTACTATTAATGTAATACTTATGAGGCACCTGTACGCATATTTTCAAAATAATGTTATGTAACTAACATTAAATAATACCGTACTTAAGGTTAGTTTCTCAGCACCCAATGACTCATGGAGGAATGTTTCCCAATTCGAAAGAATATACAGTGCTGGCCAAAGGTATTGGCACCCCTGCAATTCTTTCAGATAATGCTCAATTTCTCCCAGAACATGATTGCAATTACAAATGCTTTCCTTCATTTATTTTGCTTGCAATGAAAAAACACAAAAGAGAATGAAAAAAAAAAAAAAAGTCATTATTATTTTACACAAAACTTCAAAAATGGGCCGGACAAATGTATTGGCACCCTCAACCGAATACTTGGTAGCACAACCTTTAGACAAAATAACTGCTATTTGGTTTATTTTTGTATGGATTCTTTTTAAAAGCAAAATGCATGCATTTCTCTGCAAGGGATGCTTGTATATTGTGCAACAAAGGATACCATTTTTGATCTGTGACTTTCATGCGGTGAAATCAGGTGAACAAATGAGCATTTGGGTCAGCATCAGCATGAGACATGCTGTGTTGTCTTTTGGGTGAAGTCAGTGCACTGCTAAACACCAACAATCAGCTTTCTCTTTTTCCTAAAGCTTTATATTTTTAGAAACCCTGGTGTTTTATTTAGCATTCTAAATGATTTATTCTGTGAATTCAAAACATATGTGGTCTGTCTATGTGTGTATGTTAGACTCCTCCACTGCAAGAATACAGTACATATATTAATGGATGAAAGACTTTACATTGACCAAAATAAATTTTAGAATTTGTTTTACAGTATGTGAACTGACTTTTCAAAATAAAAACTGCAAAATGCACTCTTCCTTGTTAATGTTTTCAGCAACCATTTAGATCGTTACATTATTATTTTCAGATAAAAAATGCTTTTGCTAGAAAATGCCATCAAAGCAGTTCAAATGGCTTTTTTGTTCACTAATGTAAATAGGCTTGTCTTGCATCCAAGTGTACACTGTAGTGATGCACTTTCTTTAGTATGGCATATTTAATGAATTTGAGATTTAGGATTTCTACCACACATTAATTTTTAGGATGAGAAATTTTATTTTCTGTGATTAGCGGCTTCGTGATCATGTGTAATTGACTTAAATGGTCATTAAATTGAGACTAGAGAAATAATGTTTCCTTTTCCTCTTGTGGTGGCTTAACTCATCAAGGACTGGGCCTTTTTTGTCCGAATTTGTATGCCTTTGATGTTGCGTTTATTTTTCAAAGAAAAACGTGTTCACAATGGCCTAGTTGGGTCCCTTTTTCAGCAAGGACACCATAACCTTCATGTACAAACTGTTGTTTTCTTCACTGACCAAATATAATCAACATTTTGGACCCAAAAAGAGAAAAAAAATCCCAAAATATTTCATCAAAATTTGTAATGATGTCCGATTGACAACAAAACATGCTCAAAAACTTTTTGAAGCTTGATAACATTTATTCAACTTGTTAGCATAAACATTCAACAGAAGAAAATGAGACTAAATTGTTTTATATTTGATAATTCAACAGAAACGGCATGTATGGTCAACGTTGTTTTTGTCCTTCCGACATACTGTGGTCAGCACTTTCGGGAGATACCCGCATTCAAGTTTATCAGGAGATTAGAGTTCCCAAGTTGGAAAAGGTACATGGTTGCAACAAAAAGGGCAGGCCTATTTTAATGCTCCAATGATACATCACAGTTGAGTGACTGTTTGGCGCTTTTTATGGACACCATGCAATAGAGAATCATTTTTTCAATTTTTCCAACAACACGTGAATGCAGCATCAATATTATGTGCCAAACTGCCATTCATACAGTCAACGGTGAAAATGACATCTTCCCACTTGCTTTACAGGTTAGTGCCAGATAAACTGCCAGCCCTTGTTGTTCATTTTTACCACTGTGTTGATGTTTGTTTGGTCGCCTTTTCCCCTGAATTATGAATTTAAATGGTTCAACCTTATCCGTTACTAACCGCTAATTGAGGTAAACTACTTTGATCGCAAAAATGAAGTAGCAAATTTTAGCCTACTGGCTATGAATACAGTGACAATTATTGTGAATGTGATATGAGTGAGAGGCTCTCACTCAAGAGCTTTGTCTAATATTGTGTTAATATAATGTGGTTTTTGAAGTGTATCAATACTGATGCTATTTATTGCAATTTGTTTATATGACCAAAATGATTAGTATCAATTTGTATGAATTAATTGCCCATCTTTGAGTTATAACCTTTAACAATTTTGTATGTGTGCTCATCGTGATTTTCAGCTGTTTTACAAGCATTATATTTGTTACTGCACTCCCTGTAATCTGCATCAAGATGTGTTATTTTTCATTTCTATTTTACTCAAACAGCTTTACTCTTGGAAATGGATATTAGAAGGTAATCTGCTTGCAGTAAGGATAAATCCGCAAGGAGGAATGAGAGAGGTAAGCTAGGTAACACACCTAGGCAACATAAACCACTTTTATGTCACAACCTACCAATTGAGAAACATTGATTAATTGCATAACAGTTACAGTGATATATCCCCATTTTTGTCCAGACAAAGTAGAGTGGAGGAAGAGGTGAAGGAGAGATGGAAGTTGATGAGCATGAGCAGACAAGGGATGTCTCAATTTTGATTCTGAATACTGATAACTAATAAAAAAATGTCACTTTTGTTACAGAAACTTGTGCTTTGGTTTGATTATATACATTTTGAAGCACAATTTCCGACTTTTTATAATAGATAATTGCAAAAAAATACATTTGCCCGCTTGTCAGTACCCCACTGTGCCCCAGTATTGTATTCAGTCTAGTGACGCACCTGGTTCTCTCTGACAACAAATAAAGCTGGTACTATTACTGTTTAAGGTGATTTTCAAATCCCATCATAATACAGTGTATGACAAAAGTGAGTACACCCCTCAAATTTCTGCAGATATTTAAGTTTATCTTTTCATAGGAAAACAATGACAAAATGACACTCTGACACAATGAAAAGTAGTCTGTGTGCAGCTTATATAATAGAGTTAATTTATTTTCCCCTCAAAATAACTCAAAATATAGCCATTAATATCTAAACCCCTGGCAACAAAAGTGAGTACACCACATGGGAACTATGACAACCCTAAATGTCCAAATGGAGTACTGCTTGTCATTTTCCATCCAAAATGTCATGTGACTGGTTACAGGAGTGCTGTCAGTATTGCTGCAGATATTGAAGAGGTGGGGGGTCAGCCTGTTAGTGCTCAGACCATACGCCATACTCTACATCAAATTGGTGCGCATGGCTGTCACCCCAGGAGGAAGCCTCTTCTGAAGACGGTATACTAGAAAGCCAGCAAACAGTTTGCCGAAGACATGTCAACAAAGCACATGGATTTCTGAAACCATGTCCTATTGTCTGATAAGACCAAGAAGAAGTGTGTCATGTCTACAGTCAAGCATGGTGGTGGGAATGACAAGCAGTACTCCATTTGGACATTTAGGGATATAGTTTCTAAGGGGTGTATTCACTTTTGTTGCCAGGGTTTTGGACATTAATGGCTATATTTTAAGTTATATTGATGGGAAAATAAATTAACTATTATATAAGCTGCACACAGACTATTTTTCATTGTGTCAAAGTGTCATTTTGTCAGTGTTGTCCCATGAAAGGATATACAGTACTTAAATATCTACAGAAATGCGAGGGGTGTACTCACTTTTGTGATACACTGTATCATATCATATTTGTATCATATCATATTTGTATCATTATGCTTCGGGGCAACATTATACTTGTACCTATCTCACCAGAAATTGACACAATGTGCCAAATCAAATGCAGCATGGGATACAATTGAATAATTCACTAAAATTTAAAGGTACAGCAATTTTGATTTCCTTGCTGAAACATTTCTTTCGCTGTTTCTGTTCATGCGTCACTACGCATGTATCATTGCAAAAGATCTTTCGATGCATATATTCTTTAATCCCCTTGGTGATACACGTGTGTTTGTCCCAGAGGCACTTTATAGCCTTCTCTTTGGTTATCAATCTCCTTGTGTTTTGCTTTTGGCCTTGCTTGTACCACAGATCACTTTGCATTCCATAAAACTAAACCAGACCAGGTTTCTGTGATGGATTTTACAAAATGTTCCTTCCTCAACAAGCACTATGACATGTTCCGCACAAATAAAAATGCTTTGTAATATTAAATTCAAACCCACTTAGAGTGCTAAATATATGTTTTTGCCTTATATAGGATAAAAATACTTTCAATAATGCTGTGATGCAGTAATTAAATAGAAATAAAGGGACAACAATGCATTTTTATTTACTGTACCAATTAAATTGGTTAAGGGTGATGACTACATACCGTTTACAAATTATATTTTTGGTGCAGACAAAAGAGATATAAACAGTTAACACCTCATAGCTATATGAAAAAAAGATGTAAGTAATACGTTGAAACAGAGATCCCAGATGTAAAGTGGAGGATGGCCAAAACAACGTCATCATTGTAACATCACACAAGCTTGTCTCATTATTGTGGGTGCATAAACTTTGGCCTATTAATGCAGTTGGCAGTGAAGCAGGTATTACCTTCTTGTTTGATTAATGGGAAAGCTTTTGCAGAAAGGAGGAACGAGAATTAATAGTTCTCAAGAACTCCCAAGAATCTGATGGGACAGCAGGTAAGCATGACTTGAAAAGTGCTTGTAGAAGTCAGCACACTAGAGATATCAGCACCCACCAAAAATATGTATGTGTGGGTGTGTATAGAGTGTGTATATGAGGAATGTGACAGTACACTGAAGTGTAAGTTTGGTTTTTTTAAGTGCTTGGTTGGGTTATATTTCGGCACAAAAAAAAAGGCAGGTAAAAATGTAAACAATAGCACTTGTGCAACTGAATAAAGTTGACCTTTTGGGTGATATTTCAAATAAATTACACTTTGAGTACTAAATTAAAAGATTAATAAAATTAAAACAAAAAACTATAAAAAATCTTAAAATGATGAATAAACAAGGAAAACTCATCTATGAATTCTAAGCAGCAACAGCTTTATCATAACAAATGTAATTATCTAAGTTTAAAGTTTTTTTCCCAGAGATATGATCATACACACATTTTGTGCAGAAATAACATCTGGTTGCAGTGACAATTGCTGATTTTTTACATGTAGCTTCAACATGAATTGTTTGATCGTGCCGTTTTGAGTGGGATATCTACGGTGGCCATGAAGTACAAAACACGACGGCAAATCAAAATACAAAACGGCAAACCCAAAAACAAAACGGCAAATCAAAAAACACAGAGGCAAATTAAAATAACAGCAAATTCGAAAAACTACGGCAAACTCAAAAAACACAACGGCAAAAAAACTACAAAGGCAAATTAGAAAACACTAACCCCCAAAACACACAAAGTCCGCTGCGCTCCGCTCAGCTCCGTTTCGAATGACGCAAAAAATACAATGCAGATGGAATGCGATGCCCAGTGCCCACAGCATACGACTCTCATGCGGTCCGTACACCCGCGGACTCTAGAGGCGCATGCGGAAAACGGAGGAAGCTACGTGATCAGATCAACACAAAGTTTATTATTGTGACAGTATTGTCAGGGGGAAAACACGCCAAAAATGCACAAAGCAAAGGCCAATAGTACAGTTTAGCTACAGTTAAATTCAATTCAACACACAGACAAGCACACAATAACCCACGGATGCAACCCCCCCGCCCCTACAAATCACAATTTATAGATTTGTACAAACCTATAAATTGTGTAAATTTCAATAAAATATGGTTAAAATTAGATGCATAATACTTTTATTAACATTATTTACTTTGAAAGACTGGATATTGCTGCCGTTCTATTTCCTGTTTGGTGCGTGCTAAACAGCAGGGCTTGATCCGGCCGCAGGTTGACGGACCAGAAAATAGACCTCGTGCATATTTTAGTTTTGACGGATCGGAGAGGCGGACTCAGGCGCATCCGGATCGGAGCTGAGCGGATCATGTGGACCACCTCATATTGACTCCAATACAAATGTATTTGTTATGTTGTTCGGAATGGAGCTGAGCGTAGCGCGACGGATGTGTTTCGGCCTTAAGGCAAATCAGAAAACTCAACAGCAAATCAAAAAACAAAATTATATTAAGCAAATAAC
Source organism: Corythoichthys intestinalis (assembly GCF_030265065.1). Taxonomy (NCBI): domain Eukaryota; kingdom Metazoa; phylum Chordata; class Actinopteri; order Syngnathiformes; family Syngnathidae; genus Corythoichthys; species Corythoichthys intestinalis. The sequence goes on from NC_080404.1 coordinate 11,074,514, forward strand.
ATGTGAAAACTCACATCGGGATCAAACTTGTAATTTAATGTCATCAGCAGGAACAATGCAATATATATGACATTTTAATTAGAGGCTGTAAACCTGTGTTTCATAAACTACGACACGCTCCGTTAGCCAGCAGCTATGCAGCTTTTTACAGCAATATATCAGCAGTCGTAATGTCAGCTTCTAAAGTATTTGATTTAAAGTAGCTGCTGAAATTACTGTATTATGATGACAAATACAATAAAGTAGGTTCTTAAAGCCTAAATGGAAATGCTTTTCTTGGATAGAAAAATGTTTTCATTTTTGACCTTTTGCTGAGAAAGCTTTTGAGATAAAATCCATTGTGAAACATTTGCAAAACTGCCTACCTGAAAATTCTGCTCTACAGACGCATGAGAAGGCGATAGATGACACTTGAACACATGTACCGTTTGTACACATTCTGTCACAGTTTTCCTTTCCAATAATTTCAGAGCAGGTTGTTCCTAAAATATAGAAGAAAAAAACAGTTGATGAATGAACAGAATACCAACAGAGACAAGAATATATTCATTCCTCTGCATTATGCACAAAAAAATGTCTGGTATGCTTTTACACTTCTATTCATTGATGTTCTGTACCGTTTATCCATACTAGGGTCTACGGAGTGTTGGACCCCAGCCCAGCTTTGGGCAAGAAACTCTGAACTAGTCACCAGCCATTTGCAGGGTAAAAAAAAAAAAACACAAATAATTCTCACATTCGGACTAATGGACAATTTTAGAGTCTTCAATCAATGTACCATTCAGGTTTCTGGAAGACATGGGAACATCATGCAAACTCCACTGTCAGGTAGTTTGGCTTAGGTCAATGTATGATGTGTCAGGGAGATGCTGTACATTGTGAATTTTGAATGCTAATCAAAGCTGTGTGCCACCCCCCTATAAAACCGTCCAGTTTTTAACATTAGTTCTACAGAGGATCATATTAGTTTCCTTTATGATAACTTTATAAAATTTGTCAATTAACTATGCAGAGAAAGGACAAAAAAAAATTGCTGATGTTATCCAAGGAGGGCTAAACATTTGCTTGTAAGTCATGCTAAGACAACACCAAAAGAATACACACATACAGTACATAATGCGGACAGACATTACATAACTACATTTAATAATGAGTGCAAGTCATCTCGTATGTGCCGGTTATACTCTTGTGAAAAAGTTGAAAATGGATTTACTGTACAGTAATTGTGATGTTTTTTATATTTGTGGGGACAAGTTGGGATGACAATTTGAAGAATATGAAGACTCAGAGTGACTTGCTAAATTCAAAAGGAAGAACATTTGCTGAAATACTAACACTGTTATTAAGGCTTGCCACAGGTTGGGATGACATTTAAAGTTCCTGGAGACTCGGAATGATTTGTCAATTTTTGAGGGGCACATTAGCCAAAGTGCCAACAATACTATCAAACCTTGCCAAAACAGATGTCTCTGGGTCTTTCTGACCTGGCGATTAAAACATAGAAGCCAATTCTGGATTGCCTTCCTAATTGTTTCTCTAAGGCAGTGTTTTTCAACCGGTGTGCTGCCGCACACTAGTGTGTCGTGAGAAATTATCCAATGTCGCATTTACATATTGTCTCTCCTTTCAAGCTCGGGTCCTCTACCAGAGGCCTGGGAGCTTGAGGGGTTCTGCGCAGTATCTTAGCTGTCTCTAGGATTGCGCTCTTCTGAACCAAGATGTCGGACGTTGTTCCTGGTATCTGCTGGAGCCATGCACCCAGCTAGGGGGTTACTGCCCCTAGTGTCCCGATCACTACTGGCACCGCTGTTGCCTTCACTCCCCACATTTCCTCCAACTCTTCCTTCAACCCTTGATATTTCTCCAGCTTTTCGTGTTCTTTTTTCCTGATGTTGCTATCGCTCGGGATTGCTACATCTATCACTACTGCTGTCTTCTGATGTTTATCCACCACCACTATGTCAGGCTGGTTGGCCATCACCAGTTTGTCTGTCTGGATCTGGAAGTTCCACAGAATCTTGGCTCGGTTGTTCTCGACCACCTTTGGAGGTGTCGTCCACCACGACTCTGGGGTGTCCAGTCCGTACTCGGCACAGATGTTCCTGTACACCAGGGGTGGGCAAACCGGTCCTCGAGGGCCGCAGTGGGCCCTGGTCTTTGTTCCAACTGACCCAGCACAGATAGTTTAACCAATGCGGTTTCAGCAGAAATGAGAAGCACCTGACTGCAATCGACTGATTGCACTTGTAAAACAGCAGATTGGTGAAAAGGTGTCCTCTTAATGGGTTGCAACAAAAACCCGCACCCACTGCGGCCCTTTGTGGAATTAATTGCCCACCTCTGCTGTACACCATGCCTGCTACCTGGTTATGTCGTTCCATGTATGCCTTGCCTGCCAGCATCTTACACCCTGCTGTGATGTTCTGGACTGTCTCAGGGGCCTCTTTGCATAGCCTGCACCTGGGGTCCTGTCTGGTGTGATAGACCCCGGCCTCTATTGATCTTGTGTTTGGGGCCTGTTCTTGTGCTGCCATGATCAGTGCCTCCGTGCTGTCTTTCAGTCTGGCCTTTTCCAGCCACTGGTATGTTTTTCCCATGTCAGCTACCCCCTCAATTTGTCGGTTGTCCATACCATGCAGGGGCTTGTCCTTCCATGATATCTCCTCAGGGTCCTCCTCCTTACTGGGCTTCTGTAGCCTGAGGCATTCACCGAGCCGGTCATCACTGGGGGCCATTTTCATGATGGACTCTTGGCGGGATGTAGTTTCCTCATGGATAGTGGCTCTGATGCTCACTAGTCCTCGGCCTCCCTCTTTCCGCTTTGTGTAGAGCCTCAGGATGCTGGACTTAGGGTGAAACCGTCCGTGCATTTTATGCACTGAGAAAGGGATTGGCAATAACACCAGGGGAGCCAATCACCAACTACTGGTGGACAGGGCAGTCGCTAGAGACTGCAAGGCCAGTAGCACCAACCTCTGCACTGCCTGGATTGACTACAAGAAAGCCTATGACTCAATGCCAAACACATGGATACTGGAATGCTTGAAGCTGTATAACAACAACAGGACACTAAGGACCTTCCTCCAGAACTCAATGGGGCTGTGGAAGACAACTCTAGAAGCCAACTCAAAGCCAGTTGCACATGTGAGCATCAAATGCGGTATCTACCAAGGAGATGCTCTGTCACCCCTGCTGTTCTGCATAGGCCTAAACCCCCTCAGCCAGATCATCACCAAGAGTGGAACAACCATCAGTCACCTCCTCTGCAAGATATCAAGCTGTATGCAAAGAACGAGCGTGATATCGACTCCCTGACTCACCTCACGAGAATATACAGCAATGACATCGGGATGCCATTCAGACTAGATAAGTGTGGGCGAATGGTATCCAGAAGAGGCAAGGTGATCTTAACTGAAGGGGCTGAACTTCCTGAAGGCAACATAACTGATGTGCAGGACAGCTACAAATATCTGGGGATCACACAGGCAAATGGGAACCATGTGGAAGCAACTAGGAAGTCTGCCACAACCAAATACTTACAAAGGGTGAGGCAGGTCCTCAAGAGTCAGCTGAATGGCAATAATAAGTCCCAGGCCATTAACAGCTATGCCCTACCAGTAATCAGATACCTTGCTGGCATCGTATCCTGGCCGCTGGAAGAGAAGCAGGCTACCGACATCAAGACAAGAAAGCTCACAATTCACAGATATATATACTGTAGATATATATTTTTTTTTACGTCGTCGGGCGGAGTTGGAGTAGGAATGAAGGTAGGAGTAGGTAGAAAGTTTTTCTTTTTTTGGAGTAGGTAGAAAGTTCTCGGTCGTGTGCAGAAGAGCAAGGTATTGCTCGTGTCGCGTTCAAGAACTGCTCGGATTTCTAGACCCCCTGTCTGATAATTCTGAGCTTTTTCAAGCTTAACTGCTATAGAAAAATAAATAAATAAATACATAAATAAAAACAGAGAAAGACTGAGCGCTGTTGAAGAATAAGAATATTCGCTTTGTGTTCATCTAAACTTGCTCAAGGTTCACACTAAGTACGCATACTGAGAAATTATTTTACAATTTAATATACTGTACAGAAAATAATTTTGGACCGTTTTTGGTTTGTGGTGTGCTGCGAGATTTTTTCCAATGTAAAAACGTGCCGTCACTCAAAGAAGGTTGAAAAACACTGTTCTAGAGCATGTTTTATTATTATTTTTTTTAATTTTTATTTTACTTTATTGGTGGTCCCTCACGATAAAATTTCCTTGCACTCTGAGTAGACACGTCAGAGTGAGGGGCTGCACAACAGTGTCATGACCCTAAGTAGTTGGAGGTTCGGGGTGGTGCTCAAGGGTATCTCTGCAGTTAAGCTTTCAACTGGGTCTTAAACCTGTTCCTCCCATGTCCAAAAGTTTTTTGCAAAATGAGCTACTGCTGCTTCAAACAACAACATGTTGTGCAACAGATCCAGCTAAACATATTCATCTATAACTCTCGTATCAATATATATTTTTTTAAATCATATGATGACGACAGTAGATGTAAACAAAAAGGTTATATAACAAACTTAGTATGTTAAGAGTACTTTTACTTTTGTTTCTTGCGGCATTTTCCTGTGTTTAAAGTTATTTATTTTTGTCTAGACATCAGGTTTTCATGTACACCTAACCAATCCGCTTGCTCCAACCACTCCTGTGTTGGCCTGGTGTTTCTCCTTGTTGGTTCATTGTTTCTTTTCATTGTTGCACAAGCCATGTTCCCCAAGACCTGTTATTTCCTGTCATCTTGGTTTTATTTCCACTTCCAGTGTTTTGTTGTTGATTTGTGCCATCCTGTTTTAGACTTTCTTAATTTATTATTTTTATGATTTTTATAATGTGCTCTTTTCAGCGTTTGTTTGTATGGGTGGCAATGTGGATGTGCGCGTGCGTATGTGTTATAACGTTTTTGTTTCAATCTGACACAACTCCATTTTGGTCAGTACAGTGGCCCTGAAGTGCAACACTACGGCAAATTAAAAAACAACGGCAAATCAAAAACTTAAAATGGCAAATTCAAAAACACAACAACAAATAAAAAAACATCAAATTCAAAACAACATCAAATCAAAAAAACAAAAAGACAAAAAAACACAAAGGCAAATTTAAAAACAAAGACAAATCAGGAAACACAACTGGTAATCGAAAAACTAAATTACATTAAGGAACCGGAAAAGGTAGGTATCAGTCAAAAAGTACACTGATCGCTGACTAATCAACTGTTAAGGTCTTGTGGCGTGGTATTTGAAAATGGGTATTATCTCTGAGTATCTATTGTTAGCCTGGGACTCCAGACTCACCCCTGTTCCAGCGATTGAGTCTGGCGACCGTCCGGCGGATCAAATTCCCAGGGCGGAGCAAGCCACAGCAAACATGCAGCGGAGTGGACCAATCAGCGATGGGCGGACGTGACGTTGGTAAAGCAACAAGAAACTAGCGCAAGCGGAGAATGGGGAAGTTTATTCAACATGGCTAGCGCGAGACAGACTGTTGTCAATGACTTGTGTCGATTTCTTTTTTGGTAATTTAAAACTGATTTTACCGCTGATCGGAACATATTCTTGGCTCACCCCTTCGCCATATGTGTTGTTATGGAGAAGACTTTTTTTTTTTTTTTTTTTTTTTTAACCTGTCCAGTTCAGCTGTTTGACACGGAGAATGGAAGTCTGAGTGCCCGATTGGTCTGAACAGTTTTAATATTTCACATTGAGAGTATGACATACTCCCATTGTCATCATTCACATACCTCATTTATTATGAGAAAACAGTGAACAGGAAGGGATTATGGGGGAACAGAAGATAAGAAACACAAGAGAAGAAAGAAAAGAAACATAAACAACAACAAGAAATACATTGAACGTCTACACTAACTACTAACATGTTGGTGCTATCGTCAGCTAGATGTATTTCCAGTTGACCAGGGAAAAAAGGGGACGGGGGTGGGGGGGTCTATAAGCTATGTGATTAAAAGGGGAAGAGTGTGCACAAATCAGCTCTGTTATCTAGAACCCAGTAATCGTGTGAATCCCTCGTGAGTGTAAGCCCATTGGCGACCGACCCTACGCCGCCCCCCGCCAATCCCGGCACCGGGATTCCCCACCCGAGTGCGCCCCATCACATCCAACCGCACGCGAGCCCCACCAAGCACGCGACAGGCACACAGACAAGCGGAGATGCCACGCGGGCACCAACCCAGGGCCACGGCCCCCACCCAGCCAGCCCGGGGTGGGAGTATGTATTGTATGTGGTTAAAATTAGATCTGGACCACATTTTTCCAGATTGTTGCTGCGGTCTGAACTGTCAAGTCTCCTAAATCGGAATTCACGAAGCAATTACGTCAGCAAAGAGTGAGAGAGACAGGGCTCTACGGCAGCGATGGAGCTATGCATCAGCGTTAACGCTGAGCTTGAACTCGGCTTTTAGGGAAGAGGCTGGCCTGACAACATACATTAAAAAAATCAAATGAGAGGATGAACCTGAGAATGCTCTGTTTTCTTTCTGAGCTCCAAATGAGCAATATTTCAAGATTGCTTACATGGCCGAGAGTCTGGGCAAACTGCCCGTATGTGCGTGCATGCGTTCTACGTTTACGTGCTCAGTGGAAAAAGACGGTCTGAACGGGCACACTAAAAAATCGGATATGAAGAAAAATCACAATTGCACTAAGACCTGCGGAATGAACCTAGCCTAACAGTACTGCTGGTACTGTGATGGTGCGTCAGCGCGACTTTCCTATTGGTGCGTTCGATGTGGCAACGCGACGCTCCCATTGGTTGTAAACCATTTTTTATTGAATGACATGGGTAAGTGCGGTGTAAATAAAGTATGTATGAAAAGTGAGGTTGACTCTTGTTTTTATTTCAGATAAGCATATTGCCGCTGGTAATCCTTGCTACCGTAATTTTCGGACAATAAGCCGCTGTTTTTTTCCTTCATTTTGAATCCTGCTGCTTATAGTCGGTGTGGCTTATTTGTTGATTTACTTGGCTTAATAGCTAACACTTTCTTTGACAGCGGTTTCATAAGACTGCCATAAGAACATCCTAATTGTGACATGACACTATCATGTGCATTAATGACTTATTGTATGTCCCTAAGTCCATTTATGTCCAGCTCGAATCTTTGCATCCATTTAAAACTGAGATAATTTGCCAGATGACACAAAATGACATCTTTCATAAGCATTCATTAATGCTCATGGCAGTGTCATGTCATAATTATAAGGGTCTTATTACAGTCTTAAGGCGCGTCTGTCAAATAAAGTGTTACCGAATACCATAACGAGCAATTAATGAAATAACTGGAACAGTAACTGAAGAAACAATTACCACAGAATATGAGTTTGATCCGCTATTTAAATCTGTAGCGTTGCAATGCATGTTAGGAGGCATGTTAGACGATAACATTGTTGACAGCAGGCTCAGTGTTGGGAGTAACGCCGTTATAAATAACGCCGTTACGTAACGGCGTTATTTTTTCAGTAACGGGGTAATCTAACTAATTACTTTTTTCACCGTTACAACGCCGTTACCGTTACTGACGGTCAAAAGCGGTGCGTTACTTACTCTGAATAAATTGAGGAAACTGCCAACCGTGTCGAGTCGACTCTCTGCTCTGTTGATTTGTCATCCAAGACTTGGGGTGCGTTCAGGTTCGAGAATAGCGCACTTACTTCTGACTCCAAGCTGTTTGTCCCTGCTCATTCAATTAGACAATGCTTTCCAAAGTTTGGTAATGTTTCTGTGTTTGCTACACCTGATGCTAGCCTCGTTCCCATCTCCCACTGTCAGCCAGCAATAATTCTGCTTCCATCTTGAGGACGGCAGACACTTTGAAGGTGACATGAATTGTCAGGAAACAAGCCTACCTGAATGCAGCCCCTCAAGAGATGCGATGGAAGTGATTGTGAATGGCTGAGGGTTAGAGTCATGTGTCGTGGTAAGCCAATCAGAGCTGGTGATTTCACAAGCAAACCGGAACAGCGCGTGCGGCAAACACACACGCAAAACAGATGCACGGGATGGCAGAGCATTCAGAAGAAAAATTGTCCTTTAAGAGGTGGAGATATAGACACTATTTCAAGTTTGTCGAAATTAAAGGAAAGAACCTGCATGTAATGTGTAATTTATGTCCCGGGGCAAAGCTTTTGTCGACATCTGTGGTAAGCAATTCAAATCTGCTGAAGCACCTAACAAGTTAACCACCTGTCTGTTCTTCTCTATTCCACTGACTCGAACACTGCTCAGAAAATTTCAAATTCTTTGACATACAACAAGTTCTTTTTAAAGTAACGGAAATAGTTACTTCCCTGGTAACTAGTTACTTTTACTATAGCGTAATTCAGTTACTAACTCAGTTACTTTTTGGAAGAAGTAGTGAATAATGTAACAAATTACTTTTTTAAAGTAACGTCCCCAACACTGTTGGCAGCAGAGGTTGACTGTCTCCCCCAAGGAATCAGATGGCCAAATGAAGTTCTAGAAGCAAAGAAGCTTTGCAGCCTAATGGTGGTTCATTTGATCTCATAATGCCGCTGTCAAATATAGCGTTACCGGTTAATATCTTTTGGTGTAAATATCCCATAATACAGTGAGGACAGTGCGGCTTATCTATGAACAAATGCCGTTTCCGTGTCAAATTTGGGGGGTCGCGGCTTATAGTCAAGTGCATCTTTTACTCCGAAAATTACGGTATTTATAATCGTGGTGTCAATTAACCCATGAGTCTTTGTGCCAGCGAATCCAACTGATTTCTGTTTTTCAATTTGCCGTTTTGTTTTTGATTTGCCATTGTGTTTTGCACTTTAGGCCCACTGTAAGTCAGCCTTTTGCAACCATTACCACTCATCCATCCATGAGTACACGGTTGCAATTTGTAAAGGTTGTGTCACTGTAGCCACACAAGTATTAATTCAGCAGTTAATTTCATACCAAACAATATAAAATAATACATTAACCATTGATTTCAATTACTATAAGGTTGCACTTTTTCATAGTTTGGCTGGGCCTGCAGTTTGGGGCCTATTTACACAGAAACACTCCGACCACATCAACAGAAAAGCGCCATTGTCCAGATTTGCGTTTACACGACCAGGTTCTCGAACGGTGGTGCAATTCGATCTGAAAACAATTTAGTATTCATGCCATGTTGGAGTGCAGTTTTACAATGCGACTGCCAATACACACACTTCCTTGACAACATCAGGTTGCATGTGCAGACAACCAACATTGTTTCTAAATAATTCGTGCATTGAAATTGTAATTAAAGCCTGGCGGGTTTCTATTTGGACAAACAGAAAATTTGAATTACTACTTCTTATTACACTGGACTACGAAACATTGAAATATCAACGTAATGTCGACTGACAGCCACACTAATTGCACAAATATTCATGAAGGCCACTCAAGTTGTTCTTTATTTTTGACAAGTTGTAAATACAGTGTTACCGTTGTCCTACTTTGGCTTTGAAGTGTGTTGTTGTATATATAAAAAAGGCGAATAAAAGAAAATTAAGATGTACAAAGTTATTAATCAACATAACACGGCCATGTTTTATGTTTCCTTTCTGGAACTAAGAAATCTGGTTTGCAAATAGTGACATTAAAACGACTATGTTTTTTAATCCTTATTCTTTTAATATTTGTAATGACTATTGTTTTACTCAACTGTATTTCCATCATGATACAGTGATTAAGAACTGCTCTCCAATTAGGTATGATTTACCATTTGTTTTGTGCACTTAATATTTCAGCCAAAACCCTCCATTTACATTGGCAGCTCAATTGTTTTGGGATTCAGAATATTGATCCAATTTTGTGAACTACTCCTCAGAGACCACAGACTGCTTGATTGTCGTGTTTACTGTCCAATGTCATTCCACAAATTTGATAGCATATAAAAGATAAGAAAAAAACACGGTTTCTATCTACAAAAAAGAAAAAGAAAGGCACCAATTGCAAACAACATACACAAGTGGAAATAAATCACGTGCAATTTTATAATTGTACGAGCTTGAGTCTCAATTTTAGATTTGAAGAAGCCACATAGCAGAAAATGAAAAATGGTTTAAATTTTTACCTGAAAAATGTGGAGGGCACAGACACGTGAACATGGTGTTGTTCGGTTCTGCAGAACTGTTGCTCAAACACACCCCTTTGTTTTTACAAGGACTGTCAAAGCAAGCGTCAAATGTTTCGCAAAACCTCCCAGAGTACCCGTGGTGACATAGACACGAATATGTCCCTTCCCAACCGTCCGATCGACAAAGACCCTTTCCAGAACATAGTGAAAGCCTCGGAGAAGCCTGACAAAGTTGTGTCTTGACCAGTACGTTGAGCCTTAAGCCGTGCTTACACAGCTGAGTGTCGTCGTTGTGCAGAGCAATTAAATAGTGGTGGCCCGGCCCAAGCCACTTAGCATCCACTTCTTTGCTTCCATTCATGTTCTGAGGGAAAACAAACTGGTCGCTTCTTAGTCTGTTTGTTGAACAACTTTCAAAATTTTCCTGAGAGACGTTGAGAATTCTGACACCATATAAAGTCAGCATCTCATCTGTGGCCAGTAACAGTTTGTCACCATACTGCAGCTGGAGTGGACAAATCTGAGGGAAGTTAAGGGGCGCATTTGAGGCATCTCCACCACGAGAGCCCCAACACTCCTCAGTTGTGGCACAAATGTTCTCCCTGAGAGTCCAGTTCATTTGGATGGTCATGTAGTCCAGGTGCCACTCATTTGCAATTGATTTCCTGCAAACAGCGAGACAAAAGCGTACGTAAAATGTGCAGCTCACAAAGATGGATATCAAAGAACATAGGGATGTCTTCATGTTTTCTTCTTTGATCCAATTCCAGGAGAGCAGTGGTGTCAAGGAATTCCTAGGGGGAATTGAGAGAAATTTTAATTAATCATTTGTTGCTGACACCTCAGTTTACTTTCTCAAGACAAAGTAATTGTCTGTCGAAGTAGCTACACTGTCATTAATAACACCTATAGACAAGTTTCTTTAGTGAAATATTCACGGCGTCATTTTTGACGTTTTCTGTTACGGACCTCCGGTTGAGATAGAACAACGTGAAGTGCGGCTGATGTAAACAGAGTGTAGACACAGTTAAACTAGACATAGGAATCCACGGAATCTCCAAAAATGGATTCAGCATGACGTAGATGAGGCTCTGGGACTTTTTGTGCTGTGCGTTCTTGTTTGAACTGCTGGAAGCGACTATATGTATGGTGGGAAGTAGAATAATTTGATCAGTGACCAGCTACAAAGCACAAGTGTTAAACCTAAAGGATCCACTTAAAAGATTATATGCTTGTTCTTATCACTTCGTTGATCGTTCGTGGACAAAATTCTAACAATTTGTGCAGCCTGTGTTAACATGCGGTGAATATTGATACGGCGACCATTTGAGTGACCAAAATGAAATTACAAATTATATTACAATTGCCGAATGCAGAAGGACTGACGCTGATCTTGATGTTACAAGAAACTACTTTTTTCACCTGGTTAGATTATAGTTATGGTATTATGAGCTCATCACACATGTACTGTATATCCCATATAAACACATAGTATGTCATTCTTTTTTATTGTAGATATTGATCCATAGGAGGAGATTATAGTTATGGTATTATGAGCTCATCACACATGTACTGTATATCCCATATAAACACATAGTATGGCATTCTTTTTTATTGTAGATGTTGATCGCAATAAAACTTTTGGACAACATGATTCCATTTCTTGTTTTATTTATAACAATTGGTGCATGTGAAAAACAATAACAATAAACCCAATTCATGAAATTATTAGAAAAATATTAACAAAGGTGAAGCATAAATTGAGCCTTCTATCTCAAAGGTAGAATGCAAGTAGTCTCGATATGTGTCCATCCACGTACAGTAAGTTGATGTGAGACACATCAAGTTGTCTTCCCTTGACTAACAGCGTTTTCCATCTGTAAACAAACGAACAAAAAACGTCTAACACTTGCATTTATACATGAAAGGTAAAAAGCCCGTGTATGACTTGTAGTAGGTGTTTGTTTTCCATTTCTTTATGGTTGAATAACTACATCTAGCAAAGCTAATAATGTCTCAGCTGTGACACAAGACACATAATTGTAGTCAAACTGAACGTAATTGTACCTGTTATTGCGTTGCAGTGGCACTGTCTTGCTTCCACATCTGCATTAATGAACACAAAATTCCCGTATTCATGTATTTGGACACATTCAACTTTGTTGCCTTGGAGCTTTCCAGGTCCTTGATTACGTTTCCATCCACTGCCAATTAAATAAATAAAATACAAAAATATTTTGGTTGTGGCCACTCAGCCATGTCTTCATGTTTTCTTCCAATGTTGTGACAATGGCAGATGGATGCATTTCCAAATTTTCTTTTTTGAGGGATTTTGATGAACAATGCAACTTCAAATCCATTGCTGTTTTTTGGTTAGTGAACGTGTAAAATGGAAGTCGCCAAACTTTTTAAATAGACAAGCATCCCTGCTTTTGGAAAGTGGTACTTAAAAACTCTTGACTGTAATCAGTGGTGAAAGTGGGCCGGAACAGTCCGAAGCGCCGTTCCAAGATAAAATTTGGGGGTGCAACGGTGCTTTGATCCCGAAAAATGGCGGCAACTGTCCTAACCTCCATGTAAAAAAAAAAAAAAAAAAAATGCCTGACTTCCACAAACGCATCTCCAAGAAGAAAACAGTCTCTTATTGTCAGGTTTACATACAGTGTAGCATCATCAGTTTCCACCGATATTTATTATTTTTTTTATTCCACGGAGTTCTCCCAACGTGTATATCTGAGTCAGACGAGATAGCCGACTTGCGTCGATGCGAATGCAAACCACCCTGCCAGAACTCCAGTTGTCCGTTCAATTGGCTGACATGGGATCAGCATGGATAGTTAGCTCTGATTGATTCAAATGCACATGTTTTCGGGACAATAAAAAAAGGAATAAAAGAACAAGCCTATTGAATTAATGTGATAAAAAAGGACAATGCAACGGAAAATTGATCACATATTTAAGGGAAAGTAAGAGTTGAAGAGGCTTATTTTATTTTATTTGCTCTGATGTGCAGGTTCAGAACATCTTCCATGTTATAATGCCAGACCCCAGAAATTCTGAACTGAAAATTCAGTTTTTTTTTTTTTGTTTTTTTTTAATTATTTGAAAGCTTTATGTGGTTCTTCAACATACTGTAATATGATAAACTTTTTAAAACATTTTTTTAAATTAATTTGTACGGTATGTATGTTCTCCAATTCTATCATAAACGATTTCCTGCTGTTCTTGTGGTAAAAAAAAAAACTAAAGTGAGGGTGAATTTAATAAAGTTTTAAACAATTTGTTTTACTGCAATGAGGTCCAGAAATGCTTGTCTCAGACTACGTCTACATCTGGACAGATAATTTTCTCCAGGGTATTTTGCCGACTATTTTTATACCTGTCCACACTTACGTTTAAGGTGCGTGTAGGGCCCCCACTGCTTTTGCAAAGTATGCCTGCAATTGCACAAACTACACATGCATAGAAAGGAGCGGCCTCATATGTGACGTCATTTACCTCTGAACTGGAAATTCATTACTCGCCAGCGACAAATTTCAAAATTAGTACACCTTCTAGACTGTCATTATTTTGTGATCACTGAGAGTGAGAGTGAAGGGACTGAGGGCAAACTCGGCTTTTACGAGCAGTCGCCGAGTTGTTATAATTGATGCTCAGTTGCGCTCTCACCACTTGGGAAATAAAAAAATAGAAGAATATGGTGTGGCACTGCGTATACTGTATTTCCTGGAAGCCGCGACTAGGAGTACTTGTGCATTACAGTAGCGATCATGGAAGTGGCGACAGTTTTGACAGGCAGAAATGTCTTGGAAAAAAACTGACTGCCTCTTTGACTAAGGGTACGACGCAGGTCACTTTACAGGGTTTAATTTTCCTTTACACATTTTTATATACTCATGTTCAGTCGGCACTGAGTTGGGAGGGGCCAGCCCCGGTGCTGGCTGATCGGAAACAAAGTGGGAGACGAGCTCTGTAAAAAAACGCTCATCTCCGCGTCATCCGCGATGGGAGGACCCCAAATGGGCACTGAATTGAAGCATATTATTGAGACGTAGTTGAAGGTTCAAGAAAAATGTGTGGAAAACAAATGAGGAGCAGGAATGCAACGCCGTGATTGTCTGCCTCCATTGTTTATGATGGCATCATGCCGCACTACAAATGGCGACGGCATGACGTCACTTCCTTAGTATCTGACTGCTGTACGGAGACAGCAGTCCATATTTAGCGGGGGGTAATATTACCTGCCTACATTATCCGTCTAACAACTAATCTGGATAATAGGCATACTAGTATAGCCTATATGCCGTATAGTCCAAATAAATACACGTTTAAGGCCATTATCCATCCTAGTGTAGATGCAGCCTCAAATGTGATACATTTGGCAATATAGTTAATGTGCACTTTGGACTTTTATTAGTTAAATTATCTTTTTTAGGCTACTTATTTATTTCCTGATAATAATTCTGGCTCCGTGGCGACCTTGATGTCAAGGAGTTCCAGCAAGAAATTCTAGCCACTTTTACCCCTGACTGTAATACATCCAAATCAGCTACATGTGCAACCATGCTGTCTGTAATGATAATACGCACTGTATTAGAGTACCCCCGACCCACCAAAAAAGTTATTTCATTTACAATTTTACTAACAGTACTTAATATAATCATTACCAAAATGGTAATTAGACCTATTTAATAAAGTTTTATTCTGAGTGTATGTCAAAGTTTGTGCAAGCACCGCATAGATTTTGAGCAGTAATCTTTGACTGAAGATTCAATAACTGAATTGAAAACTGAACACAGTTGAGTTTGCCCAAGTATGAGTTTGCCCAATTAAAAATATGCCATTTTCCTCAAAAAAATCGAGCAAAGTCTTTATTCTTGTAAAGCTCTTATTCAAAAGTCAAATTTAACAAAATTCTGCTTTTAACTAAAACTAAAGTAAAATATAGAAATTACAGGAAACATACTTTTGTTGTTCACATGGGCTTATTTGTAGCTTTTCGAGCAGAGTTGTCATTATCTGAGTGCATGCACTGCAGTGGTGCTGGCCACTAACTGTGTCCCAACAGTCTCAACCAGTCTAAAGTTTCTGCAGTGTGACAATGCCAGATAAAATATTCTCTCTCCACTTCACCAGTGCCTGATCATCAGTCTCTGGCAGGGAGATGAGTTAAGAAGACTACACAGTGTTTTCCCCCTCAGGCCATTTTCATATGTGCTTGACATAAAACAAAAAGTGTCAATGCTTCCTTAAAAAAATGCTGACTGCGGAACTGCAGTACATGAGAAAGGCATAGCTATGAATGAAATAGAGAGTATTGTCATGGAGGCAGTGGACCATGTGTGCCACATGTAAAAGGCAAGCTGTTTTTTATCACATAGTTTTATTGATACTCATTAAAATATAAAACTGCTGAAGTAAATATGCCGATGTTTTAAAAATGAATAGTTCACCCTCATGTCTTTGGATTTTCCTGCTTGACACAGAGAGTTTCATTGTACAAAGGCATTTTCTAAGATTTCCAAGTGTTGTTAAGTCCACTTGTTTCACACTCAACTCCGAAATGAGTGCGTAGGTGATAATTATTAAATTGATTAGATTAGAACATCTGGCTTGGCTGCATATTGTTGTGCGATTGATTAAACACCTGGATTTGTCACACAGAAACACAACGTGTGCTAACATTTAACAGTGTATCACAAAACTGAGTACACCCCTTGCCATTCTGCAGATATTTAAGTATATCTTTTCATGGGACAACACTGACAAAATGACACTTTGACACAATGAAAAGTAGTCTGTGTGTAGCTTATATAGAACAGTTAATTTATTTTCCCCTCAAAATAACTCAATATATAGCCATTAATATCTAAACCTCTGGCACTAAAAGTGAGTAGACCCCTTAGAAACTACGTACATCCCTAAATGTCCAAATTGAGCACTGCTTGTCATTTTACCCCCAAAATGTCATGTGACCTGTTACAGGAGTGCTGTCAGCATTGCTGCAGAGATTGAAGAGGTGGGGTGTCAGCCTGTTAGTGCTCAGAAAATACATCACACTCTACATCAAACTGGTGTGCATGGCTGTCACCCCAGGAGGAAGCCTCTTCTGAAGACAGTACACAAGAAAACCTGCAAATAGTTTGCTAAAGACAAGTCAACAAAGCATATGGATTACTGGAACCATGTCCTATGGTCTGATCAGACGGATTTAGATATTATGCCTATATTTTGAGGGGAAAATAAATTAACTCTATTATATAAGCTACACACAGACTACTTTTCATTGTGTCAAGTGTCATTTTGTCAGTGATGTCCCATGAAAAGATATAATTAAATATCTGCAGAAACTCAAGGGGTATACTTACTTTTGCGATACACTGTAATATTTGCCTCTACCCCGATAGCAGGTGACTGTGCGCCGGATCTAGCGTCAGCTCGCCGGGTTCACATAGCAATCACAACCCTTAATGTCAGTGCGCCAGATGCGGCCGGGATTATCAATCTGACAGTCTAAATGATAGGTTATGCACTATTCCAGGGACGACCGTGCAGACCAGATGCGCTCAAAATCTGAAATCTAATGGTCGGTGTGTGACGTCACAACAGTGCGCATCCTAAAGGTGAGCATTTGCGCTGCTGCACTACACAGGCAAACACACAAGAGTCAGGACATAGCATCTCGGCGGACTGCAAATTTTATTCAGTCAGCATCACGTTTTGAAGTCTCTGCTTGACTGTCAAACAAGTTATTCAATCTAGCGTTAATAAAATGGCCGGTGTATTCAAGTGATCTGCCATGTCCCCAAGTATTTCAAAATTTGTTGCAGAACAAAATGTGGAGGGACAAAACATTTACTCTCTATTGCTGTAAATGTTTCAATGTTGGAATACTGTAAGGGCCCATGCCCTCTGAGCCTGACTCCCCCTACTTGTTTGCGTAAGTGCGTAACTGCCTTGATTGCAGGATTTGACAGATGGGCGAGCCTGGGAACAGGTGCCGGTGTAGGAGCGGATGCTCGGGGTGCAAAATCTGCTCGAGGGGCCTGCGCTTGACAGTGACATTCGTTTATTCTCGCGATAAGATTGACCAAAAAGTCAAAATGCACGCCCAAAGCCGTGCTCTCCTTTAAAATGCCTGTTTAAAATTGTGACAGTTGTTCTTGAGAGTTGTACTAATGCGTTGGCTTAAAAGTGCCAGTTTAAAAATGCGTATGTAAAGTGATTGTGAGCGATGATGAACATTTTCTTCATATAAATAGCCTATTATTGACACAATAGAAAAAACAACCTGAACACTTTAGCTGCATTGGAAGAAGGTGGGAAGTCGCACTTATGCCACTCGGATGGTCCCAGTTGCGACCTCAAAGCGTTCCAAGCAAATGTAAAAAACAAAGATGGTTGAAAGCAACAATTATTTGCTTTTTTTATTTTGGCAATTTAAAGACATCATGATCTCCAGCAAACGTGCCTTTTCATAAGCGACCGAAAAGTGGGAAAAAAATTACGGTTGAGATAAATTGGACACACTGTAATTGCCTACTTTAGTTACATCCTTGCTGAAAGGCAAAATAAAAAATATCAATTCATTAAGCTAATTTACTGTGTGAGAAAAACTACATGGCGCCTCAAACAAATTTAATTTAACCTCATTATTGGGTCATCAATTACTTGTCTTGAGCGCCATTTGTCGAGTGACGTCAGATTAAAGCAACTTGTGAAGTGGTACTTTTTTTTCCCTCCGACGTCTCAACTAGGATCTCTCAGTTCGAGTGGCGTTCCAATTATATTTTTCCTTGTCGGATGTTAGAAAAGTTCGACATCCCACGTTACCCGAATGCTACACGAGCGTTGTTGTGACGCCATCAACAGCCGCAGGCCCCACAAGCAGATGTTGTACCCTGAGCGGATAGTGCACCTACGCCGTTGAACATCGTCACCAGCTTACTTAAACCTGTCCTTGGCCTCACATCAACAACTGAACTACAGTGGTTTGAAAAATTATCTGATCCTTTTGGAATTTCTCACATTTCTGCATGAGATCCTCATCAAATGTGATTGGATGTTTGTCAAAATCAACAAAGATGAAAATACAGTGTCTCCTTTAAAGTGCCTGTGACACGAAAAAGCATGTTTATTTCATAATACACGCGGTATTTTATGCCCCTGAAAGATATGGGCCGCTTGGATGTGTGTGGAACCGATCGCTATTTTTATTTAGTTTTTTGAATCCCGCGCAATGAAAATGAGTGACTTCCGGCTTCGGTCTTGCATTGAGGAGGAGGGCGCTGTGACGTGTACGGTAGAAGACGTCCTCTTCACGCTACAGTGTACTGTTGTGTGTGAGGACGAAGGATTCATCTGATTTTGCGGATTAATACGTTTATTTTTTGCATCACGCCAGCCAAACGGCTGCAGAAAAATCATTCTGTATGAGGGAGAGGCGTATGCGCCTTTTTGGAGTTTCAAAAGGTTCCCATTCACCGTGGATATTTACTGTGGGACCATTGGACTTACGAGGAAGTGAGTAAACATCTTGTTTTGTATTATGTCAAATACGAATACAGCGATTACAAAGTAAACACTACAAACTTTCTTTAAATGAAGGACTACTTACGTTTGATCATTGATAGGCATGTAAAAGGCTCTCCTAATGCTCATTAGCAGCCGCACGTTAGCTGCACAACAACTCCAGCCACCCTCCTCCGGGGAACGAACTGTAAATTGCTCTCCGCCGGGCGGTTTGCCGATCCGCGACGACAATCGACAACCGGGTCGTCATGGCAAATAATCCAGGATAGTTATGTGTGATTTTCCGCTTCGAAGACTTTGAAACATCACTCGGTTCGGGTTAGCATGTCGGCTAGCTGTCACGCCTTCTGGTTTGTTTACATTCTCCGAAGCTGGGGAAGGGAAATGACATATGTCCGATTTAGGTGTCATAAAATATCGTTCGGGAGGTGCGACAGTAAAGGTGAAGTCGACAGTTTTGACCATTATGGAGTAATTTTGCCATGTCGTCCTGAATAAATGCATTTTTATTATTTCATATTCCATTCAGCACAAGGCTGTTATTTGTCATGACCATGCCATTTATTTAGCAATTGGGGAAAATACTTGGATAAAAAGAATATCCTGTAAAAATACTGAAGTAAAGAGACAGAAACAATGACATTTTGCCGCTCTCTTCATCGCGTTTTCCTCGTTGTGAATAGTTCCCCCTCGACGGGCTGACTGGTCCTTCTCAAGCCATTTATATAGCTATTGGGGAAAATACTTGGATAAAAAGAATATCCTGTAAAAATACTGAAGTAAAGAGACAGAAACAATTACATTTTGCCGCTCTCTTCGTCGCGTTTTCCTCTTTGTGAATAGTTCCCCCTAGACGGGCTGACTGGTCCTTGTCAAGCCATTTATATAGCTATTGGGGAAAATACTTGGATAAAAAGAATATCCTGTAAAAATATTGATGTAAAGAGACAGAAACAATGACATTTTGCTGCTCTCTTCGTCGCGTTTTCCTCGTTGTGAATAGTTCCCCCTCGACGGGCTGACTCGTCCTTCTCAAGCCATTTATATAGCTATTGGGGAAAATACTTGGATAAAAAGAATATGCTGTAAAAATATTGAAGTAAAGAGACAGAAACAATGACATTTTGCTGCTCTCTTCGTCGCGTTTTCCTCTTTGTGAATAGTTCCCCCTCGACGGGCTGACTGGTCCTTCTCAAGCCATTTATATAGCTATTGGGGGAAAATACTTGGATAAAAAGAATATCCTGTAAAAATATTGGAGTAGAGAGACTGAAACAATGACATTTTGCGGCTCTCTTCGTCGCGTTTTCCTCGTTCTGAATAATTCCCCCTCAATGGGCTGAATAGTAAAACCGATGAGCCCAGTCTACCACTGACGTCATCCACCTGTTGGGGACGCTAAAGCCCTATAATGGTAGGCGTGGCTAACCGGCAGATTAAAAAACTAATTTCTCGTCATCTGTGCTTTGCTAAATTGTTGTATATAGTCGAATTGTCTCAAAATATGATTCTAATTCACATAATAATGCCATTTAATACTTTTTTCTCGTGTCATATGCTCTTTAACTAAAACCACCCAAACATTTATAGGTTTTCATATTTTAATTAGGATAAGATGTAAACAATGACAGATGGGGGAAAAATAA
Source organism: Corythoichthys intestinalis (assembly GCF_030265065.1). Lineage (NCBI taxonomy): Eukaryota > Metazoa > Chordata > Actinopteri > Syngnathiformes > Syngnathidae > Corythoichthys > Corythoichthys intestinalis. The sequence goes on from NC_080404.1 coordinate 11,094,801, forward strand.
ATAAGTGAACCCTCTGCATCTGCAATTGAAACCAATTTATACCAAACATTTTAAGTCAGGTGTGTACCCAGTCACCGATGAGTGGTTTAAAGCTGCCTTGCACACTATAAAACACACTCCTGGTAAGAAATGTCTTGATGAGAAGCGCTGTCTGATGTGCATCATGGCTTGGTCAAAAGAGCAGCCTGAAGTCCTGTGATCAAGGATTGTTGATTTGTATAAAGCTGGGAAAGGATACAAAACATCTCTAAAAGTCTGGATGTTCATCAGTCGACAGTCAGAGAAGTTGTCTACAAATGAAGAGAGTTTGGCAGTGTTGCTTCTCTCCCAAGGAGTGCCCGTCCAACAAAGATGATGCTCAGAGTTGAGCGCAGAGTACTCATAGAGGTAAAAAAGAACCATAGAGTGTCTTGCTCATGACTTAAAGAAATCACTGGCACAGTCCAATATCTCTATGCACACATCAACTATATGTAAAACTATAGCCAAGATGGTGTTCATGGGAGGACTCCAAGGAGGAAGCCACTGCTGTCTAAAAAAAAAAAAACCTTGTTGCTCGTTTAATGTTCGCAAAAAGGCACTTGGACAGAGATTTTGGCAAAATATTTTGTGGAGTGATGAAACCAAAGTTGAATGGTTTGGGAGCAACACAAAATGTCATGTGTGGAGGAAAAATGGAACAGCTCACCAACATCAACACCTCATCCCCACCATGAAGCATGGTGGAGGGAGCATCATGATTTGGAGCTGTTTTGCTACCTCAGGCCCTGGACAACTTGCAATCATTAATGGAAAAATGAATTCACAAGTTTATCAGGATATTTTGCAGGAAAACCTGATGCCATCTGTCAGATAGTTGATGCTAAAAAGAGGATGGATGCTACAACAAGACAATGATCCAAAACACAGATGTAAATCAACTTCAGAATGGTATCAAAAGAACAAAATACACGTTCTGGAGTTGCCAAGTCAAAGTGGAGACTTGAACCCCATTGAGATGCTGCGGCATGACCTAAAGACAGTGATTCATGGGTTTAGGGTTAGATCAGATCACTTTAATGGTGATTTGATGCAGAAAAGTGAGAAATTCCAAAAGTTTCAGATACTTTTCCATACCACTGTTCATGACTTTGGGACTCCAGCTTTCAGGTTATGAAGAATCTTGTAATCTTGATACTGAGCTCATTTTGTTTTGTTTTCCCGAGATCCTGTACTGCTTGCCTGGCTGCCCGTTTACTTATTCTATCACCAAACCGGACTCTTCGGAAACTGTCTGCCACTCCCTCTAATGGTCAATAAACTCTTGTTACCACTGTTAGTTTGCCTCCTATCTCTGCGTTTGGGTCCCCCGTTGCCCCAGAACCTTAACAAATATAATATGTTGTTTACAGTCTAAAAATGGGTCATCTTTATTGTGGAGTTGCTTGTTCCAATTAAAGTATTTCTGATAAAAACAATGTAGTAATGTTATGGTGCATTTACAGTATATGTGAACATTATTAAATGGCACGAAAAAAAAAGTATTGTCATTATTGCTTTTAATAGACAAATTTAATTTGCAATTTGTAGTATGACACACTGAAAAAAATGGACCACTAATTTAATACTGAAAACGGTTTTGATACAATGCTGGCCCAGTTTGGGTAACGTGTGCCATATCCGGGCCAGACATTAATGTGGTTTCTGCTACTTTGGACCAAAAGTGTATGCTGATCTGGCAGGTGAATCCATACTCAGTTTGGTCCGTTGTTTAAAAAAAACGTCTTATGAAATTGGGTCAAAATTTGCAGTATATCTGGCCCATGTCCACTCGTTATATTTTGCTATCTGGGTTGCCTCAGAAAAGTCAAAGCTGTTCCCAAAACCTGTTGAGTAGAGTGTATAGTGGTTAGGTAAATAATGTATGGCTTTAGCGTCTTTGATGAATTAAAGCTGAAAAATTTTAAGATGGCCCTTGCATCCTTTGATTTTTCAGTGTGGTCATCAAAGCACAATGTTTGTAAACTCTTGATGAGACCCAATATGACACTCAGTGGCACAAGTGATTCCCCAAGGAAAAAAGCCACCAGAAACATCAACGAGGGAGCTGAAAAAAATCATCCAGGTTTTTGTGACTGAACATCATAAAGGAGCAAACACTTGGACAGAAGTCAGCACTTCATCAAGCCACGCTGGTTCACACAGATTAAGGTATCTGAGATCTGAGCCTCTTGATTATTCACTGAATTTGTATCCAAGCCGCACATTCTAAGTGTATCGCTATTCCCATTAAAATTAGAATAAATTGTACTAGATAACGTTCATAGGTGAGTCAGCCTTATTGCTCACTTTGTGCTAGTATTAGTGGCATCACTAATGGTTATTCAATTTTTTTCCTGAAGGAATTCATTAAATTAATGATAAATTATATTTTACAGGCAACTTAAATAGGCTTCACTGTGGGTGACTGGTTTGCACCTCGCGTAACAGCTCCAGATCAAAGGTTAAATACAAGGTGGAGTTTGTGTGGAGTTCACCTGCACTGTGTGTACAGAGGTTTAGGAAAATAAATTAAAAATAAAAAAATGAATAAATATATATCTATATATATGGCGGAAAACACAGACAAGACTGAAAAAGCAGTTTCTGCTCTTGCAACCCTCTATAAAATAAACTGCTGTATTTTAAGCCACAATAACTGTTGTGTTTGATAGAACAATATGTCCATATGCTGCCATAGCAGATTCATGGACCATTAAGCCCCCGAACTATTTTTAATTTGTCCCTTTTACCCTGGAAACCCCCTTTTACAGACGTCGCGCAACCGCTTTTTTTTTTTTTTAGCTTAGAATCATTATTCGATGTCCAATATTTCGTTTAAAAAAAAAAAAAAAAAAAAAAAAAAAACGACTTAAAAAAATTATTCACTGGTATGGTTTAAACTTTAAACTTTTTAAATTATGTCAGAATGAAAAAATTGGTGCCTGTAAAAAAGTCACGGATATATACCTCATAACTATCGCTTAATTGTATTGTTTTTGTTACTTTCGCATTTTCCCCGATATGTTAGATGATAAATAATCGATCCAAACAAAGGAAAATTTTAAAAAATCGTTTAAAAGGGTAAATATATGAAAAAGAACATCTCGACCACTCCTTGATGTCTGCGATTTCTGCTTCGTGACCCTTGTTATATTACCATGTTTCACTAATAAAATTCCCCAAAAATCCAGCTGTGGCCATTCACAGCTGTGTCTCGACACTCAGTGATACATCCTACATGGAGTTTGTGGATCGAAACAAGGTAAGTACGCGATAATAATTCATTAAAGTCATGGCGTCTGTAATTCTGCTCTCGCGTGCTCTCACCTCCAGATATGGTTTTGCTGTTTAAAAATCTTTTTTTTTTTTTTTTTTTTTTTTAAAATGCCCTTCTGTTCAAAATTTTTCTTCCCCCAGAAAATTTAGATTTTAAGCTTTCCAATGATGTCTCACACATGCATATCGGACAATTTTGAAATTTGGCCAAATTGGGGGTCTCAGAGCGGAACTTCTGAGTAAACACAGACAAGACTGAAAAAGCAGTTTCTGCTCTTGCACCCCTCTTTAAAATAAACTGCTGTATTTTAAGCCAAAAGAACTGTCGTGTTTGATAGAACAATATGTCTATATGCTGCCATAGCAGATTAATTGCGCAAAAAGCCACCAAATTACTTTTGTCAGTTTTACCCTGGAAACCACCGTTTACAGACGTCGCGCAACCGCTTTTGTTTCAACCTGTCTGTCATTTTTAGCTTAGAATCATTAATTGATGTCTAATATTTAGCTTAAAAAAAAAAAAAAAAAAAAACACTTTAAAAAATTATTCACTCGCATATTTTAAACCTTTAAACAAATTACGTCACAATGAAAAATTTGGCGTCTGTAAAAAAGTCACGGATATCTACCTCATAACTATCGCTGAATTGTATTTTTTTCGTTACTGGCGCATTTTCCCCGATTTATTAATCATCTAACATTCGATCCAAACAAAGAAAAATTGAAAAAAAAAAAAAAAAGATCAAAAGGGAAAATGTATGACAAAGAAAATCTCAACCACTCCTTGATGTCTGCGATCCCTGCATCGCGACCCTTGTTATATTACCATGTTTCACCCATAAAATCCCCCCAAAATCCAGCTGTGGCCATTCACAGCTGTGTCTTGACACTCAGTGATACATGCGACATGGAGTTTTGGGATCAAAACAAGGTAAGCAGGCGATAATAATTCGTTAAAGTCTAATAATTCGTTAAAGTCATGGCGTCTGTAATTCTGCTCTCGCGTGCTCTCACCTCCAGATAGGGTTTTGCTGTTAAATGTTTTCTTTTTTTTTTTTAAATGCCCTCCTGTTCATAAATTTTCTTCCCCCAGAAAATTGAGATTTTAAGCTTTCCAATGATGTCTCACACATGCATATAGGACAATTTTGAGTTTGGCCTAATTGGGGATCTCAGAGCGGAACTTCAAGTCACCTGAGTGTTTTCCGTCATATATACTGTATATATATATATATATATATATATATATATATATATATATATATATATATATATATATATATATATATATATATTAGGGCTGTCAAACGATTAAACATTTTAATTGAGTTAATTACAGCTTAAAAATTAATTAATCGTAATTAATCGCAATTAATCGCAATTCAAACCATCTATAAAATATGCCATATTTTTCTGTAAATTATTGTTCGAATGGAAAGATAAGACACAAGATGGATATATACATTCAACATATGGTACATAAGGACTGTATTTGTTTATTATAACAATAAATCAACAAGATGGCATTAACGTTATTAACATTCTGTTAAAATGATCCATGGATAGAAAGACTTGTAGTTCTTAAAAGAAAAATGTTATTACAAGTTTTAGAAATTTTATATTAAAACTAGGGCTGTCAAACGATTAAAATTTTTAATCAAGTTAATTACAGCTTAAAAATTAGTTAATCGTAATTAATTGCAATTAATCACAATTCATACCATCTATAAAATATGCCATATTTTTCTGTAAATTATATATATATTCTGTAAAATACATTTTTGGAATGGAAAGATAAGACACAAGATGGATATATACATTCAACATACGGTACATAAGTACTGTAGTGGGCATTTTCACTCTACTGTCATTTAAATCTGTCTATGCTGTCCTCACTCCGAAGCGTCTACTTTTTCCAAAGCTAGACAGCTAGTGAACGACGCCTTAATAATCAGACTTCTTCCTTTTTCATCTGATTTATTAATACTACTTTATACTACAAAAAAAAAGTACGCAAGCATTGCATTAGCAACAACGTTAGCTTAGCACGCTATACAGGTTCACTAAACATAAACAAAAAGCGTCTCATACAAAAAATAGAACATTTCGCTTACTAACATAATATGTACATTCTGTACAACAATCATACTTACGGACAAATCTTGTCCAAGGATCATATAAGCACAACATTACAACTTAGGCGTCAGCCCGATACATCGTGCAGCCATATTGAACTGGCAAGAAAAAAATAAACCATGTCGCAAAGCGACCACAAGAGTTCGCTGTTGGACAGTACAAAAAGCCTTGCTGTAAAACTTACCAAAAGGCAGAATACTGTCTGAGCGGGACATGTGCGTTAATTGCGTCAAATATTTTAACGTGATTAATTCAAAAAATTAATTACTGCGGGTTAACGCGATAATTTTGACAGCCCTAATATATATATACACATATATATACACACAGGGGTGAAAGTGGCTAGAATTTCTTGCCGGAACTCTCCGGCGTGAAGGTCGCCACGGAGCCAGAAATTTTGTTTATTTATAATTTTCATTTTGGGGGAGGGGGGGTCAAACCTCCAAATACTACTGAAATGCAGAGAAAACTGTTTTGGCACAGTTATTTCTAGAGCACATAAAAAAAACTGATTTTGATTCAAAATTGTATTCTTTCAATGATTTGCAAAATAAAAGTTTATAAACATAGCAATAACTCCAACCTCCATCTCCTAGTTTTTATTTTCCCTCATTTCATCACATACTAAATGCCAAATCTCAATGTTAACTACTTAAGAACATAGGATGTGTATAAAATTGAAGTTAATGTAAACATTTACTTTTGATATATATACTTTTTAATAATAAAGATATCAGTAAAAGACATTCAGAAAAATAAGTACAAATTACTTATATTATGCAGAGTGAAATGGAATATAGTTTGAACATCGCGCAAGAATTGACTTTTTAAATTATAAGGAAATTAATAAGTAGCCTAACATAAATGAATATAAGTCCAAAGTGCACATTGACAGCTAAGATTTTCTGAACCTCCCCATTAGACCAAATAAAACTAAATATGATGAATAAGCCTCGTCAACTCTTTCCTTGCTCTTAAAGATTTGATCCATTTTCTGTTGCACTGCCCTTTTTTTGTCGCATCAATTAAACAAACTTTTTTTTTTTTTTTACTGTTCCAGAAAACATGCACATTTCAACCAATCAGAGCTAACTATCTCTGCTGATCACATGTCAGTATGTCAGCCGTTTTGCTTTGCTGCGTGCATTTGCACATTAACGTGACTCATCATCGTCAGACTCAGATAACTGCAGCAGCTGGGGAAACCTCCATGCTGTCCGTGGTATAAAATAAATAATAAATATCGGTGGAAACGGATTACGCTCCACGAGCACTTTATTATGCTTTTTGTTAACACTTGTGTATGTAAATTTGATGTTGGTAGATCGTTTTCTTCCTGGAGATGAAATGCATGTGTGGCAGCTTAGTATTTTTTTTTTTCTCTTTACATAGCGTTTTGACAGTTGCCGTCATATTTTCGGAATCAAAGCACCGTGTACCACTACAGCTGAATCATATACCGGAACTGCGTTCCTGCCCTGAATCTTATACCGGAACTGCGTTCTTGACCGTTCTGGCCCAATTCTATTTAACACCCATACACTCTCTTTTTACTACTACAGTAGTCAGATGACTAAATATGAGATACGGTAGGTCACATAAATTGATATAACTGGAACAAAATATTATATTTTACATGTTAATACAACATATAATGTAGACACAGTGCTGTTTTTGGCAGTTTTTTAATTTTTGTTTTAGTCTTAGGCTTTTGGACAAAAGACTTATTGGTCAGAGTCATAGTTTTAGTCATTTCAAAATGTGGTTGCCTCGTTTTGTTTTAGTCGATGAAATCTCATAAAAATTTCGTCTATTTTTAGTCGACAGTTACTCATATTGTTTTTGTCCGTGAAATTCAAATGTTTTTGTCCCAAAATAAATAAAGGTTTCCAACAATTTCAAATGAACATAAACGAGTTGTCTACAAGGACAAGGACAACGCCAACTTGGTGATGATAATACAATACACACTGAGCAGGAAAAGCACAGGTTCCCAAATCTTGTCTTTTAATGCACAGCTAGGACACGTAGTAATGAATGGGGGTCCTGTTGCCTGGGGGTTGCTTCCCTCTGGCAGCAGGTCCACAAATAACGTTGGATAATGAGTGTTACGCATCTCAACAACAATGGATATCACCATCAGCAACAGTAAAGCTGTTATTACATATATTATGACTTTTTATTGTACGATCAATATATGGTGACAGCGGTGATGACGACGATAATGGCGGTGGTAGTGATTGGTGGTGGTGATAGTGATGATGCGAAAAAAAGCTTGGCTTCTTCCCACTCCTTTTCCAGCTACGTATGTATGCATTTGTTATTGTTATGTTATGTTATAATCAACATGACAGTTATTATTGTTATTTGTTTTCCCTCACTCTTGCTGATTTTTGTTATTACTGCTCGAAATCAATCAATCAAAGCACTACATAAATTTCAAATAAACCCACCTGGAAGCAACGAACTGTATGTAAAAAAAAAAATGTCCAAGCATTTAGCACTGGGAAGTCTGTTTTTGTTGTTGTTGTTGTTGCTATTCTTAGAGTCTAGCCAGAAGTTGCAAGGAATCAGTATTTCCCAGTAATTGCTCATTTACCAAACGAAACAGCTGAAGTGGCTATGAGATAAATGCAATTTTGCCAACTGGCTCTCCTCTAGACTTACTGACCAGAAAAGCCAAGTGGCTCTGTTTTAAACCTGCCACTGTTTTAGGAGGATGCGCGCCATTCTGTAGCTAATGCTAACATGAACGCAAACGCTAGGATTTACATCTAGCGTCTGATGATCACTCAGCACAGACCTTTAAAGGCTGAAGCAGAATTGCATTTTCTCTCTTGCCTATCTATATATAGAAATCAAATCTGACAGTATTTCCAAACAAGCAAGATGGAGCCTAGTTTGTGACACATCTTAAACTCCAGTGAGGAGGGAGAGGCACAGCACATCTCACAAGAGTGACATAACCCAAACAGTGCTACAACGCAAGCTGATGTACTTCACGTACAATATGAAAATGTCTCGCATTGTGAACATATGACAGAAACTATGTCGCATTTCCGTCTCGTTGTCGTCTCATCAGACGAAAACTGGCATTTGTCTAGTTATGTTTTAGTCTCCAAAGCCACGTTTTTAGCTTGTTATGGTCATTGTCTCTTGATCTCCTCAAGTTCATGTCTTCGCTTCCACTCTGTACCTGTCTCACCTGACAGGTGCCAAGGGAAGGAAGATGGCAACAAACCAACCAGCCTCCCCTGGAATTCTCTCGGGGCAAAGCCAAAGCACTACAACTCTGGAACTACACGGTATTATCCTTCTATCGAGGAAGCCGTGTTGGCGACACCAATATGATACGCACCGGGTCCAGGCTGTGACAACATTACAAAGACTGTTCTGTCCCAGCAAAAGACGGGGCCCTATGGAGTACAGTCTGTATGCTCAACAATCCCAGTGGTGATAAACAACAAAAAAAGGGCTAGATTGGTGAGAAATAAAAAACGTTCAATCAACTCTGCCAACCTGTTAAGCATAGTATGTCATTCCCAAAACTCACCAGTGAATCCAGTCCGGAATCTGCAATTGACTGCTAAATATCAGATCTTTAGCTGGCAAATCTTTCTTAATTAATGATTTTATCAGCAAACATAACCTTGACATGATGTTCCTAACAGAAACTTGGATAGACCAAGATAATAGCTCGACAGTTCTGATTGAGGCAACCCCCACAAACTTCAATTTCTTTAGTGCGCCAAGAACCCATAAGAAAGGAGGTAGGGTTGCCAGTCTGATCATGGACAGTTTTCAATGCACGAATATTTCATGTGGTCAGTTTGATTCCTTAGAATATATTGTCATTCAGCTAAAAAGCTCTTGCAGAGCTGCCTTGGTAACAATTTACAGACCACCAAAGTATAACACAATGTTTTTTGATGAGTTTACCGAAATACTGTCTTCTGTCTGCATGGACTTTGATTGTGTTGTTTTAGTGGGTGACTTTAACATTCATTTTGATAATCCTGAAGAAGGATGTGCTAGAGAGCTTTTAAATATTTTAGATACATTTGGTTTATCTCAGCATGTCACAGTTCCAACACATAACAGAGGGCACATACTGGACTTAATAATATCCAAATGTCTTAACATCTCTGAGGTCACAGTGAATGATGTTGCTCTGTCTGATCACTACTGCATTATGATTAAAATGACCACCCCTGTCCATCCTCTGAAAAGGGAAACAGAGGTGATTAGGAAGCGTTACATAAGTTATAACACTTGTGTGTTATTCACACAGGCCTATGCCTCACCATTAATCCCTACAACAGCTCCAGTGGAAGAACTTATAAATAGTTTCAGTTCCAGTGTGATGACTGTAATTGACACTATTGCCCCGATTAAGACAAAAACTTTGTCAAGAAAGAAGAGGTTACCCTGGAGAAATGCCATACTAGCTTTAAAACAAAAGCAAGATTGTAGACGAGCAGAACGCAGATGGCGAAAAAAAAAACTCCTAGTTTTTTATGATATCTACAAAGAGAGTCTTCGCAAATACAACCAGGAACTGAAAAATGCTAGACAGTCATATTTTTCAGAGCTCATTAGTAGAAACACCAACAATACTCGAACACTATTTTCTGTTGTTGACAAACTGACAAACCCAAAAGCATCAATACCTCAGGAATTGGCATCTGAGGTGTCCTGTAATGATTTCGCAGCATTCTTTACACACAACGTACTAAAGATTAGACAGATTGTGTGCAACTCCAGATTAAAAATTGGTACACTAAATGCCTCCCAAAATGTCCCCCACGTCAATTTTAGACAGTTTAGCCTCTTGGACTATGCCACTTTAACAGAAATTGTGTCAAAATTAAAGCCCACAACATGCTGCCTTGACATCCTTCCTTCAAACTTTTTCAAAACTGTTTTTCATTGCATAGCCCCAGACATACTTCAGATTATAAATACTTCTCTCCAAACAGGAGAGTTTCCACAGACTTTAAAAACTGCAGTAATAAAACCTCTCCTAAAAAAACCTAATCTGGATGCCTCAACCATTAGCAATTACAGGCCAATATCAAATCTGACATTCCTGGGTAAAAATTATCGAAAGGGTTGTGTTCGAACAGATCCAGACTTTTATGATGCAAAAACAATCTTTTTAACTCATTTCAGTCTGGATTTCGGCCACAACACAGCTCCGAGACCGTGCTTATCAAAGTCCTAATTGATATTCGTTGGAATACCGATGCAGGCAAATCATCTGTTCTGTTACTATTGGATCTCAGCGCCGCATTCGACACGGTTGATCACAACATACTACTCAGCAGATTGGAAGAGTGGGTAGGGCTTATTGACACTATTCTTCAGTGGTTCACATCCTATTTACATGATAGGGATTTCTTTGTGTCAATCGGAAACTATCAGTCAGAACGAACCAAATTCACGTGTGGAGTCCCTCAAGGGTCAATTCTTGGACCACTCTTATTTAACATCTATATGCTTCCGTTAGCTCAGATAATGGAACAGTATGACATCTCCTATCACGCCTATGCAGATGACACACAACTGTACATTTCTGTGTCCCCACATGATTATAGTCCCTTAGTCTCCCTGAGTAAATGCATTCATCAAATCAATGAATGGATGTGCCAGAATTTTCTCCAGTTAAATGTGGAGAAGACAGAGGTGATCATTTTTGGGCCAAAAAAGAAAGGTCCAAGATAAGCAGGCACTTAGCACAATGTCACTTACAGCTACAAATCAAGTCAGAAACCTTGGCGTAATTATTGACTCAGACCTAAAATTTGATAGCCATCTAAAGTCCGTCACTAAATCCGCTTATTACCACCTAAAAAATATAACCAGAATTAAGGGGCTTCTGACTCAATAAGACATGGAAAAACGTATGCATGCATTCATTTTCAGCAGATTGGACTATTGCAACAGTATATTTACAGGTCTTGATAAAAAATCAGTCAGGAAGCTGCAGCTAGTACAGAATGCTGCAGCCATAGTCCTCACAAATACAAGGAAGCTGGACCACATTACACCGGTTTTGAAATCGCTACACTGGCTTCCAGTGAGTCAAAGGATAGACTATAAAATACGACTGCTCGTCTACAAAACACTTAATGGCCTTGGACCAAAATACATGCTTGACTTGTTAGATGCCTATGAGACATCTAGACCCCTAAGGTCGTCTGGAACCGCTCTTCTGCATGTTCCAAGAAGAAGAACAAAGCAGGGTGAGGCAGCATTTAGTTATTATGCTCCTCACCTCTGGAACAAGTTACCTGAACGTCTGAAGTATGCTCAAACTGTTAGCTCTTTTAAATCAGGGCTAAAAACGCTTTTGTTTAGCACTGCATATCCATAACTGGCTATATATTTCAATCTACCTGCTTTCTATTCCTCTTGTGCTTATCTCCATTGCTGATTTCAGTTATTATTATTAGTAGTAGTTTTTGTTTTATTTTTATTTCTGTTTTATTTTTATTTATTTATTTTTATTCTATTTGTGATTAAATGCCTTTGTCTTGGTTTTTACGTTGTATTGATTTAAATGTGATTTTTATGATCTTCATGTGATGTAAAGCACTTTGAATTGCCTTGTGTTGAATTGTGCTATATAAATAAATTTGCCTTGCCTTGCCTTAACGAAAACAACACTTATCGTTCATCAAATTTAGTTGAAGATGCTAAAGATGCTTACCTGTGAGTGGTAACCCGTGACAATTGTGTATCAATTAGTGCCTAAAGATGTTACGAATTCAATTAAAGTTTGAAGGCATCATTGTGTATGGTAATTTCTCATCATAAATATCTTGATCTTTTGACAGCTACAGGAACTGAATTTCAATCGTGTTTGTTGATCTGCTCACTCCATGTATCCCACATTCTCTTTGCCAGCTTGTGCAGCAGGCTTGACACAAACATTAAAATATCCCTTCATGCTGCAAGGCTTCAGCACAAGTCTGTGGCTTTTCTATAAGTTCTCCAAAAAGTTTCCATTTGTTTTTTTTTTTTTTTTTTTTTTTTTGGGGGTAGATTTTCTCCCAATTACTATGAAATACTGAAATCATTAATAGATGTGAAATTTCACAAAGACGCGGATGCATTTTATTATGGATTTATTTCATGGCAACATTTTTGCAGGACTGCTAGATGAGGTGTCCAGTCCTTTGTTAGTGTAAAAATTGCACTTGAATTCAACTCATACATACCTAATATTTCAGCCCACTTACAATTTGAGTGTGTTTTTATATATCGCGGTGCTTGAATAGGGTTAGGGTATGTTTCTGAACACATACTGTACACCACTCAGAAGATTGTATAAAAACATCAAGAGAATAGGTTTAGTAAACATTCATAATTGATTATTCCAAAGAAGCTATAGATATAGCTATAAAGCTATACTTCAATTTGATGGCCAGGGTCAGCTGTGGGCGATAACTGTCCCTGGGCAGCCGCGAGAGAAGTGATTATAGCTAAGCATCACGGAATTGCACCCAGATCCACACGGAAGTTTACCTATGCTTCCGGTGAGGCTTTGTGAGTCATTATCGTCACTATAACACTCATGAAGATGAGCAACACTCAGCAATGACAACTGACCTCGACTCATTTCATTGCTGCAAAGGCTTTTGTTAATGATAATGGCAAAATCTGTATTTAGCCATATTGGTATAGCACAAGAAAGAAACATAGTAGCAGTCATTTATAACTTTCCAGCCTAAGGACAATGAGAAAACATACCCAAGCATGTTTAGACCATGCAAACATATAAAGGCCTCAAACACACAAGTGAACAACTTTTGCATGCCACCTAAGCTTCAGGTGATTTAAAGTGCAGAACACATAACATGACATAAACAAAAACAATACACAGTCATCACAATTATACAACTAATATAACTCTTCCTGTCTATTACTACATCCTCATTAATGCTTCGAGCAGAACAGTTGAAAAAGAACCTCTGACTATGAGACAAAATGTCCTAACCACCATTACCACCGCCTTCTCCCTTCAAGATTTTTACTATTCCTGATTTAAAAAGTGACACCAAAGTTGGTATCAATATTTTCTACTGCTGGGTCACATTAAAAGCGGGTGACACATTAGTCATAGGAAACAGCATTTCACAGTGAGTAAATAGTGCCATCGCTCTTCCAAAAAGTATCTATTAAAAAAAAAAGACATCTTGACAGTGGATCAGTTTAAAATATGGCATAGAGTGATCGAAAAAGAACAGTAAAGAAACAATGTGATGAAGCTCATTGCACACAACACAATTCAACTCTGGTCAAAATGTTGGTTGTCCCATTGACAAAGATTCACACAGTATTTAGAGGAGGTTTAAAATTGGATTGAAATTTGTGACTGATAAACACGTTGGAGCTACTATATTGCAAAATGAAATTAGCACTCTGACAAAAATGAATCATTCCTGAATCATAATATGAAGGACATTAACTGACCAAAACCAAAATTAATAATAATCCAAAATATGTAACGATTTAATATAAGCTAATAAATGTTTGTGTATGCATTTGTAATCAAGTTTATAGCTAAATTTTGTGGAGTTATGTGTGAGCTATTTGCTATGAGAATTGTAATTATGTTAGCATTCGGAACATTTAAACTAGTGGACTTTTATTAGGCAAATTTGGCTAATAATTAAATCTACTAAATCTAATATTGATAAAACAAAAAAAACAAAAACAAATGCAGCAACAACAGGCGAGCCGTGTTGTCTAGCCAGTTCACTCTCACGCACCCCACGCTTGTATTTTTCTATCATTTCCATCTGAATTTCAATGGTATGCGTCACTTTTTTCCTTTTTCATCACTTGCGCTAACCTTCTTGGGACCCATGTTGATTTCTCTGACAAAAAAATCCAACGTGTGTCCATGTTGCGGGCCTTGTTGTTAATCTACCTTTCAAAAAGTAATTAATTGCAGTTACAAATTACATCTCCCAAAAAGTAATTGCGTTAGTAACTCAGTTACCTGAATGTAAGAGTAATTAGTTACTTGGCAAAGTAACTGGTGATAGTTTTCATGGTTTTATTTTTATCAAAAAAAAAAAAAAAAACGCGTCACACAATGTGAAGTTTAAAGGGTTTTTGGGACAATTGGCCCTAGCCCAATTCTTTACCCTAAATTTAACTAGACACAGGGGTATTGCGGATATTGCGATAACTAGATAGTAATCTTTGCTATGTGTGGAAGTCATTTAATGTTGTGAATCAACCGTTAAAGTTGGTAAAATTGCTCCTGTTATTGCATTAGTTCCCTTCTGTCTACTTTCGACATGTGTAAGTTTTAAAACTGTTTCATCATTTAAAGATAGATTTAAGTCAGGATTTTGCTGATTTAGGAGCATTTTAGATAAAAAGTTACTCAGGTTCGCTAGGAAGGTTCTCTACAACAGAACCTTCCTGAGAGGTCTACTGCTTTAAGATGGCAGCTTAAGCATAGTTCTTTATACTAGTATATGTTGCTAATGCTGCCGTGTCTGTCATTTGCATCTAGTTCATATTATATGTGATATCTACCGTAGCATTATGTGGGTGTAGTTTGTAGACTATCGGCTACAGTCAGGTATTATTGGAGCTACCTAGCATCGCGTTTGCAACAGTGTCACAACTCCCTTGCCTCCTCCCCCCTCCAGCTCTGCTCTCTCATCTCCGTGAGTCCGTCTTGCAAATCATTGAAAACAAAACAATGTTGAATGCATGTCCTGTGACAGTATGTGTCATGTAGTAGCCTATTGTTTGTGCTATAAAAATTCCAAAAGCAGTTTTCTTTGCATTTCAGTGGTTTTGTAGGTTTAAAAAAAAACATTCTGGCTTAGTTGTGACCTTTATGTCATTGAAATCAGGCAAGAAATTGTAGCCACTTTCACCCCTGCCAATGAAAAACCCACGGAGAGTCTAAAAGCAATGCCATATACAGTAAGGAAAATATATAAAATAAGTTATCCCAATTAGAAATGATGGGCGGGTTTGAAATTTTAATGGTAGGTGTTTGCCCTTTGTGAAAGACAATCTATAAAAAAAAATATCCAGAAATCACGGTGTATGCATTTTAAATAGTGTTGCACCAATACCATTTTTTGGGTCCGATACCGATACAGATACCTGGCTCTGCAGTATCGGCCGATACCGATACCATTCCGATACCACTGTTTGCAAAAAAAAAAAAAAAAAAAAGAAAATACAACTATTATTATTATTTTTTTTTTTTTTTTTTTTTTTTTGCTAACAAGCAAAAATAACAGTGCCATCATATAAACAAGCATTTTAGTGCATAATATTTATGTGCCCACTTCTTACTGATGTGAAGAAATTTTGTATATAAGTGCTGACTAACTGTTTGTAAAGTGGGGTACACTGTTGATTGCTGCAGCTCTCTTAGCAGCTATATTTACCATATAAGCAAAACATCCTATTTGTGGTCTGAGTCCATCTGTAACGTGCTGAATTAACAGTATTTGCAGCATTATCTATAGTCACTGCTATGGATTGATTTGGCCTGCTTAACTTCCATTCAGTCATGGCGGTTTCTAATTCATCAATGGACAATATGGCGTCGCTCTGGGCTCACGCAGCTAATGGCATGGGATCTAATGTAGCACATCTAGGTTGCTATTTGATGATATCTAGTGTGTGCGCGCGAGAGTTAGCATGGGATCTAACATAGGACATCTAGGTTGCTATCTGATGATATCTAGTGTTCGCGCTGCGCCGCTTGAGTGTTTTCTGGCCACAGAAGTCACTTCTGCTCGTTACTGCACAACACCAGCATATGAGAATCGTAAACAAAGCTGCATATGTGTGTGTTTTTTTGTGTGTATTATAACTATATCAAAACAGTTTTCTTTGCATTTCAGTGGTTTTAGGAGTTTTGACCTCTAACCCCCCCTTAATAATGAAAAAAAAAAAAAAAAAATCTAACCCTAACCACCTTCACCCATGTCCATCAGTGTATTTCAGATCCATAAGGTGTCCTAATGTCATTCCCCTTTTGGTAGTTTCATACAGTAACAGAATAATTAAGATGTTGGAATTATATTACGTGTTAATTTATAAATTTGTCACCGTGTGCTCTTTAACTTATGTAAAATATATAACATATTTAAAATGGAAGGAGGCACCCTGTAAAATAGCTAAAGCTCAGTATTGGGTAGCGCTGGGGAACTTAAATATGGAGGAACAATGTGAAAATAATGAATTAAACTTATATTGTCTGTTCTCTGCACTAACTCAAGATGTGAGTCAGGGAACGAGAGCGGACGAGCGGTGTGGACCCAAAAGCAGGGAAACAAATCCAAGGCAAGGCAAGGATGCAAGGCCGGATAGCAGTGAACTCAAAATTGGTCTAATGATAATTAACAAAAGCACAAAGTATCAACTAAAGGCCAGGGGATCAAATAAAAGGCATCAAAACTCACTCTAACAGGGAATGCAGGAACATGAGGGCTTCAGAAGTAGATGTCGACCACACTGGGATAGACATTGATAATGACTCAACAAGGCGTGAAAAGAAACTGGGAGCATATACTGTATACACACAGACAAGGGGTAACAAGACAACGAGAAACAGGTGAGCGACCCAGGTTGGAGGATACACTAGGAGCAGGCACAACAGGTGAAATCAATGGGCAATCACAGGGACACCAAACACAAAACCAAACAGTAGCCCCCCCACAGCCCCCAAGGGACGGATCCAAGACGTCTCAAAGGAAAACAAGGTCCCAAACACGGTGGGCAGAGGGGGCCCGGAAGAGGGAGAAACGTCAGCCCTCAGGGCTAGTCAGGCGGGCGTCTGGGACGCCAGACGTGGGGCGACCGCACGGGTCGATTAGGTGGGCGTCCGGGATGAGGATGACTGGCTCGGTCTATCATGCCACCAAGCCGTGGCAGGAAGCGGGGAGCAACGTCGTCGTCCGAGTCTGCTGACGGGGCGTCTTCACTGGAGCTGGCCCTGGGAGCCGAGACGTCTTCACTAGAGCCGGCCTGGGGAGCCGGGAAGCCTTCAATGGAGACAGCCCAGGAAGCCGGGATGTCTTGACGGGTCCATGCCGATGCCGTGGACGAGCATGCCACGGCTTATTGATGTTGGTCTTGGTCAGATTGGTTGGCAGGTTACATGGTGGAATCGCAACAGGTGTGAAGGAAACACTGTCCTTAACTGGGCGTCCTTGGAGGCTGGGTCCCGAGTGGTTGCGTCATTCTGTCTGGGAACGAGGGCGGACGAGTGGTGTGGACCCAAAAGCAGAGAAACAAATCCAAGGCAAGGCAAGGAGGCAAGGCCGGGTAGCAGTGAAAAAAAATGGTTTAGTGATAATTAACAAAAGCACAAAGTATCAACAAAAGGCCAGGGGATCAAATAAAAGGCATCAAAACTCAATCAAACAGGGAATGCAGGAATACGATGGCTTCAGAAGTAGATATGGACCACACTGGGATAGACAATGACGCAAGGAGTGAAAAGAAACTGGGAGGTTATATACACACACACAAGGGGTAACGAGACAACGACAAACAGGTGAGCAACACAGGAGGATGCACATTAGAGGATACACTAGGAGCAGGTACAGGTGAAATCAATGGGCAATCACAGGACCACACTAGGAGGTAACCAAAAGAAAACCTAATAATGTTGAAGTTGCATGGCATAAAATGGTGTTTTTGTTGAATTTAATTTTAACATACAGTAGTTACACTAACATGGTTTCTTGTTTTTGTCGTTTTCAAAATATTTCTTAACGGCATGGAACATTTCAAAGTGATGCATGTTTCAAGACCGAATGTCTAAACGACACTTTGAACTATTGTTAAATTAAGCCAGTGCTTCTCAATTATTTTCTGTTACGCCCCCCCCCAAGCAAGACGTAAATGTTTTGCGCCCCCCCAAACTCTCTGCCGCCACTGTAAATAGTATTATTCATCTATAAAATTACTATTATAAATACGCATCTGCCCAACATTGTGTCCTTTTTTTTCTAATAAAGAAAAAAAGGAACAGATCAACTTATAATAAAGTATAACTTTATTAACATTGTTTTGTTTGTGACAGAGAAGACTTGACGTGCATCAATTTGCCTGAATTTAAAAACATTCAAACTGTAAAAATACACTCAAGGTATTTTTGACCATTTGATACAGAAAAATAAAATGTAATAAAATCCGTAAATAATAACAAATTCAAATTGATTAGAAACATTTACTCATGAGGACAATATGCCAAAAAATTTGACCGAAAAAACAAAATGAATAAAGGAAAAAAAGAGTGTCCTTGGACAGTAGGACCGTTTTTATTTTTGCTGCTCACACTCAGTATTACCTCCTTTGCAATGGTGTGGAGTCATTTTGCAATGAGCATGCTAACAATGCTCACTGGTTTACTGATATAACACTGACAAAGCAGGACTATTGTTGGCAATATTCGGCACGTTTTCGCTGAAAAACAATCAAGCGGCTTATGAGATTGGGGTCAAATGTCTTTAAGTGGCGTCTTAATTGATTTGGCTTCTGGCAGTCCGCTATAATTATTTTCAGACACAGTAAACAGTAGTCTTTCCTCATCACCCCACTGTATTAAAAGTCAAAGCTAAAAGGCAAACGGCACGAAAAAAGCGCATTCTCGGCGGCCGAGGTAGAACCGTAGGTGAGGGCGGTCGTCGTGACGATCCCAAGCCGAAAATGGCACTTCTCGGGCGGCGACGTGAGAACCGGACAAGACAGTGGGTCGGAAAACGGCTTTCGAAAACGGCGGCGGCGCACTGCTCTTCATATCTGTTTTCTGTGTGCTGAGTGCTCTTCCTTAGTTCAAAAATACTGCACGCACTCTGAAAATGAGAGCGCCACTGCCACCCACTGAGTGGATGTGCAAGTACACTTTATTCCAGTCCGGCAAAAAAAAGAAAACAAGAAAAAAGCATGTTCCCCGAGGACACATGCGCCCCCCCTGGCATCGCTCTGCGCCACCCCAGGGGGGCGTGCCCCACTATTTGAGAAGTACTGAATTAAGCTAAGGCCTCTAAATGCATTGTTTCACTCAAAGCTTTGTTTTCAGCAGAATGACTAACTCTCCCAACTGTTTTGATTTGAACCAATGCTTTCAAAAATTTCTTGGTTAGTGTGTTTTCTGTGTGCTTTTGGCACTCTGTGCAGAGAACCATTCCAATTTAGACCTTGGTTTGTTTTTCGGAGGCGAAAACAATGTTATTTATCCATTGTCTCAAACACAAGTTTCAGAGCCCAGCATAAAAAAGTCTTTGAAACAGCATAGTCACATAATCATTTAGTTTTAGGTTTTACACTCACAAACCAGAAAATTGCTTTGTGACTTTCTAGCAGCTTGGGGCACATTATTGTATCAATGACACATTGTGTAATGTTCAGTGTTTTTGCCAACTTTATGTTACTATTGAGTAAGAAACGTTTCGAAGTGTCAGTGTTGCAATACACAACTTTTATAAAACTTAGTGAACCTAAAATGTACATCTACTTTGATTATATGATGCCACTATAATTATGGCATTTCAAATTTACTGTAAGTCAGTCATATTTTATATACAGGTAGTCCCCTGGTTACGAATGTGTTCCGTTCCTACACTGGCAACGTCACCCCAATTTCTGCGAATTAACCCTTTAAGTACCCCTAAACACACCCCAAATCTCAGAATAACTATCCAAAAACATCTATAATACTTCATTGTACTGTCCTCGCCAAGTTCTAGCTAAACAGCGAGCTAAGCTCCGAAATTACGATGCCAGACATCCGTGTGGTTTGCTGACTTTATTCAGCTGCTCATGACATCAACACTTGCTAACTAAAATAGAAATTAAATCAGTTTCATTTTCAATAACAGCAATTCAAATTTGTGTTTATAACTAGCTGCTAATACAGCAATAACAATCCACAGAAATGATTAGCATATGTATCAGTTAGCATCCGCACATCCTCAAAAACAATCACATGACCTCGCCCCAAGTATTTGACCACAATTGAAAACACACAATGAACAGTACAAAAGGTGTTATATACAGGTGATGCCCCTGTGGAGGCTTCACAAGCAACAAATGTGCGCATAGGCTTGAAGCTGTCATCTTTCTTTTCTCTTTTTCACTCGGCTGCGTGACTTTGTGGGAGCAAATGCGCCCCACCTTGTGTGTGCACGTGCGCTTTTCTTCGTGAGCGCAAATACGTTCTTCTTCGCGTGTACAACACGCTCATACTCGCGTGTGGAAGTACTATCTGCTCTATGCTTCCTGCGACAAAACAAAAGCATGCATTACAAAACAAAAGTCAACAAATGGAGACAAAATGGCAGACAAGACTCCGGCGTCGTAAAGTTGAAACCACGCAAGTCGGGTACGTCGTAGCACGGGGACTACCTGTACTAGGGATGCAATGATACAGTTAAGTCACAGTTTGGTACAATTTTCGATACGAGGGACACGATTTTCGATGCAATTCAATACATTTAATGCTCTTAAACAAAAAATACAAGTGTTTTTTTTTTTTTTTTTAATTTTGCTAACAAGCAAAAATAACATTGCCATCATATAAACATGCATTATAATTTATGATATTCTTACTGATCAAAGAAATTTTGTATAAAAGTGCTGAGAACAATCTTTACTTTTTGTAAAGTAAGGTTGGGCACACTGTTCATTGCCATTACTTTCTTTAGCAGGTATTTTTACCATATGAGAAAAAAATCCTATTTGTGGTCCGAGTCCATCTGTGTTACGTATTGAATTAATAATATTTGCAGCATTATCTATAGTCACTGGTATGGATTGATTTGGCCTTAACTTCCATTCAGTCATGGCGTTTTTTAATTCATCGATGTAGTATATGGACTACGCGTCCCATGATCACTCTGGGCTCACACAGCCAATAGCATGGGACTTAGGGGGGTGGGGGGGATCTAACGTAGCACATCTAGGGTGCTATTTGATGATATGTAGTGTTTGCGCGCGATTGTTGTCGGGCATTAAATAAAGTTAACAAACGCCACAGAAGTCACGTCTGCTCATTACTGCACAACACCAGCATTTGACAATCGACTTTCATAAACAGGACGACTTTGAAGTACAGCGCTCTTAATTTGCCACTCATTGTTCATCATGTAACTGTGAGTTAGCTCTCTGTGACTCACGGTCTTAACCTGTCTGTTGTCAAAGCGAGGTTATTCGTAGCAGCCAAGTTGGCAACAATATATGTATTATGAGTGAGGATATCATATCAGCTCACCCAAAATGCTGCCGAACAACGGATCTGTACAACGTTGAAGCCGGCAAGCTGTCTCCTTAAGTTTCTGTCTTTCTTCACGAGCAATGATCCTCGTGCGGCATAGCTCCCACCTTTCATGCAGTTTGAGGGAGGAGGGGAAGAGGGGGGCTGCTAGGGCAGAATTTGTTTTTTCAAGGCAAAGCTGCGCCAGACATTTTATTGAGAGAGACAACAAAAATAAATTCGGAAAATACATTTTGGGAGCTTTTCATTTGGATCGAATGTTTTTGCGTATTGAATCGAAGAGGGCGTATCGAACGGGTCAATATGTAACCCGAGTATTGTTGCATCCTTAACCTGTACTGTACTGTGATTCTCAACAAAATATAAATACCTAAAGTCTAAAAAGTGTGACAGCGAGTCATCAGGTTATGACTAAGAATCTGATGATACTGCAGAGGAGTAAGAACTTTATACTCCATATGCATAGATATCTTTTTTTTTTTACTTTTTTTAACAAACCTAAGTTAATATAAACCTAATTTAAGTTGGTTGACTTAGATGTCAGCCAAAACAGAAATACCGTAATTACATTACCATACATTGCAAATCCACCCTTGTGGGACTAAAAATAAGTTAGTTTGGAATAGATGTCAGAGTTACTCTATCACCTGCCAATTTGTATTTGTGCTCTCCTCGTTTAAGAGCATTTCACTGTTCATCATCGTCAGTTATGTCAGTAAAAAAAAAGGTAGTTATAAAATGGCGTTCTAAAGAAACCACTATAACAATTTTTGTGAAAGTGTTCAGATTTTAGCTTATGAAAGAATTAGCTACATGGTCTAGATGCAAGCGTGTTAAGCTCAGCAACATTATGGTTTCACTTCGAGCATGATTGCCTCATATTATTATTACATTTACTCAATACATTGAATGATTCAGTACCTGGTTTTTAAATCAGTGGCCATTTAAAATGTTTTGTTCAACAATTACCATCAATCAATCAGCACACCTGATGCTAAGCCAAACAACACAAATTTAATACAAAACTGCGCTTGACTATAAAACTGCGGGTGTCTACATTTTTATCTAGGATAATTACTTCGAAAGATGTTGCACAGATTTATAAAGAATCTTGTTAGGAACCATGTCAACATGATCTACGTTAGTATTCATGTTTAACACTAGCTAAGTTCTCATTCCACATTACCCTATACTTGGAATCTGAGTGTTTTTTGAATAATGAAACACTGACGCTATTAAGTGAATACTCTAAACCAGGGGTCTCCAAACCAGGCCACTGTGTCTACTGGTCTTTGTTCCAAACAATCTCTCTGACAGTTTAACCAATGAGGTTTCCGCTGCAAACCAACAGCTTCTGACTGCAATCAAATAATTACACTTTTAAGACACGTGATTAACAAAAAGTTGTCCTATTTCTCAGTTGGAATGAAATCCTGTACCCTTTGCGGCCCTTTTTGGAAGAGTTTGGAGACCCTTGCTCTAAACCCGGGTCCTCAAATGCATGCAATTTCTCAGTGCTTCTCAAATATTTTCTGTTACATAAGAAAGGGAAGACGTTAACGTTTTGCACCCTACCAACTCTTTGCCGTCACTGTAAATAGTATCATTTGTCAATAAAATTATTATTATTATAAGTACACCTCTGCATAGCATTGTGTCCTTTTTTATATTTAAAGGGAAAAAAGTAATACTGTAAAGATCAAGTTACGAAAAAGTAAAAGTATTTTATTTACATTCTTTTGTTTGTAACAGAAAATACTTAAAGCACATCAATTTGCCTGAATTTAAAAAAGTCAACTCTAGGTATATTTTTGGACAATTTGATACTGAAAAATAAATATAAATTTAAATTGATTGGCAATGTTATCTCATGAGGACATTTGCCAAAACAATTTGACCGAAAAAACTAAATAAATTAGAATAAAAACGACAGTGTCATGGAACAGACGGTTATTGTTTTTTCTGCAGGCAGTATCAGCTCCTTTGCTATAGTATGGGATTATTTTGCACTAAGTTACTTGGTATGCCACCTTATATGATGCTAACTGTGCTGGCTGGTTTACTGATGTATCACTGACAAAGCGAGACATTTGTTGACAATATTAGTTTTTGCTGAAAAACAATAAAGCGACTTCTCAATGTGATTGGGGTCTAAGTCTTTAAGTGACATCTATAATTGATTTGGCTTCCTTCTGTGCGCTGCAAACATTTTTAGACACAGTGAACTGAATGGTCTTTCCTTATCTCTCACGGTATTAAAAGTTACAGCCAAACGTTACATACGCTTTGACAAATTTCCTCCTCAAAGCTCTTCATCTCTCTAGTGCTCTTTGCTGTGTGCTCTTGTTTGGTTCAAAAATACTGCGCACACTCTGAAAATGAGGGCGCCACTGCCACCCACTGAGTGGATGTGCAATTAAACGTTATTCTAGTATGAAAGTATGTTCCCTGAGGAGGTCACATGCATAGCATCCGACATCGCTCTGCGCCCCCCTGGAGGGGCGCACCTCACTTTTTGAGAAGTACTGCAATATCTCAACATTTTAAAAAGTGAAAACAATCTCCAATACAACAATATTACAAAAAAAAAAAAAAAACATTTTAACAAAAATCATGACAAATGATACAGATCTGGTCTACAGCCTTGAGACCTAGACCTGTTGTCCAAGTACTGTAATATAATCTTTAACTCCATATCGTCAACCTACTTGTAATGACTCATCATTAGAATAAAAGGCGACAAGAAGCATGTACCACTGTTCACCACTACTTGCAACTATATTTCTATTGTAAAGTTTACTCTATGTTTAAATTTAATACAATTTAATGATATTGCTTTATCACGACCACAAAAAAGTAATTATTCAGTCCATAAAGTTATATTTTTTATTCGTCTCCAAACATATGTTCAAAGGACATTTTATATACATGCACAGATCACTGTTTTAATGACACAATGTTCTGTGTGTGTGCACAATCAAGTCCAGGTATCTGCATCTTCCATAAGGTCCAGTCTTTTATTTGCCAGCTCTCTGTCAAGAGCAGTGGTGGAATATAACAAAATAAAACTACTTTGTTACTATACCTAAGTACAATTTTGTGTATTCGTGCTTTACTTGAGTACACATATGAAGTGGTACTTTATACTTTGACTTCACTACATTTTACAACATGTATATGTAATTTTTACTTTACTACTTTTCAAATTGTCACCTGTGTTACACGTTACTTTTGTTTTATTATTTTTGTCATTGTGAATTGATTGTTTCGTTTTCGTTGATTGTTTAATAGAGGCAGCAACACGAGTATAAGCAAGATTAGGCAGATGAACAAAATATAGGTGGCGGTATGCGCCTGATAGTTGTTTGCAATCCGCCATTGAACTAAATTTTGTGGTTCTTTAGCTTCTGTTTACAATGCAGTCAATTTTATTGCTTGTTTTTTTTTTCATTCTGCACAGTTTTAAATCAAACTGAGCAGTCAATGAATTTTCTGGGTCTTTCTTTTAATATTATGTGTATGTATATATAAATATATATATTACATATACCTGTATGTACAGTATATACACTGCTGGCTAAAAGTATTGGCACCCCTCCAATTCTGTCAGATAATGCACAATTGCTCCTGGAAAATGATTGCAATTACAAATGCTTTGGTAGTAATATCTTCATTTATTTTGCTTGCAATGAAAAAACACAAAAAGAGAATGGGAAAAAATATATATATATATATCATTTTACACAAAATTCCAAAAATGGGCCGGACAAAAGTATTGGCACCCTTTGAAAAATCATGTGATGCTTCTCTAATTTGTGCAATCAACAGCATCTGTTACTTACCTGGATACCCAGGAAAACCCCACTTCTGACCCAGAGACATAAAAAAAAGCCAGGCTGGAGTTTGCAAAAACTTACCCGAGAAAGCCAAAAATGTTTTGGAAGAAAGTTCTTTGGTCAATTGAGACAAAAGTAGAGCTTTTTGGGAAAAGGCAGCAACATCTCGGCTTGGCTTCGCGAACGAAGATTTCATGAAGGAGGTTTCCCACGTCGACTGCAGGCACGCTCGTGGCTGACAAGGCCAATGCGACATAGGCAGGTGCGGCTGCAGTCAAAAGTCACGTCAGGTACGACTGCTGAGGCTTCTCGAGTTTTCCTCCTGCTGCGTTTATCCCTCAGTTTGTTTTTGCGGGAATCCTCGAAGGAGGAGGCAGCCTGGTGGATGATGTGGCGCCAGGAGTCGCGGTCAGCAGCCAGATTAGACCACTGGCTAATCAATGTGGCACGTACCGAGGAACTTTTTCAGGGAGTCTTTGTAACGCTTTTTTAGTGCCCCTTTATCACGCTGGCCAGTGGAAAGCTCGCCATACAAGACTATCTTGGGCAGGCGATGTTCGTCCATTCTGGCGACATGTCCTGCCCAGCGTAGCTGTGACTTCAGCAGCATGGCCTCAATGCTGGTGATCTCAGCCTGTTCAAGGACCTCAACATTTGTGACGTAGTCACTCCAGTGAATGTTGAGGATAAGACGGAGACAGCGCTGATGGAAACGCTCCAGGAGTCGCAGGTGATGACGGTATGTAACCCACGACTCGGAGCCGTACAGTAAGGTGGAGAGTACAACGGCTCTTTACACGCTGATCTTAGTACCCTTCTTCAGATGTTTGTTTCTCCAGACTCTGTTGCCCAGTCTGCCGAAAGCGCTGTTTGCCTTGGCCAGCCTGTTATCTACTTCCCTGTCTATCTTGGCGTCTGATGTAATTGTGCATCCCAGGTAGGTGAACTGGTGAACGGTCTTTAACACAGTCTCGCTAATGGTGTTGTGAGGAAGGCGATACTCTTCTCGAGGTGCAGGCTGGTGGAGGACTTCCGTCTTTTTCAAGCTGACCTCGAGTCCGAAGAGCCGGGCAGCTTCTGCGAAGCAGGATGTCAGGCGCTGCAAGGCTCTTTCGGAATGTGCAACTAGGGCAGCGTCGTCGGCAAAAAGAAGGTCCCGAAATAGCTGCTCACGAGTCTTTGTGTGGGCCTGCAGTCTCCTAAGTTTGAATAGACTGCCGTCAAGACGATAGTGGACGTAGACAGCATCTTCATCGTCAAAGTCTTCCATGGCCTGCTTGAGCATCATACTGAAGAAGATGCTGAACAAAGTCGGTGCCAGGACGCAACCCTGTTTCACGCCATTGACAATGGGGAAGGGTTCAGAGAGGTCATTGTTTAACCTAACTTGGCCATGCTGGTCTTCATGCAGCTGCTTGACCATACTGAGGAACTTTGGGGGGCAGCCAAGGCGCTCCATGATTAGCCAAAGACCCTTCCTGCTCACCGTGTCAAATGCCTTGGTTAAATCGACAAATATTACATATAGTCCTTTGTTCTGCTCCCGACACTTTTCTTGGAGCTGCCGTAGGACGAAAACCATGTCTGTGGTACCCCGGTTTGCTCTGAAGCCACACTGCGTTTCTGGGAGGTGGTCTTCTTCAATGATAGGTACTAGCCTGTTCAGGAGCACACAAGCAAAGATTTTTCCTGCAATGGAGAGCAGAGTGATCCCACGGTAGTTGGAGCAGTCAGACTTTTTCCCCCTGTTCTTGTATAAGGTAATAATGACTGCATCGCGAAGGTCTCTTGGCAGTTTGCCCTGCTCCCAACAACAGACAAGGAGTTCGTGGAGCTTGCTGTGTAGCGCTGGGCCTCCACTTTTGCAAAACTCTGGTGGAATTCCATCAACTCCTGCTGCTTTGCCATTCTTTAACTGCTCTATGGCTTTAGTAAGTTCCTGCTTAGTAGGCATTTCTATGACATTTCCAAAAATGTTTTTGGAAGAAAGTTCTTTGGTCAGTTGAGACAAAAGTAGAGCTTTTTGGGAAAAGGCAGCGACATAGAGTTTACAGGAAAAAAACAAGGCCTTCAAAGAAAAGAACATGGTTCCCACAGTGAAACATGGTGGAGGTTCCCTGATGTTTGGGGTTGCTTTGCTGTCTCTGGCACTGGACTGCTTGACTGTGTGAATGGCATTATGAAGTATAAAGACTACCAACAAATTCTGCAGCATAATGTAGGGCCCAGTGTGACAAAGCTGGGTCTCCCTCAGAGGTCATGGGTCTTCCAGCAGGACAATGACCCAAAACACATTTCAAAAAGCACTAGAAAATGGTTTGAGAGAAAGCACTGGAGACCTCTAAAGTGGCCAGCAATGACTCCAGACCTGAATCCCACAGAACACCTGTGAAGAGATCTGAAAATGTCAGTTTGAGAAGGCACCCTTAAAATCTCAGATACCTGGAGCAGTTGGCCAAAGAAGAATGGTCTAAAATTCCAGCAGAGCATTGTAGAAAAAACCCATTGATAGATACCAGAAGCGGTTGTTCGCAGTTATTTTGTCAAAAGGTTGTGCTACCAAGTATTAGGCTGAGGGTGCCAATACTTTTGTCTGGGCCGTTTTTGGAGTTTTGTGTAAAATGATAATGGTTTTAAAAGAAAGTTTCATTCTCTTTTGTGTTTTTTCATTGCAAGCAAAATAAATGAAGATATTACGACCAAAATATTTGTATTTGCAATCATTTTCTGGGAGAAATTGAGCATTATCTGACAGAATTGCAGGGGTGCTAATAATTTTAGCCAGCAGTGTACATTAATGTATCTTACATTTTTGCATCGGGAGAAAATACTTTTATTTTTTTTACTTGTGAATTTTAAAGCTGTACTTTTGTACTTTTACTTGAGTATTTTTTTCTTAGATACTTGTACTTTTACTTAAGTAAAGTTTTGCACCTGTAGCTGTACTTTTACCTGAGTAAAAAAAAAAAAGAAAATGTGGGTACTTCGTCCACCACTGGTCATAAGGCAGATAGCCCAGTGGACTGTGCTAGGATACAGTACAATAATGTTTTATTTGGGCTTTTGGGGAGACATGCAGCCAAGCAACATGTGACCATGAGGTGAACACAAAATAGAATCTGAGTATTTCTGTTGTTGCCCCTTGAAATCTAAAAGACATTTACAGGAGACATGTTTTTCTACAACCCAAACACATCTCTTTTGTGTTCTGCGTTATCAGTGGAAAGGAAAAAAGGGCAACAAATAGTCAACAAAAGGAGACCACTGGCATTTTTCTGATATGGTTGGTTAGAGCTGTGCCAATAAAAAAAAATCTTATTACAATGCTACAGCTATCTGCTTTGTTGGTAAAACATCATGCTCAGACGCCATGCTATTGACAGAGGGGAAAATGTGCATCACATTTTTTTAATATATATAATTTGGAAGGAACTGACAGTTTGGTTGCATTGCTGCTTCTGTCACACACTTATCTCGAATGGATTTCTCGTCGATTAGGAGTTCTTTAAACAACAGATTATCATTATACCCGGCTCACGTGCCTGTCTAGACCCTTTTTCTAAAGGCTAGGTCTAGGATTTAGCATGGCTAGGTAATCTGTCTAGTAAGGCCATCTGCTCATGTATGCAGAGCAGCACAGCACTCATCTCTGTTCGCTGTCAATTAGACGACGTCTTTGCTAGTAGGATGCATACTCACCAGTAAGTTGAATAGGATATTCGCCCTGTGAGACCGACTTATGGCATAATTTTGTAGAGTTTCTCATTCAAAGTTCAGATGTATCTCTCCCAGGTGAATTGGACAGCTGAAGCATTTAGGAGCTCACAGGATGAAATTGTTGCTGGGAGACGTGATCAGACGCCGAAAACTGGAGGCGTGCCTGCTTATAGGAGAGAGGTCCTATGGGGCACAACAGGGCGGAGATACAGCTTGCCTGATTGATTATTCAATTAGGCATAGCTAAATACGCGGCAAGCAAGACAAGCCATTACCTTATGTAAATAATTGCATAAATGAACATTTGTTTTTGTCATACATGAGAGAATACTGCTCAAAACAAATACAAACACAAATTGTGGCCTGTAAGAAGAAACTTGTGGACCATTTCACATACGGTTATTGCTAAATGTAATCACTTGACTGATTTCATTGCTTAACAGTTGATGAACTGAGCACTCTTCATGCATAATACATGGATGAAGTGTATACTGTATAATGTACAATGCTGTATATATAACATTTTAAAAAGACGCATACGTCAAAAAAAAAAAAAAATATATATATATATATATATATTATTAATAATTACCATATTTAGATGGAAATGTTGAAAGTCAAAGGTCTCAGCATGAAAAAACGGCGATAACAGTTATGGAATAATTAAAAAGATATATTCAATTCAAGGATTTGTCAATACAGAAGAGGCATTGTTTTAAAATCACTATTTAATTCCAGTGTTTTTTTGCGTTATTATTTTAGGAATAACAAAAAGTCTGTTAGGTAACCTCTGCGAATTTGAATTTGTGTTCTTGGTTATATGGCTACTTTTTTTTTTTTTTTTTTTAATAAAACTTAATTTTTCTATCCAGACGGAGGAAGCACACTTTAAATATATTAAATTGATAAGGCATCTTTGAGTGAACTTCAAGTAAAATGTAAGTATCTTGAAGCGAAGCGGAGTGTCCTCTTTTTTGGAAATCAAAGTATGGTCAACCTAATTCACACATTCGCACAAAATCTTGTACAGCGTCAGCTAAAGTGGGTACGTCGACAGGTGCTGTAACTAAAGTAGCAGCGGCAGCGGCAGCGCCATATGTTTCGTGTGTGTGTAAAGAGAAAGAGAGATACACAAAAAAGAGAGTGATTAAAGTGATTAAAAAGAGAGTGATTAAAGTGATTATTAAAGAGATAAATTAATCAATGAATAAACTAGACTCTACAGTGTTGTTTTCTATAGTCAGTTTGCATGTGCTACAGTTTATAGCAATTATTTAAAATGTATATATATATAAAAGTAGGTCAAATCAGGTGAGTGAAAAATAGACATTTTTGAGACCTTTGAAATTTTCTTAAAGTTTCTCCTTGAAAAAATGTTTTGGACAGCCAATCCTTGGACATAATAAATTACGAACACTTTAAGATGATCCCCCTTTGACTCAAGTCTTTGATAATCATTATGCATGCACTCAGACATGTGGGTGGATGTACAATAATAAAGGATATTGGTGTGTGAGTAAATGTAGATTTGATTTAACCCTGTGTTTTATTTTGTAAATGAACATGGCTAAACGGGGAGTTAGCTATATATTTAATGATAACTTTACTGCATACAGTTTTTCATTTGGCTTGGCTTGGCTAATCTGCAAAGATAAAATATTTTTCAGGGGAATTTTAGGGGTCAAATTCCAATAACATAATATTTACATTTTTGGAGAGGACTTTTGAATTATTATGTGTAGGGAACATATAAATGTTACATAACATTATCTATTTATTGCATTTAGCCCTGAAGCCTAGGACCTAGGTTTTATGTTTTAATCATCTAATGTACCTAATACATCAATATCATCCCATAATAAGCAATCGAAATGGCAACAAGGGTCGAAGAGATAATGGATAGCCCGCCAGTCAATTAGCCTGCTGTGTCCATGATTCTCGTGCTAGTGTTCGACTGCAATGTATGTCTTTTTGTGGCTTTCTGGTAACTCGAGGTGAGAGCATGAGAGAGCATAATTAAAGACACCATGGTTTTAACGAGATTTTATCACGTTCTTACCTTCTTTCCATACAAAAACTCTGTGTAGCATGTATCACAGAGTGTCAAGACACAGCTGTGAATGGCCACAGCTGAACTTTTGGGGGATTTTATGGGTAACAGTAATATAACAAGGGTCGCGATGCAGAGATCGCAGATATCAAGGAGTGGTCGAGATTTTTTTTTTTTTTAAATATTTACCCTTCTAAACATTTTTTTTCAAAATGTTTTCATTTTTTTTCTTTTTTTGGATCAATTATAAATCATTTAAAATATTGGGGAAAATATGACAGTAACAAAGAAAAAAATACAATGCAGCGATAGGTCTGAGGTGGATATCCGTGACCTATTGACAGATCTTTTTTATTGTGACATAATATGTTTAACAGTTTAAAATATGCGAGTGAATAATTTTTTAAATTCGTTTTATTTTTAAACTAAATATTAGATATCAATTAATGATTCTAAGCTACAAATGATAGACATTGCAAATAATACAATCACTTACCTTCTTTTTATGGCTGGGTTGAAACAAAAGCGGTTGCGTGGTGTCTGTGAACAGGGCTCTCCAGGTTAAAACGGACAAATTAAAAATAGTTTGGCCGCTTAATGCGCCATGAAACTGCTATGGCAGAATATCAATATATTGTTCTATCAAACAAAACAGTTCTTTGGGCTTAAAATACAGCAGTTTATTTTAAAGGGGGTACAAGAGCAGAAACTGCTTTTTCAACCTTGTCAGTGTTTTCCCCTATATATGCACTACCGTTCAAAAGTTTGGGGTCTAAGCGACTCCAAACTTTTGAACTGTAATGTACATAATGAAAAATCCCATATGATATACGGTTCAAAAGTTTGGGGTCGCTTAGACCCCAAACTTTTGAACCGTAGTATATACACACATATATATATATATATATATATATATATATATATATATATATATATATATATATATATATATATACAGTGCTGCTCAAAAGTTTGTGAACCCCCTCAACATTTTGGAATTTTCTATTATTTCAACCTGATTTCCTAATCAATCAATTCAGTAGTTTTTTTTTGTTTTTTTAACAGTTGTGTTGTCGAGACTAAATTAAAAAGAGTTTTCATCAACTGATGTAGGTGCAAAATTGAACTGTTTGGTCACAACCAAAACCGCCATGTCTGGCGAAAAGTCAACACTGCATACCACCAAAAGAACCTTCTCCCAACAGTGAAGCATGGAGGTGGGAATGTCAAGATCTGGGCTTGCTTTTCATCCTCAGGACCTGGACAACTCCACATAGTCCAGGGAATCATGAATTCTGAGGAATATTGTCAAATCCTAGAACATAACCTGACGCCATCTGTTTTGAAGTTAAAGCTTGGCAGAAGGTGGATCATGCAACATGATAATGATCCAAAGCATTCCAGCAATACAACCAAGGAATGGCTGAAAAAGAAGAAGATTCGTGTTCTGGACTGGCCCAGTCAAAGTCCTGACCTAAATCCCATTGAAATGCTGTGGCGGGACCTGAAGCGAGCAGTTCATGCCAGACGCCCATCAAACCTCTCTCAACTGACTGCGTTCTGCAAGGAAGAATGGGCAAAAATCCCCCAAAGTAGATGTGAGAGGCTGATTAGTCACTACAGAAACCGTTTGGTTGAGGTAATCTCTGCAAAAGGAGGCGCAATATCCTATTAACTGAAGGGGTTCACATACTTTTGCACACATGATATCTGAGTTTTTCTTAAATCAACCACTTTTGTTAAATAAAGAATGACAATATAACTATTTCTTTTGTTTCAGTCCATTATTTGGAATGTCAGTATTGTGGATTTGGGTATAACTTAACATTTAATAAGGTTATTTTAGTTTTTTTTACAAAAAATCTGACCATCGCTGTGGGGTTCACAAACTTTCGAGCAGCACTGTATATATATATATATATATATATATATATATATATATATACATACATATATATACATATATATTAGGGCTGTCAAAATTAACGCGTTAACGCACGGTAATTAATTTTTTAAATTAATCACGTTAAAATATTTCACGCAATTAACGCAGATGCCCCGCTTAGACAGATTTAAATGACGGTACAGTGAAACGCTCACTTGTTAATTGTGTTTTATGGAGTTTTGCCGCCCTCTGCTGGCGCTTGGTGCGACTGATATTATAGGCTTCAGCACCCATGAGCATTGTGTAAGTAATTATTGACATCAACAATGGCGGGCTTCTAGTTTATTTTCTGATTGAAAATTTTACAAATTTTATTAAAACGAAAACATGAAGGGGGATTTTAATATAAAATTTCTATAACTAGTACTAACATTTATCTTTTAAGAACTACAAGTCTTTCTTTCCATGGATTACTTTAACAGAATGTTAATAATGGTAATGCCATCGTGTTGATTTATTGTTATAATAAAGAAATACAGTACTTATGTACCGTATGTTGAATGTATATATCCATCTTGTGTCTTATCTTTCCATTCCAACAATAATTTACAGAAAAATATGGCATATTTTATAGATGGTTTGAATTGCGATTATTTGCAATTACATACAATTAATTAATTAATATATATATATATATATATATATATATATATATATATATATATATATATATATATATATATATATATATATATATTGTTGGAATTCGCCCCCCTGGCCAAGCCGCACGGAAAACGGCAACAGCCGAACGAAGTGGTGCTCCGCTGCTTAACGCTTCAGTGTGCCAACCGGGAAGGCGGATATTCCGCGCGTTCACTCCCTGTGTTGACCCTTTGTACTGACTCCATGTTCCAAAAGTTTGAAGAAAACTCCCCGAAAGTAGGTTGACAATTTATTCATCGACAATGGTCAAAAAACAAGGCAAAAACAGACGACGGAGGGACAATTCTGGATCCAAAACAAGGCTACATAGAAAATTACCCACAAAATCTGAGTTATCTCAGTGTCCAGTGTTTTTTAAAGTCCATGGTGGAGTAAGCCGGGCCGAATGTGTGTCCGGGTGTTGCTTTTGGGACCTTCCCTCTGTGGCCAGATTTGGGCGGTTTAGGTTCGTGCGCGGATGGAACGTGGTTGCCACAACGACCAACGCTGGTCTTGACGTCCCAAGCGCCCGCTATCAACTTTGTTATCCGGGCTGGCGCTACTTGTTTTAGGACAAAGCGCGCTGGTCTTTGTCATTGTTCGTTGTCGGGAGAACTGATTGCCAGAGTTGGTGCGTCAACCTTGCCCGTGACGCACACGTTGGGCTTCTGTGATAAGATGGCGTTGTGTATCTATTCTGCTAAATTATGGTGTGCTATTTATTGTATATTAAGTGTGTTAGAGTAGTGCAGTCCTGCAGTAAGTATGAGAAATTATACTATTCCCTGATTAATTATATTACGTGTGTTCGAGTAATGCAAACAGTTAGACGGTGCCTATGAGAAACGGTACCATTTTTTCATTTCCCCCTCATGAGCTCCGATAAGGTGATTCACTTTACTGTGTCAAGGGCATGGAGTGAAGTCTGCCTAAAATATAGTTAGATGAATGTGTTAGACTAATGCAAACACTTAACAATGGAAACAAAATAAACCACACATTTCCAAAGATGGACTCTCTTCCTCGGTTTTACTCTCATGAACGCATTGTGTAATTCCTCCTTTTCAGTGATCGCGTGATCCCTTCGTTCCATCTCCCCGCCGCAGGGCAGCAGTGGTGAGAGGCTCGCTCTCTCCCCTCGCCTAAGGAGCCACCGAGTAGGAAGGCGGCCGTAGTGTGCACAGAAGCCTTGGGCGCGGGCCCGGGTGGAGCCGCCGTGGGTGCAGATCTTGGTGGTAATAGCAAATGTGTATTCAATAAACCCTTGAACGCATCCCTCCGTTGTTTTCTGATTTGAAGTACAACCTTGTTTCCACAGTAGCAAAAATAGAGTATTAGAGGAAGTGACGATCGGCCCGCCATGATATTCTTCAGCCATCGTGCTGTAAGCCGGGAATTGAACGCCTGCTTTCAAGCACACCGCTTCCTGGGAAAGTCCCGGACATGATACTAGGACGCGACCCGTGAAATGTCAACTTAATCTCCGTGTCAGTCTACCCGGGAAATTGTTTTCACATACAACTGCTGCACGGTTAAATCCCGTGATATTCCCGGTGTTTTGGAGAGTGTAAAAAGGGCTATACACTGATATTTCAGTTAGATAGTGCTCTCTGTCATCATTCCAGTATGTGCCATAGAATTCTGAGGAACACACAACTTGTCTAAAACTGCTAAGCTAATTAGAGAATAACCATGTATATATGTTTTGTTTAATTAGCAGAGAAAAGAAATGACAATCAGCTGTAGCATACTAATTAGGGATCTTGGGAAATATGGTCTCATCATTTCTGTTCAAAG
This sequence comes from Corythoichthys intestinalis, assembly GCF_030265065.1. NCBI lineage: Eukaryota > Metazoa > Chordata > Actinopteri > Syngnathiformes > Syngnathidae > Corythoichthys > Corythoichthys intestinalis. The sequence goes on from NC_080404.1 coordinate 11,130,497, forward strand.
TCAGTCTTTGTGTGGAGTTATAGCAAATGTTGGCATTCTTGCGATGGTGTTAAAATAATCTTCTACTATGGATTGTAAGTGAATAAACTCCTTGTTCAAGACGCACAGCTACAAATAGTTTAAGTACCTGCTGTTGACCCCAGTAGACATGTATCAATTCACAGTAGACTTGACTTTCAAATCCAAGCCTCACAGTTAAAGATCAAGATTCTACAGTGCTCAGATAATACTCCTATTTAATTGTTCGAGTGTTGTTTTGACAGCTGGTGAATAAGGGGTTTTCACAATTACCTATATCCCTTTAAATTCAAAGTTACATTCACATCCCCCGCTATGCCACTGCCGTCACTTTTCTACTTCTTGTTGCCGAGCAACAGTATGACTTGGGGGTTAAGGGCCTTACTACAGGACAATTTAGTGTCAGGATTTTTGTTGGGATGAAACCACCTTTGTTTACAACATGTCCAGAAATTTAGAAAAAAAGGAAAGTAAAATAAATAAATTAAAAAGAGAAAAAGAATGTTTTTTCCCTCTCATTAGTAAGTCATTTTAACATGTTTATTTTTTTTCTATAAATATATTTTGAGATACCGATATATATAATATATATATATATATATATATATATATATATATATATGCATATATACTGTATATATATGTGTGTATATATTATATACTTAAAAGTATAATAATCCCATCAGTTTTCCACAAAGCATGAAATATGGGAAACAAGATTCAACAACAAGAAATCAAGATTCTGTAGATTTCTGAGTACCATTAGCTGAAAAATAGTCCGTTCCAATCTGTTGATGGACGCCATAAAGGAATGACAACGGGTGCAAGCCATCACAATCAGCCGCCTTCTTTAGCCTGCTCATCGTTGCCACCAGTGTTGGGAAAGATGATTTTCTACATGAAAAAGTTCAAACTGCAGTTCGCTAATTTGAAAATGAACGGTTCAGTTTATAGTTCATAATTCAAAATTTTACACTAAAGTTCATGGTTCAAAACTTTTGTAGTCCTTCTATATTTTTTTTAAATTGTACTTTTGTTGTTCTTTCTTCTCCCCAATAATTGCTGCAAGCTATTATTGACAGAGTCGATATTAGAACCAAAGAAATTAATTATTTTATCCACTTAAACATTGAAGCTATGTCAAATCCATCTTCGTATTCAATTTCAAATCTGCGTTGGTACTGACAGTGTTGTCACTAATGCGCTATTGCGTTGTTGTAATATGATGACTTTCTTTCAGAAATGAGGAATCTAACACGTTCATTTTACCAGTAATCTGATATTTGCTAGGGAATGTTAATTCGTGTGCATCCATGAATGAACATGAGTATTTCCCCTTCATTCTACACAGTATTTGTGATAAGTTAGAGCCGCTACATGCACAGCCGTTCTGTAACGTTACGATTGCGAAGGTGGGTAGTCATCGTCGCTCCCGCCCCTACTCGCCACGCTGTTGAGCATTGTTTAAATTAGATTTGTGTTGCACATTTATACTGTAAAGTGATGTGTTTGTTTAGCATCTTTAAGATCTGTTAGATGTCCAGTTGAGCTAAAAATGCTTCGTCGCCACCACGTTTTATGGCCAAATTGACCTGGTGTCTGTAAGGCGTATTTCTGGGTTGCGCGCGCGCATTCAGACCCCTCCCACTCAACTTTGTGTTTATTGCAGTGTCCAATTCAAATGTGTGTTGTTGATTATTGTACAGTCAATTTCATTGTTTTACATTGGCACTGATATGCTGTATGTTTCTTTCATTTTAGAAACACACGCATCTTTCACACACCTAAACTCTCCTCAAATTCAAGTGCCTCTCATATCCGGGCCATACATTAATGTTAATGTTGTGTCTGATACTTTGGAACAGTTCTGGCCCAAAACTGAATGGTGATCCGGCAAGTCAATCCATACTTTGGCCAACAGTTCAAAAAGACACAGAGGCGGATACGTTTCACGGAATTGGGCCGAAATTTGCTGTACATCTAGCCAATACTTGTTATATTTTACTATCTGGGTGTCTGACCTTCTTTCTCTCATTCCTGCATCTCCCATGTCTGTCTGTACTCTTGCCTGTATTTTGTTCTTGCCAATAGGAGCCTGGCTGACTGTTCGCCCCCAACCCTTACCACGCTCCTTTAAAATGAACTTTGAAATACCAGCCTAACGCCTCACCATTGTCTGCTTCGGGGTCCCCCTCCAGCATCTCCTAACACAAATAATACACAAATTATAAAATATATTTAATTTTGCATATTGTTTACATACTCACAAAAAGAATAAAACATCAAGTTGGAATTGTTGGTACAGATTTGATAAAGACGTACAACTGGAAGTCTTTGGACATACGGTGTAACACTTTGGAGGTAAAAAAAAAAAAAAGTACCGGTCATCAAAAATATACTGGTAAAACAATGCCATTACTGATGTTTCATTATAGATAAAGTCTAATAAAGCTATAGATGCCAAATTCTACTGATTTACTAAAAAAAAATTTCATGTGCGTACTATTATGAAGTCGAAATTGTTACAGGTTAGTTTTGAATGTGTTGTATGCTCTTTGTTAAAGCCACGTTACTTTAAAACAATAATTGAATTATCAATTTTAGGGAAGCCTTTCTCATCAAAATACATAAATATAAAACATATGAACTTAACATTTGATATATTTTATCTCCAATGCTTATCCTGGTCAAAGACATTTAAGAAGGCGAATGCGGTTGGCTCCCCCACTGTGGTTAGATTAATGAGCTGCCCTTTGGCTTGTAACGTTGGCAATATTTCCTGCAGCTTAAGGCCTCTTCATTTGGTGTAGAAATATTGACCTTTGCTGTTTTTTTTTTATTTTTATTACAATATATAACCCAAAAAGCAAGCATTTGTGTGTGTGTCTGTGTGTGTGTATAGTACTACAAACCATTTGCATCATTCGACCATCTATGGGATGAAAAAGGCCTACTCTCTTTTATCCTCTTGTGGTAATTTAAAAATATTGTTTTATTTATGCTGGGGATCGGGTATTTTTTTTTCTATACATTCATTCCGAATCATAAAATGTGGGTCAGTTATCTCCAATTTGCGACCTGTGGGCTGTATTGTAAATGTGTCCAGCCCTCACCTCACAATAATGTCTGTCTTTAATGTACCAGCACTGTTAGAGCAAATATCAATGACATGAAAGATACTGTACATATTGGACCGGTACATGCTGAAGTTTGTTTTGGAAAGACTTCTCATTTCTTGATTTTATTAATGCTACCTGTAGTGGCCACATTTGAGCACTTGTAAAACCTGAAACAAAACTTTTAAGCAATTTAAAACTTTTGTTCAAAACGTGTCCAAGGTAGGGTTTTCTCTTATTTTTCATTTTTGACATATCAAGTGATGATTTTGGCACATTGTTTTTAAGACTATTAAAGTAGTAAAAAAAAAAAAAAAAAAAAAAAAACGGTGCCTCTCCAGCTGACTTCGTGCTTTCATGACTTTTTCTAAAACTTCTTGTTTTACCTAACTTAATTTTTTAAAATTTGTAATCACTCCAAGAAAATGTCATTTCAATATCATTTCAGCCCTACCATTCAAAAAGCACCCAGCCATTTTTTTTTTTTTTTTTTTTTTTTTTTTTTTTTTTTGAGGCTGCTGTTCCAGTTATATCCATCACCCCTCCTCCCACAGGGAATGATAGCCCATCATTCATTCAAACCCATCAAAGTCTTGGGGGCTGTTTACATGGTGACTCTCCAAAAAGACGAAAACTTTCATGTTTGCATCTACAGTGGGGCAAATAAGTATTTAGTCAACGACTAATTGTGCAAGCTCTCCCACATGAAAATTTTAGAGAGGCCTGTAAGTGTCAACATGGGTAAACCTCAACAATGATTCAAAGAATGTGAAAAAAAAAAAAACCAGAAAATCACATTGTTTGATTTTTAAAGAATTTAATTGCAAATCATGGTGGAAAATAAGTATTTGGTCAATACCAAAAGTTCATCTCAATACTTGGTTATGTACCCTTTGTTGGCAATAATGGAGGCCAAACGTTTTCTGTAACTCTTCACAAGCTTTTCACACACTGTTGCTGGTATTTTGGCCCATTCCTACATGCAGATCTCCTCAAGTGCAGTGATGTTTTGGGGCTGTCATTGGGCAACACGGACTTTCAACTCCCTCCACAGATATTCTACGGCGTTGAGATCTGGAGACTGGCTAAGCCACTCCAGGACCATGAAATGCTTCTTACGAAGCCACTCCTTTTTTGCCCTGGCTGTGTGTTTGGGATCATTGTCATGCTGAAAGACCCAACCATGTCTCATCTTCAATGCCCTTTCTTACGGAAGGAGATTTTCACTGAAAATCCCTCGATACACGGCCCCATTCATTCTTTCCTTCACACAGATCAGTCGTCCTGGTCCCTTTGCAGAAAACCAGCCCCAAAGCATGATGTTTCCACCCCCATGCTTCACAGTGGCTATGGTGCTCTTCGGATGCAATTCAGTATTCTTTCTCCTCCAAACAAGAGAACCTGTGTTTCTACCAAAACGTTCTATATTGGTTTCATCTGACCATAACACATTCTCCGAGTCCTCTTCTGTATCATCCAAATCCTCTGTAGCGAACTGCAGACAGGCCAGGACGTGTATTTTCTTCAGCAGGGGGACACGTCTGGCAATGTAGGATTTGAGTCCCTGGCGGCGCATTGTGTTACTGATAGTAGCCTTTGTTACTGTGGTCCCAGCTCTCTGTAGGTCATTCACTAGGTCCCCCCCGTGTGGTTCTGGGATTTTCGCTCACCATTCTTGTTATCATTTTGACGCCACGGGGTGAGCTCTTGCATGGAGCCCCATATCGAGGGAGATTATCAGTGGTCTTGTATGTCTTCCATTTTCTAATAATTGCTCCCACAGTTGATTTCTTTCCATTAAGCGTTATACCTATTGCAGATTCATTCTTCCCAGCCTGGTGCAGGTCTACAATTTTGTCTGTGGTGCCCTTCGACATCTCTTTGGTCTTGGCCATAGTGGAGTTTGGAGTGTGACTGACTGAGATTGTGGACAGGTTTCTTTAATACCGATAATGAGTTGAAACAGGTGCCTTTTATACAGGTAACGAGTGGAGCCTCCTTAAACCTCGTTAGAAGAAGTTAGACCTCTTTGACAGCCAGAAATCTTGCTTGTTTCTAGGTGACCAAATACTTACTGTATTTTCCACTCTAATTTGGAAATAAAATCTTTAAAAATCAAACAATGGGATTTTCTGTTTTTTTCCCACATTCTGTCTCTCATGGTTGAGGTTTACCCATGTTGACAATTACAGGCCTCTCTAATAATTTCAAGTGGGAGAACTTGCACAATTAGTGGTTGACTGAATACTTATTTGCCCCACTGTATATGGTTCTGTCTCCATTCGACCAATGTCGCAATTCCGCATCAAGACGATGTAGTATTCATGTCAGGCCCTAGGGGGCAGTGCAGATTTACAAGGCGAGAGTGAACGGTGCACTTTGACCCCAACAATCGCCTCAGCCCGGAAGACAACATGGCAGCCCACTCCAAGCAATGGCATTTTTCTTTTGTTCCAAAAGGCACAAAAAATGAAACATTTAACATATTTAAATTAAAAATATTATTTAAAAAAAGTAAATTAAAGCCGACTTTCCACCATATTTGCAGTTTTTAATGTTTAGTAGCACTGCTGCGTATGCCCAATGTGACATGTACGAGTGCTGATGTTATTGGCACGAGTCCCGCACCGCAGGAGCTTTTGATATGCATGCGGAACAAGCCCCCTTCAAGCCCCCGCAATTGAATTCTTCCACTTTGGAGGCAGGATTCCAAGGTTTGCGTCTTTGCCTTCCGTCTTCGCCGACACCATACGAACGCAAAGCCACTCCGCAACACAGTCATTGCGTCTTGGTGTCGCAGAGTCGCCATGTAAACTGCCCTTTGAATTGTAGCCAGCAGAGTCATCACACTGAGTGCAACTGTTGACAAACCAGGCAAACCAGTTCTTGAATTTATAAAGCCTGTCTGCAATAGCGTACTGCACGTAACACGTCACCTTTCTTTATGTAGCACCCGTGCTACCTTTCTATTTGGCAACTAACCAGAGAATGGTGGGTGCTTGGGTTCGTTTGTATCAAAGGAAAATTCTAAATAAATTGGACCCAGAGACGTAGTAAAGTGTAAGAAAATAGAACTATTTTAATAACTATATACAATATATTTACACACTGTGAGTAATTGGATTCACTAAAAATTTAACTTAAATCTGTTCACTCAAAAATAATATATATGCTTGTTAAATTGTCTTTTAAATGTCCAAAATGCAACTGAGCAATAAACAATTAACAGCACAAAAATCACAGTCAACAATCCACAAACGTTCCGGAACAACAAGTTTGTTTTGTTGGTTTGTTTGTTTTTTTTCAAAGTGGGCCCACACTCACACACACACACACTCTGTCTTGAGTACTCACGCTCCGGAGCGTCCCCAAAAACCGATACCAGGCCTGCTTGAGGCCTGCCCAACCCGTTGTGTGCACAGCCGGATTGAGTGCGCCGCAGCTTTGAGAGCGACGAAGTTTTGAGAGCGGTGGAGCTTTGAGAGCGGCGAAGTTTTGAGTGCGGTGGGGCTTTTGAGTGCGGTGAAACTTTTGAGAGCGGCGAAACCTTGGCTGTGGCTTCAAGCGGAGAAGTTTCCGAGCGGGACCAGCGCAGGGTAAGCTCAAACGTCATCGTCGTCCTCGTTAGCCTCGCGTTAGCCACGAGTCACGCTAACGGCTTTCCGTCGACCTCCTCGTGGCATCCAACTCCAAACAGACGCGCATTCAACTGACAACACTCTCCCAGCGTTGTCGACGAGCAATCCGTGAATTATGGAAAGAAAGCACCTGGCATACAGTCCAACTTGCCACGAACTCTGCGTCCCGAACGTGAACAAAACCGTTAGCCGCCACACTTGCGTCCTCTCTCTTCCCCGAACTTTCTCGAACCCCTTTCTCTCTTTTTCCCTCCGAGAATCGCCATCCTCCAATCACCAGTCGACTCGCTTCGCTCGCGTCCTCTCGCGAGAGAAATCAACAGTTCTCCTCCTTGTCGCTATGGCAACGGCACTTAAGCAATAGCATTCTCATGTGCTTAAAATGTCCCTCAATTCACAATGAAAACAATGGCGTCCACACAAAATGCTTTCACAAATACATAACAATGTAAACTGTGTGCATTAAACCTCATAGTCATCCTAGCAAATATTATTATTATTCTTTTTGGCTAAACCAACAGTTTGTTAAAAGAAATAACAAAATAGTTGCAGAATTAACTTAGAGGTCACAATTAATATTAATTATTAATCTTACCTGATGTTTAGCAAAACGATGTAATGGATTATATTAACCCATACTATTCTGGATGTTTTGGTATATGCCCAATTATACACCTGGGCTACACCCTCCCCCTTCTAAAAAGTTTTGATGACCCCATCAAAATTAAACTAGTGCATCTTAACGTTCCCAATGCGACGGAGAGATGCCGAACTAGAACAAACAGAGCACAACGCCATGGGGTGGCACCAGAAGGTTTGGCAATGACTTCTTCGGGAGTCTTTGTACATTCCACTTCCAATTAACACTCCACGGCTCAGGACTGTAACAGGGTGATCACATGGATTTCCAAGTTCATCGTAGCTCAGTCTTACCACTGGACGAGTGATTCTCTTTGCACGTTCAACTTGGTGACTGTCCACTTCTACATCATGTGTTGCGTTAGTAGCACACCCTTCTCGACTACTGCACTCAGGAACAGTGTTGGAAGGCAGGCTCGCAACGTCTTGACCCACCACATCAGGAGCCGCCAGATCTGGATCTTGCGTTTCCATTTCGGTAACAACTGGCTGGGATTCCTCGGTGGAAGTCTCAACAGGTTGTGCCAACAGTTTGTCCCAGTCAATGACAATTGGACTATTCCATTGCATCTCCTCCATTTCCGAACAGAGGGAATCATCTTCTGAAAAGTTTTCATTGTCATGTTGGGTTGACTGTTGTGGTTCCTGGGTCTTTCGTCGGTGTGCTCGAGTAACAGGTTTTTGTGGTGACTGTTCTTCCTCCTCTTCTACAGGAAGTCGTACCAGATAGCCAAGGGGTAACAAATGGTTGCGATGGACTGTTTTCATGGGACCCAAACCTCTTTCTGGTTTGATCTTGTAAACAGGCACGTTAGACAATTTCTCCACCACCACAAACGGTGATGGCTTCCATTTGCATTTCAATTTATGTTTGCCCTGGACTCCAAAGTTTCTCAGCAGCACTCTGTCACCTTGGTCGAGGGCTTGTTCTTTGACATACTTGTCGTGCGATTTCTTGTTTCGTTGATGGCTTCTGTCTGATCTTTCACTGGCCAGAGAATATGCTTTCTGGAGATCTTTCTTGAGCTTGGCAACATATTGATGGAATGAATATGTTTTGTGACTTTCTTCGACGATGCCAAAACAGATGTCAATAGGGAGACGTGCTTCTCGGCCAAACATTAACAGATAGGGAGAATAACCAGTTGCCTCATTGCGGGAACAATTGTAGGCGTGTACCAGCATGCTGATGTTTTGACTCCACTTCTGCTTCTGTTTTGGATTAAGCGTACCCAGCATTGACAAAAGTGTACGATTGAATCTCTCGGGTTGAGGATCTCCTTGAGGATGGTAAGGGGATGTTCTTGACTTGCGAATGCCCAACATCTTCAATAGGTCTTGAATGAGTTTGCTTTCGAAGTCACGCCCCTGGTCAGAATGTATACGGGCAGGAAGACCATAGTGTATGAAGTATTTTTCACACAAAATCTTGGCTACTGTGGTTGCTCTTTGGTCTTTTGCTGGAAAGGCTTGGGCGTATCGAGTGAAGTGGTCTGTCACTACAAGGATGTTAGCATATCCTTTGGAGTCTGTTTCAAGTGACAGAAAATCAATACACACGAGGTCTAGAGGGCCTTGGCTCGTGATCTGGTGCAAAGGAGCGGCTCGTTGTGGCAGTGATTTGCGAGTGATACATCGTCCACAATTTTTGATGTACTGCTCCACATCAGATCCCATTTTAGGCCAGTAAAATCTGTCTCTAATGAGTTCAAGAGTCTTGTCCATTCCCAAATGTCCAGATTCGTCATGCAGAGACTTGAAGATCATGGCGATGTATTTGTTGGGTAGGACTAACTGATGCACTTCAGAGCCATTTCTTTCCACCTTACGGTATAGCAGGTTATTTTGGACCAATAGTTTACTTGCTTCCTTATTGAGCAATGCAGCTGACGAGTTGTCATTGACTGAGAATGGTTGACCACCACTGAGTGACTGTTTGACTGGAGCTATAGTGGGGTCGGTGTCTTGAGCTTGAATGAGTTCATGGGCACTTAGTTGTGTTAGTGAACCCAAATCCAACCGGACTGGATAGGAAAAACATTCAGGGATTCCATCAGGTGACACTCCTAGTGACTCTGCTACGGTGATGATCCCTGACTTGAAAGTCTCATTGCATCTTATTTGTTTGCAGAGAGCTTTAACTGCTTCAGGCAGGACTGTCTGCCAATTTTCTTCTGATGTAGGAAGAGGATTGCGTGACAGCGAATCTGCGTCAATGTTGTTCTTGCCTGGTCTGTATTGCAGAGTGAAATTATAAGAAGAGAGGGCAGAAAGCCAGCGATGACCAGTTGCATTGAGTTTGGCTGTCGTGAGAATGTATGTTAGCGGGTTGTTATCAGTTCTCACAGTAAACTGAGCTCCATATAAGTAATCATGGAACTTGTCGACCACAGCCCATTTAAGTGCAAGAAATTCCAGCTGGTGTACAGCATAATTCTTCTCAGAAGCACTTAGTTTACGACTTGCAAAAGCAACTGGTCTTAATCCTTCTGGATGCTCTTGATTGAGAACCGCACCCAAACCATGCAAACTGGCATCAACATGAAGGATGTACGGTTTAGTGGGGTCTGCGAAAGCCAGCACAGGAGCATTTGTCAGGCACTGAATTACCTGTTGAAATGCCTCTGAGCAAGAGTTGTCCCACCGGTCACCAAAAGGCTCTTTAACTTTGTAGTAGGTCTTGCTTGGTGATGGAGTGGACTTTCTGTTCTGGGTAGGGGGATATCCCTTGCATAGTTCTGTGAGTGGTCTCACTATGGTGGAGTAATTCTTTATGAATCGCCTGTAGTACCCACAGAATCCCAAAAAGGATTGCAACGAAGGGAGATCTGTTGGCTGTTCCCACCTTGTCACGGCCTCAACTTTGGCCGGGTCTGTTGCAATGCCGTGCTCTGAAACGATATGGCCGACATATGTTACTTGTGGCCGACAGAACTGGCACTTGTCAAGGGATAGCTTGAGACCAGCTTCTTCTAGACGTTTTATGACTTTGAGGAGTCTTTGTTCGTGTTCCTCCAAGGTTTTACCAAATACGATCAAATCATCAAGATAGACAATGACTTCGAGCAGGTGCATGTCTCCGACCGCCTTTTCCATGAGTCGTTGGAATGTCGCAGGGGCCCCTGTGATCCCTTGTGGCATCCGCTCAAACTGAAAGAATCCCAGGGGACATATGAAAGCAGTTTTCTCTTTGTCCTCTTCGGCCATTGGGATTTGATAATAGCCACTGCGCAGATCCAGGACTGAAAACCACTTGCTGCCGGATAAACAATCCAGGGCGTCGTCAATGCGTGGCACAGTGTACTGGTCTGGGATGGTTCTGCGGTTCAGAGTTCTGTAGTCGATGCACATGCGAAGCTGACCATTCTTTTTGCGAGCAATAACGATGGGTGAAGCATATGGACTTCTTGATTCTTTTATGATGCCAGCGGCCAACAGTCCTTGAAGGTGACGCCGTAGATCATCCAAATCAGCTGGGGCAACACGGCGGGACCTTTCTCTAAACGGAGTATTGTCGCTTAGGCGGATGTGATGCTCTACTCCCTTGGCTAGTCCTACGTCCCACTCATGAGTAGAAAACACTTCTGAATGCTGAGCGAGTTTTTGACTTAGTCTCCTTTTCCATTCATTGCTGATTGGGGAGTCGTTGAAGTCAAATAATGAGGGGTCCATAGCTTCAACCCTTTTGTCGTTCCGATTGGGAGTATCTTTCACCATATCAACCACATGCAGATGAGCGATCACAGTCCCCATCGGGATGGCAGTTGGTTTCATGGACTCATTACGCAGAAGTACCAGGAACTTGTTAGGGTCTAGCATTTTTGAGAACAAAACGGTAGGTTGGATTAGCACACTTGAGGGAAGAGCAGGTGAATAAGCACGTTCAGTGATTACAATACTGTCTCCCAAGTCTTGTTGCCTTTTTAGTTTGCAAGTAGCAATGTGCTCCATTCCAGCCGGAATGATGAGAGGACCAGGCCCTGTCCACTGAACTTCCGCCATTATTACGTCATGTTTGTCTGTAGTGGCTTTGGTGGGAAAACCGGGTAATGGTTTTTCTGACCATGCTTGAACCTGAGCTACAGATACATTTTCTTGGTTTCCTTCTGTTGCTTTGAAATGAGAAGGCCTAGCTCTTTTGACATTTGTGCCAATGAGAATTGGTACGTCTTCAGAACAACGGGTGTCAGGACACACGAGAGCCAGTACAGGAATAGACTTTACTCTGTGAGACTTTGACAATTTTGGCAACTCCAAATCAACTTGAATGTAACCTCGGTAAGGGTAACCGTCCTCTGACTCACTTAGTCCCCAAATGTCAAGACCCGAAACAGGGTTCAGTGGGATGTGTGACAGGTGTTTGGAGTACCAACTATCGAAAATTATCGTTACTTGGGACCCTCCGTCCATCAGTGCAGTGCAGTACTTGCCGTTGAGCTTCACTTGTGCAAGAGAAGGTGGACCGATTAGTCCTTCTGGCAAAGTTTGATTTTGAATATTGACAGCGCTCCTCTTGACGTTGACATTTGTGGTCTTAGTTTTGGCTTCTTCAGCTTTCTGAGGTGGTTTAAACCTCTGTTGTGCTCGCAGCAATTTCTTTATAACTTTGGGGTAGTTCTCTGGAGCTGTACATCTTGTTGACAGGTGCCCATCTTCCCCACAACGATAACAAAAGAAGTTACTTGTGTTTCGGGGTGTGTAGACTTTTGGCTGATGTTGCTTTGACAACGATGCTCTTTGTTGCTGTTCAGCACCTGGACTAGACTGTGGCTTGACTGACATGACAGATAACTGCTTTCGAAGTTTGACGACTTCTTTCTTTAGAGCTTGGACGTTCTTGTCTTCTGAACTCTCAGCAGCAGGAGCAGGAACAATAGGCGGGTTGCTTGTCATGGCAGGAAGCCTAGTAATCTCGCTTACTTGAGTTCGGAGTTGCTCGAACTCTGCTTTTAAGTCTTTAAGCTCATTTTCAGTAGTTACGTTTGCACGATTTACATAAACATCTTTTGGCTGATGTAGTCTGTAACGTGAAGCTTGATGTTCCTCTTCAAGACGTATCTCGTTTAACAACTGTAGGAACTTTGGCGGACTATCCAATCTCTCTCGCAGTCTGAGGTTCAGAATCATTAAATCAGATTGGGTGGCCCCCTTAATGAGCTGTTTAAGACGAGCTTTATCAATAGTTGTGCCCTGGAGTCCACCTTTCTTCACTACTTTGTTCAAGACTTGTTCCATACGTCTCAAGAACTGTGATAGTTTCTCCCCAGGATGTTGATATAGCATTCTGAAAGCGAAGTAAAGTTCTTCACCACTTGGAGATGTGCCAAATGTGCTCTCAAGGATGTCAAGATATTCCTCAGATGTTGCATTTGGATTATTGAATCGGACAGCTTGTAGGACCTCCAGCGCAGGACCCTTTACACTTTCCATAATCCTCATTTTCTTCTCTCGTTCTGATCGTTCACATTCTTCAATCATGAGTCGAGATTGTTCGAGCCAATTTTCTAACTGTTCTTCTCCAGCAGGTGTCGGTGTGACCCCTGAGAAGGTTCGCAGTCTTCTGTATGGCGTACTTTCATTCCTACTGGGCTTACTGACCTGCTGTAGGACTTCCCCCATAGCTCGAATAATAGCTTCAGGACTAGATGCTTGGCTTGACAGGAAATTGAAATCTGGTGGCGACACACTTTGACCATCTTCTGCTACTTCATCAGTGGGTTCCTCTTCCTGATCAGAAGGTCCAAAGATTCTCCATGACACAGCAGATCCCTCAGGCAGAATATCCACAGGAATTAAATTTGTATTGACCTTCTCTCTGCACTCACATAGCACAGTCAGACTTTGAGAATCCTGGTCATACATTCTTCCTCTCACACGAACTCTCCCAAGGACTTTTATTGTCTGCATGGTCTGTTCAATGGCTTCCACTTCCACTTCTGGAGGAACATCTTTCAGCAGCAATGCATGAGTTTGATCGATGCCTTCACCAATGCACCAATTCCTCAACTGAGCCATCCCAAAGCGTTGTACAGATACCGTTATAAATGTGAAAATTATATAACGCTATCAAAAATGTATTTTTCTTCAAAAGGCTACTTTTATGAAAATTAACTTCTCACAAAGCACTGTTAATTTTAATTCTCTGGGTCAACTACGTATTAGTAAATTAAACACTACTTCAAACTATTTGTAGTTTAAATAAATAAATCCCAGCGGTGCCTCCAATTTATGTAGCACCCGTGCTACCTTTCTATTTGGCAACTAACCAGAGAATGGTGGGTGCTTGGGTTCGTTTGTATCAAAGGAAAATTCTAAATAAATTGGACCCAGAGACGTAGTAAAGTGTAAGAAAATAGAACTATTTTAATAACTATATACAATATATTTACACACTGTGAGTAATTGGATTCACTAAAAATTTAACTTAAATCTGTTCACTCAAAAATAATATATATGCTTGTTAAATTGTCTTTTAAATGTCCAAAATGCAACTGAGCAATAAACAATTAACAGCACAAAAATCACAGTCAACAATCCACAAACGTTCCGGAACAACAAGTTTGTTTTGTTGGTTTGTTTGTTTTTTTTCAAAGTGGGCCCACACTCACACACACACACACTCTGTCTTGAGTACTCACGCTCCGGAGCGTCCCCAAAAACCGATACCAGGCCTGCTTGAGGCCTGCCCAACCCGTTGTGTGCACAGCCGGATTGAGTGCGCCGCAGCTTTGAGAGCGACGAAGTTTTGAGAGCGGTGGAGCTTTGAGAGCGGCGAAGTTTTGAGTGCGGTGGGGCTTTTGAGTGCGGTGAAACTTTTGAGAGCGGCGAAACCTTGGCTGTGGCTTCAAGCGGAGAAGTTTCCGAGCGGGACCAGCGCAGGGTAAGCTCAAACGTCGTCGTCGTCCTCGTTAGCCTCGCGTTAGCCACGAGTCACGCTAACGGCTTTCCGTCGACCTCCTCGTGGCATCCAACTCCAAACAGACGCGCATTCAACTGACAACACTCTCCCAGCGTTGTCGACGAGCAATCCGTGAATTATGGAAAGAAAGCACCTGGCATACAGTCCAACTTGCCACGAACTCTGCGTCCCGAACGTGAACAAAACCGTTAGCCGCCACACTTGCGTCCTCTCTCTTCCCCGAACTTTCTCGAACCCCTTTCTCTCTTTTTCCCTCCGAGAATCGCCATCCTCCAATCACCAGTCGACTCGCTTCGCTCGCGTCCTCTCGCGAGAGAAATCAACAGTTCTCCTCCTTGTCGCTATGGCAACGGCACTTAAGCAATAGCATTCTCATGTGCTTAAAATGTCCCTCAATTCACAATGAAAACAATGGCGTCCACACAAAATGCTTTCACAAATACATAACAATGTAAACTGTGTGCATTAAACCTCATAGTCATCCTAGCAAATATTATTATTATTCTTTTTGGCTAAACCAACAGTTTGTTAAAAGAAATAACAAAATAGTTGCAGAATTAACTTATAGGTCACAATTAATATTAATTATTAATCTTACCTGATGTTTAGCAAAACGATGTAATGGATTATATTAACCCATACTATTCTGGATGTTTTGGTATATGCCCAATTATACACCTGGGCTACACACGTAACACGTCACCTTTCTTCATTAATATTTACGATGTTAGCAACTGTTGCTAGGAGGGTCAAACTCGCGTTTGTGCACTGAGCTAAACCTACCAATTCTGTCCAAAGATTACATTGGGGCAAATGAGTATTTAGTCAACCACTAATTGTGCAAGTTCTCCTACTTGAATATATTAGAGAGGCCTGTAATTGTCAACATGGGTAAACCTCAACCATGAGAGACAGAATGTGGAAAAAAAAACAGAAAATCACATTGTTTGATTTTTAAAGAATTTATTTGCAAATCATGGCGGAAAAGAAGTATTTGGTCTATACCAAAAGTTCATCTCAATACTTTGTTATGTACCCCTTGTTGGCAATACCAGAGGCCAAATGTTTTCTGTTTTTCACACAGTGTTGCTGGTATTTTGGCCCATTCCTCCATGCAGATCTCCTCTAGAGTAGTGATGTTTTGGGGCTGTCGTTGGGCAACGTGGACTTTCAACTCCCTCCTCACCCCGTGGCGTCAAAATGATAACAAGAACGGGGAGCTGTCGAAGGACACCAGAGACAAAATTGTAGACCTGCACCAGACTGGGAAGACTGAATCTGCAATTGGTAAAAACGCTTGATGTAAAGAAATCAAGTGTGGGAGCAATTATTAGAAAATGGAAGACATACAAGACCACTGATAATCTCCCTCGATCTAGGGCTCCATGAAAGATCTCACCCCGTGGCGTCAAAATGATAACAAGAACGGTGAGCAAAAATCCCAGAACCACACGGGGCGACCTCGTGAATGACCTACAGAGAGCTGGGACCACAGTAACAAAGGCTACTATCAGTAACACAATGCGCCGCCAGGTACTCAAATCCTGCACTGCCAGACGTGTCCCCCTGCTGAAGAAAGTAAACATCCAGGCCCGTCTACGGTTCGCTAGAGAGTATTTGGCCGATCCAGAAGAGGACTGGGAGAATGTGTTATGGTCAGATGAAACCAAAATAGAACTTTTTGGGAGAAACACAGGTTCTCTTGTTTGAAGGAAAAAGAATACTGAATTGCACTATACCCACTGTGGAGCATGGGGGTGGAAACATCATGCTTTGGGGCTGTTTTTCTGCAAAGGGACCAGGACGACTGATCTGTGTAAAACAAAAAAAATGAATGGGGCCATGTATCGAGAGATTCTAAGTGAAAATCTCCTTCCATCAGCAAGGGCATTGAAGATGAGACGTGGCTGGGTCTTTCAGCATGACAATGATGCCAAACACACAGCCAGGGCAACAAAGGAGTGGCTTCGTAAGAAGCATTTCAAGGTCCTGGAGTGACCTAGCTAGTCTCCAGGTCTCAACCCCATAGAAAATCTGTGGAGGGTGTTGAAAGTCCATGTTGCCCAATGACAGCCCCAAAACATCACAGCTCTAGAGGAGATCTGCATGGAGGAATGGGCAAAAATACCAGCAACAGTGTGTGAAAAGCTTGTGAAGAGTTACAGAAAACGTTTGGCCTCCGTTATTGCCAACAAAGGGTACATAACAAAGTATTGAGATGAACTTTTGGTATTGACCAAATACTTATTTTCCACCATGATTTGCAAATAAATTCTTTGAAAATCAAAAAATGTGATTTTCAGTTTTTTTTCCATATTCTGTCTCTCATGGTTGAGGTTTACCCATATTGACAATTACAGGCCTCTCTAATATTTTCAAGTGGGAGAACTTGCACAATTAGTGGTTGACTAAATACTTATTTGCCCCACTGTATGCCCCTGGATCCAAATTGACTGGTAAAGATGTGGAAGAACATACAAATATTCAGTTAAAGGGATGGCTTGAGTGTTGAGGACTGAAAAGACGGGGAAAAGAGCTGACCTGAACCAGATGTAGCTTTTTTATCGACACATTTTTCTTGTGTGCATTGCCTTACGCCACTGACAATGACATTGTCCTATTTAAACCAGCTATCCTTTACCACCATATGCCGTCTTTCTTATATACGTATTATATCCTCTTATTGTCTTACGTCTCTGACTATTCTTGGGGGTAATTTATATTGCTATTTTTGTTTAGCGACCGCAAATGCTACTCAGCCTTGTGGTCCAAAAATGGCATTCGTGCGGGACGCTATTTAGGGGCCGACACTCAGAAGAAGATATTGTACACATTGTGTACACATTAAGGTTCTCTGGAAAAGTTTTTGCTTCATTATCTTCGTTGTCTTGTAAAAGTAAAACACAAGCTAACTGAAATTGAATGCCTTTTTATACCAAGACAAGCAACATGCAGTGTGCTGCTGGCAAACCCACTCATTACTCTGGTGACAATGTGGCGGTATCCGTGCAAAGGAGTGTTTCTGGGCATTTTAGTTTAATTGAAAACTTGCCTCATTTGAACCAACATTTATCTAACCTTGATTTTAATGCAAATATAGTTAATGATTTGTTTAAGCTCAAGAGTTTTACCTCGAAACTCTTTGGTCCTTGTCCATTGATCAGCTGTTATTTGCAGTCTTTTGCAACACCAAGTGTTACCAAGCCTGTTGACTTGAGGCTCTTTGTACTACAAAATATGCTGACTCATCATTTTGTTAATCAAGCCCCCGGTTATGCACACAAAGTCAGCTGCGCAGAGCCCACTGAGAAATACGTGGATCCCTCTTGAATATAAATGTAATGAGACTGTTGCACAAGCACACAGTGGCTGAATAATGAACTCAAGCCCACGCTGGTGTTCGCTAAACATAAGGCATCAACTGTGCAGCCCAAACAATATGAGTGGAGAATGACAATTGTGGTATGAGTCGTAGGTCTGCATACACAATTGCCGATATAAATCAATATTGGCAATTGTTTGCAGTATAGTTAAGTTGTTCACTTAACACTGTGCACACTGAAATAGCAGATGCTGAAATTCTTGTATGAAAATATGCCCTGAAATGTACAAATAGGCTTTACTACAATATAGTTAGGAAAATTGTATGAACGAGTATTTACAGTATGCTTTTAAGTTAGCCTGGCTCTGCCAGACTATTCTCCCTGTATTTTTCAAACAGAGAGAAATAGTCTGGGACCCATCCCATTGACGGCCTTTTCGAGCAGATACAAAATCAATCGACAAATCAGATTCGTTTATTTGCGTGACGTGTTCTTCACGAGCAACGTCACTCTTGCGCGTCGAAAGTCGTCCCTTCAGCAACACAGACGGTGAACGGCAGAGCCGAGAATATGTTCCAATCCACGGTAAAATCAGTTTTAAATGACCAAAAACACATCGACACGAGTCACTGACAACAATCTGTCTCGCGCTAGCCATGTCGAATAAACTCCGCTCTCTTCATATGTTTACTTCCGCGCGCAAGTCCGTCATCCTGAAGTCGCCATTTTACTAACGTCACGTCTGCCCGTCGCTGATTGGTCCACTCCGCTGTCTGTATGCTGTGGCTTGCTCCGCCCTGGAAATTGTTTCCGTGGGAAGGGTGGCCAGACTCAATAGCTGGAACAGCGTTGAGTCTGGTGTACCAGGCTACTTTTAAGTTTCCACATAACTAGGGAGAACAAGAAACTGAAGTGCGGACGCGATTACATCCCAGTGTATCGTGAGTTCTGTGTGTTCTATGTGAATTTAAGAACCCCCAGGCACATACTTCTATTGTATGTTAATGTGCTGCTTCACCATGTGATTATAATAAACTGGAGTGAGGGGCTTTATGTGGAGAGTTGGTTTGACGACCATGCAGTCAGGAACTCTCAAAAAAGACCATACTGACCTCTGTCTGCATTTCTTGCCAATGTTAGATAAACCTAAAAAACAGTACGGAAACAACAAATATCCTTGCATCTATCCATCCATCCGTCCTTTATCTGTACCGCTTATGCCCATGAGAGTCACCGGGATGCGTAAGGATTCACATTCACATTGCCACCTATGGACAATTTAGAGTGGATTATCTATAAAATTCTTGCACCGCCTTCTCATAGTGAAACTTGTGACACCTTGTGAGGATAAGTCGTATGGAAAAAGGAATCAATAAATGTCTATATACAGAAATTATTACGTCATTCGGAGCAGCAAGACATAGATCATGTTGTGGCCTAAGATGAGCTAATCAAGAAGGTTGGCTGCATCTCTCATAACACCAGTGATGTGTCCAATCTTTTACTAAGGTCCACAAACTGGTGGTTATTCAGGACAAAATCAAGTCTGCAGTGATTCAAAACAATGTCATTCTTCTTTATTGACTGATTTCTGTCACAAAGACCGCCATCCATGCCCTGATAACTTTCCGTCTGGACTATTGCAAAAATTCTGGCCGGGGTGCCTGGCAATACCCTGGAAGGGCTCCAGTATGTTCAGAATTCTCCTGCCAAAGCTCTCACCCATTCAGAGACCCATCAGAGTCTTGGCAGCACATAACCCTCGCCCTCATGCAGGTCACTGGCATCTAATCAAGTGCCACATAGTTTTAGCATCACTTTAGGCCAGCTCTCCATTCCAAACATCAAACTACAAGTGTTTGACATAGCTTTCAGTTATGCGCCCCCTCCCTCTGGAAACTCCCGTCAAATATAAAACTGGAATGCTGCTTCTTTTGACACTTAATTAAATAAATAAATAAATTACCATCTGTTCACCAAAGCAAGCAGCCTTAATCAACAATAATGTACCCGCAAAATGTCTTTTTCCTGAATTCCACATGAAATAAGATAAGATAATCCCTTTTTTGATCCAACATAGGGGAAATTCAGATATTACAGCAGCATCAAACAGCATACAGTCAAAAGTATTAAATATTATAATTTTATTATTATTATAATTATTCAATTGTAAATATAGTTAGAGTCGTCCGATAATGACTTTTTAACCGATATCCAGATATTGACCTACTTCAAAAATCCGAAACCGATATACAGCATGTTTTCATGGATTTAACATATTGTGGCTTATTGTATTACGATGCCCAACTGGATGTGTTACTAATGGTAAGTGTAAAAGCTGAAATATGGAGACTATCAAAATGTTTTGAGCCTGTCATGGGTGTTCCAACAGGACATTGACCTAAAACATACCTCAAATAGCACCAAGAAATGGTTGGAGACCAGTGTCAGAAAAAAGAATGAGGCCTACAATGAAAAGAACAAAGTGCCTTTAGTCAAAAATGGTGGCGGTCCAATAAGTTTTTGGGGTTGCTTTTACCTCTGGCACTGGGTGCCTTGTCAGTGTGCAAGGAGTCATGAAATATGGAGACTATCAAAATGTTTTGGGCCGGAATCTAGGCTGTAGTGTCAGAACTGGGTCTGTGTCAGAGGTCATGGGTGTTCCAACAGGACAATGACCCAACACATACCCCCAATAACACCAAGCAATGATTGGAGACAAAGCGCTGTAGAATCCTGATGTGGCCATTGGCTCCATCTGAGAGATGCACGAAAGTTGTTGATGTTTATAGGAAGCGATTGCTTTCTGTTATTTCTAAAGGATGCCCAACCAAGTATTGAGATGAGGGTGCCAACATTTTTTTTTCTTTTTTGCATTCTGTGTAAAATTGTGTACATTTTCACTTTTCTCTTCAGTGTTTTTGTGTTTTTCAATGCAGATACAAGAAATAAACACATTCATACTGAAAATGTTTGTAATTGCATTAACTTCTGTGAGAAATGCTGTATTTTCTGGAAAAATTCCAGGGGTGACAATAATTTCGTCCATGACTGTTTAAGTATCGGTGAGCTTCCATACAGTAGGACTTATTACCAAGTTTCATTCATACATATTTTCCCTGTATACACAGATATACTGCATATTAACAGGTTGGTATAGACAGGGCTGTCAACAGACTTGCAGGGGCCCTGGGACAAGAGACCATTATTGGGCCCCCCACCCCCACCCTACCCCATCCCACCCCTGCCACTGGCTTGTCACGACAACATATGCAGTATTTTTAACGCTTTGCAAGCAATGACAGTGTAAATTTTCAAATTATTTAATTTGGGATGGACAGTTAAATTTAACAGACTGTAATGTGATGTGACACAATATAAACAATTTCTATCTATTGTCCCATGTAGGCTACAATACAATACAACTGAGAGTGCTATGCCTGCCTGTTAAGCAGCAAAACAGTATAACTAAACATCCTGTGCCTGCCCCCTCCATATCCATAGGGTTATCAAGCCCTCAAACAGTGATGCGTTTAGATTTTTTAACAGCAAAGTCATTGATAACATCAGTGAAATACAGTTTTTGAGCAAGCTCACGCTCAATGGAGAGCATGGCGAGGTTGTTAAGCCTGCCCTGTAATATGGTGGAGCGTAGGTAGTTTTTTATTATATTCATTTTACTGAAGGCTCCCTCTCCTCCAGCTACAGTCACTGGCAAAGACAAGAAAATGCGTAGGAGTGTGCAGAGATCAACATATTTCATATATATTTATAACATATATCCCTGATCTCCCATTACCTTCTCTCTCCTCGGCTCAATGCGAGCAGCATGTCTTATCTTACCGCAGCTCAATAGGCTACAAGCGGACGGTGACAGACTCGAATCGGGCTTTGGTCACGGTGATCGCGAATGTAAATGTTCAGTGTTTAGCGGCTGTTGTTCACTTACCGACATCACCATCCATAGCCAACTCTAGCCCTAATTCTCTGGCTTATTGTCCCCTTTTAAAAATGTCATTATTTTTTTTTCGTTCACCTCTATGATCTTCATCTCTTTTCTTTTCTGCGCACCAGATATATGACGGCTCACCATGTTTAGAGTTTATAATAATGACAGATTTTAATTTCCCGCATCAGGGCACATACGTAGTGTAGGGGGATATAACGAAATATTTAATATGCTAAAGTAGAGGGGCCAAACAAAGCATGGCTCAAAATGACCCCTTATGATGAATAAAAAAAATGGACTCAGGTCCGTGGATGGATGGAAGGATCCATGGCATAATATTTAATCAGACAATGATTTAAATAAAAATGAAATATATGAATGTGAAGTAAAATAAATAAAAGGTCATTCCGGGGCCGGTGCTCTTTTTATCCGCGATCCAACACTGAGCTGGTGGCAAATTTTACTCAATGCAGACTCCAATTAGCAGGTGGAGCTGCATGTTTTCTTTTTTTTTTTTAGCCTGGTCACGTAAGGATGCGACTGAAAAAAATATACAGTATATTCAGTAAATATATATTTTTTAAAGACAGCCCACAGCGACAGCGGTAACCGCATCCAGGTTATACCGTGATTTCCCGAATATAACGTGCACCCGTGTATAATACGCACCCCAAATTTACTTGTAAAATCTAGGGGAAATTATTGTACCCGTTTATAACGTGCACTCTAATTTTAGCACCAATAAATAGAAGAATACAAGAAAACAGAGCTCGTGTACAGATACAGAAATGTCATTTCACTGCCTGGTGAAACACAGCACAAGCATAGCACATTGGTAGTTCAAAACATTCCCCTAAACTGACAATATTTACGGTAATAATATGATTTGACAACTTCTCCAACTTACCAGAATTTAGGAGAAAACAAAGCAGATGTGATTTTTCTTTTAAAGGCTGCTGTATAACTTGCCTGTTTCATCATGATGAATAAATGTTTCTTCCATGGATTGATACGGTAAAATGAAAGTGAGAACGTTTAAGTCGGAAATCCGTGAGAGCTCATCGCTGTCAACACGACAGTAACAATAGGATCTATTGTTATTTGGGTTTGAGTTTCCCGACGGACAGATATAGTTGACGGACACACAAAGGAAGTGTGTTGTTACGTTTGTTATGGTCCGAGTTGCGGAGCTGCAATAAACGTTGACTCAAATGAGTTCAAGAAACTAAATTCTGTGCTTTATGAAGAGTGAAAAAAAGCAGAATTTAACACAGATGAAATAATTCAGCCGATTAGAGTGAAGTATTACCGAAACAAAATGGTGACGTCACGTACCGTAATGGTCGGCAACGGGTCGCTGCATACGTTTCTTCAATACAACATGGCTGCGTCAATTAAAAAAAATCGGTTTGTATACGTATATATATATATATATATATATATATATATATATATATATATATATATATATATATATATATATATATATATACAGTATATATGTCTGTCCCCATCCGTGTACCGTTTATAATGCGCACCATGATTTTACAAGTTGATTTGGGGGAAAAAAAGTGCGAGTTGTATTCGGGAAATTACGGTAGTTACTCTGAACGAATACCAAACAAAAAATTATGATACTGTTGTATTAAAAATGTGTAAAACCCAGACTGGCCATCCTGGCTGGCTGGCCCACCGGGATTTGTCCCGATCCTCCTGATTAGCCACTACGGACCTGAAGCTAAACAAGTTACTGAGGCTTCACGGGCAAGATCAAAGTTACAAACCTGTCAATCATTGTTAACTTTAAGTACCAAACACAAGCTGCACTGCTGACAAAGAAGGAGGGTGATAGGCTGTACAAGAATGAAGCATAAAATCCTAAAAATATTTTTTTTAATTAAAAATCTGATCCTTTTCACATGATTCCGATCCTCTAAAAAAATGGCTTGATCAGCCCAGGACATCCCTATGAAGGAATCTGACCTTTTAGCCCAGATTGCGGGAATCACGACAGCCAAACCACCAGACCCGTGCTGGCGCAGCTCCAGTGACCTACGCCGTCGAAAATCCGACAACCCGGCCAAAAGGCCAAACTCTGCGCGTTAACCATAGTCTTAACCCCTTGTACTGACTCAAATTTGAAAGCTGGAAGAAGGCTTCGAAGCACAAGTTGACAATTTATGCAAGGCAAACAGCGACAGACCCAGGCAAGGAGGCAGACTCAGGGTCACCATATCTTATGTCAATAAAAGGTTCCCGAGAATGATGACAACGAGTAGTTAAACATTCAGTCTTTTTAGGGCTCTCGCGGGGCGGGCCGTGGGCAGGGAGAGGGGTGTGTTTGGATCTTCTTCTGTTGCAGATTTGGGTAGTCAAGTGCGCGTGTCACCATTGCTGGGTCATGGTTAATGAGGCATCTGCGGTGGGAAGTTCGTTCTGCCTTGACGTCTGAGAGGCGCCGAGCTATCAAACTTGGAGTTGTTTTTGTTATCGGGTGTATGTGGTAGTACAGGACATCCTGCCATTTGTTCTGGGCTGTCCTGAAGAGCTGATTGCGGGATTTGGTGTTGCAGACGTGGGCTTGTGATGTCTTGTCTATCACCTGGTAGTCAGCGTCAATCTTGCTCAGTCAGCTGCATGACGCATGCATTGGGCTTCCCTAATCAGAAGGTGCATGTTGTCTTGGCGCTGCAAGTTCTAATCATTCCAAGTGCAACTGTTCATAATATCAAATATATTCTGCTTGTTTTTTTCTTAAACCATGATATAAATGCTATTTATTTTATATTGGGTGTGTTTGAGAAATACAAACAGTTAAACAGTAAATTAAATAGGAGAAATGATGGTATTCCCTGATTGATTATAATAAGTGTGTTAGAGTAGTAATAAAAAAAAGTCGAACGGCAAATACGAGAAAAGATACTATTCCCTTCACTTAGTATCAACTAAAGTTTTCTTATGAATGACCTATGAAGACATCAACGCACACAATAGATATTATCTGATTAGGGTTAGGGCAGAGGTTGCGCTAGACTTTTTCGTTGTCCGCCATTTTGACTGACAGGGTCATAAAAATCCGGTCATAATCTATTTTTACCTGTCACTTAAATTTTTAAAATGACTATATCTTGATGCAGTCACTATATGTGTATACACAATATGGTGTTATGGTGTTATACTTATATAGCGCTTTTCCACCTAATACAATAATACTTTATAATATAAAGTAACTAACATTAGTGCAGTCATGGATGAGCAGGCCAGTGCTGTGTTTCCATATATATTTTTATTATATTATGCATATACAGGATATACTGTATACCCCCCCCCCCCCCAAGTGGGACCGTCCATGATCCATAATACATTTAATAATAATAAAATATTATATAATTCCATTATATATATATATATATATATATATATATATATATATATATATATATATATATATATATATATATATGTACACATAGATTTTTAAAATTTATTTATTATTATTATTATTAAATAAAAATTCACGTTGATACGACGCACATAAAGGAAACTTCATTTAAAAAAAAAAAATCGTTAGAAAGTTGTATGGACTTACAATCCACTAGCTTGTTGTTTCCTGTTGTCTTTCGAAATACACCTGGGTGACGGCGCGTCAAGTGTTCGCTCATTGCGGACGTGCTACCGTGGTATGTGAGCTCAACTTAGCAAAAAGAGTACACACAGTGGTGGCACCCTCCATATTTTCCTTGAAATAATTTCAGGCTCTGGCTAGTCTGGTCCGCTTTTTTGGCTTCATGCCGCTTTCACCGTGTTACCAATTCTGCCCTTCTTGGTAATTGGCGGCGTTTTCAACTGCTCGCCGCAGTGAGGAGGGAACCGGCGATTCACTTGATTTGTTGTCATCCTTCATCCTCCACTGCATCAGTCCCTCTTTTTTCACCTCTTTTATCAACATCATCGTCGTTTTGGGGCTTTTTGAAGAAACTTCGAACACTCAGTTGCCTTGACATTTTTCCGAGCAAGGCCAACGACGTCATGCATCAACAGAGACAATAGCTAAATAATATGCTCACTCGCCACCCTGTGGTCTGGGGTGTGAATTGCAACCTGTCAAAATGACAGATGGACTTCGTTTTTTTTCGTCACCGTTTTAAAAAAACGGTCAACGACGGAAAATATTCAGTTAACGCGACCCCTGGGTTAGGGCAAGATTGTCATTCTCTGGATTAAATAGGAACATTTACCAACGGTAAATTGTAATTCTAAGAGAAAAAATATGCATCGCGCACCACTGAAATTTGTTTAATCATCTTTTAGATTTCAGATCTTTTTCCTAATCAATCACAGTTAGATGGAAAACAAGGGCTCCATGATTACAGTGTATCGGATTGATAGTAGAGTATGGAAGATGCTTGAAACAAGGACAGCCCATCCTTCTCACTTTACCCCTGGGATTTAAATATTAAACATAAAGGATGGCAGATTATTAGACCTGTCACCTTGCCTTAAGCAATGATATTCTGTTTTTAACTGCACCATCAAGTACCTGCTGTGTCACAGATTATTGTGATCTCAGCTTCCCCGAAATAGAGACATTTATAAGGAAAATGACTTAAATGATGTAAAGTGTATCCCAATGGAAAATTGGTTCATTATTTCTGTTTATAAGTATGGTCAAACTAAAATTAACATATTATTTAAAGTTTAAGTTCTGATGAAATGCAACCCAGTTTACCTGACCTTTGATACTCAGATTTTTAAAATAGCATGAAATCGTGTTTGTTTCATTATGTTTCTTAAAATAACATTTTGTGTGGGTGTGTGTGTGTGGAGTGTGTGTGCATCACACATACAGTACTTCTTTTTTGCCGTCTTAATAACTTTGCAGTTGAAGCACCATAATAATCCTGATGCCATACAGAGGAACACCCAGACTGAAAGTCGGTTATTTTCCAATTTACCATGTCTTACTCGAAAAGAAGCTTAATGTCAAGAAGCTATTTTAAGTTCTCTGCATTGCAAGAAGCAAAACTAACAGTGACCCTTTTTCATTCCAACTGCATATTATGAAAGTGTAATTCTTTTTTCTATTGAAATTCACAACGGCCAGTTATTGTCTTTTTTTTCAATTCAATTCAATTCAATTTTATTTGTATAGCCCTCAATCACAACAGAAGTCTCAAAGGGCTTTACAGAGGCAATATGATACACAATTAGAAATGAAGCAACAAAGATGAATAGATGCAGTTCAAGTCCTGGGTATTCCCTATCCTTAAAACCCTCCATGCCGGCAAGGAAAAACTCCAAAAACTCCAGAGTCAATTGGGAGAAAAATGAGAAACCTTGGGGAGTACCACAGTCAGGAGAGATCCACTCCCAGGACGGATAGACAGGAACCCCAGAACGGCTAATGGGAATTAGCAAGCGAAATTATAGTCCGTAAAAATACAGTGGAGTGAAGGTGCAAGAAGAAGTCCCTGTAGTCAGATGAGACGGGGGTAGCAGCGAGGACGTCTATCCAGCCAGGGGTCCGGACAGTCAGGAGGCTGCAGCTGAAAAATAGCCCCTCCTCAGAGGGGAGGGGGGAAAGGGGACACCGGGTGACTAGTGATGAAGAGACTAGACAACTAGATATTAACATTGGAAAATAGAAATAAAGTAAGACAAGTGGTAGGTAGAGTAAGAAAAGGAGATAGAACTCAGCGGCTGTACTGCCCCCAGCATTATAGCTTCTAGTGCAGCTTAGACTAAACTGTGAGTCTACTCCGACTTCAACTAGCCTAACCATAAGCTTTGTCGAATAGGAACGTTTTTAATCTAATCTTAAATGTGCAGACTGTCTCGGCTTCTTTAATACTAGCTGGAAGCTGATTCCATAAAACAGGGGCTTGGTGGCTAAAGGCTCTAGCTCCGACAGTACTTTTATGAACCCTGGGAACTACCAGTAGACCTGCATTCTGAGATCAGAGTGTTCTGTTGGGGCGGTATGGAACCAGAGCATCGGTGAGATAAGGTGGCCCCAACCCATTAATGGTCTTAAATGTAAGAAGAAGTATTTTAAATTTAATTCTAAACTCGACTGGAAGCCAGTGAAGTGCCTGGAGCACAGGGGTGATGTGCTCTCTTCTATTGGTTCCTGTTAAAAGTCTTGCTGCTGCGTTTTGGACTAGCTGAAGACCTTTTAGAGAGCTTTTAGGACAAGCTGCAAGTAGGGAGTTACAGTAATCCAATCTCGATGTAACGAACGCGTGAATTAATTTTTTTGCATCGCTTTTAGATAAAATATTTCTAATTTTGGCGATGTTGCGCAGGTGAAAGAAAGCCGTTCTACAGGTTTGTTTAATGTGTGCTTTAAACGATAAGTCAGGGTCAAATAAAACTCCTAGGTTTTTAACTGTGGTGCTGGAGGCTACACTTACATTGTCCAGAGTGACTATCTGGGCAGCTAAAGAGTCTCTAACACTTTTCGGGCCTATTATAAGGACTTCTGTCTTTTCAGGGTTAAGCAGAAGATAGTTAGTGCTCATCCAGGTATTTATATCTCGGACACAGGCGCTTAGTTTTTCTACTTGCCTGACCTGCTCAGGTTTAATTGATAAATACAGTTGTGTGTCGTCAGCGTAACAATGAAAGTTAATGCTATGTTTTCTGATGATATTACCTAGAGGAAGCATATACAACGTAAACAAGATGGGCCCGAGGACAGATCCTTGCGGCACACCATAACTAACTCTAGAGTACGATGATGATTGTTGGTTTACATTGACAAACTGGTACCTATTAGATAAATATGATTTAAACCAGCAGAGGACTGCTCCTCTAATGCCTATGTCACATTCTAATCTCTGCAATAAGATATTATGGTCGATTGTGTCAAAGGCTGCGCTCAGGTCCAACAGAACCAGGATCGAGACTAATCCAACGTCAGCGGCAAGTAACAAGTCATTAGTTACTTTAACTAATGCGGTTTCAGTGCTATGATGAGCTCGAAAGCCAGACTGGAACTGTTCAAATAAACTATTGTCCTGTAGGTGCTGACAGAGCTGTTTAATTACCACTCTTTCAAGGACTTTGGAGAGAAATGGTAAGTTAGAAATAGGTCTATAATTGGCCAAAATTTCAGGATCAAGAGTAGGTTTTTTCAAGAGCGGTTTAATAACTGCATATTTAAAGGACTGCGGCACGTAGCCAGTAACTAATGAGGTATTTATTATATTTAAGATAGTGTCAATAGTTAGAGGCAGGGTCTCTTTAAAAAGTTTGGTTGGGATTGGGTCGAGGAGGCACGTTGATGGTTTGGAGGACATTATAATTGAAATTACATCAATTTGGTCTACAGTGGTGAAGTTATTTAATATTTTAGAGGGGTTTATAGGAGATTCCGAATTCTTTGTCTGCACTTTATCAGATCTAATAACTGGAAGTGATTCATTTATTTTATTTCTAATAGTTGCGATTTTATTGTTAAAAAATTTTAGGAAGTCATCACAGCTAAGGGTGGTTGGGATGTAAGGTTCTATTGAGCTGTGACTGTTTGTCAGCCTTGCTACAGTGCTGAACAGAAACCTAGGATTATTTTTGTTTTCCTCTATTAAGGATGAGTAATATCTGGTTTTAGCCGTACGCAAGGCCTGCTTATATGTCACTAAGCTGTGTTTCCAGGCAGAGAGGGTGTGCTCTGTGTTGGAACGGCGCCAAAGTCTTTCTAATTTACGTGTCGATTGTTTAAGAGAGCGTGTTTCAGCATTATACCAGGGAGAGGCTCGTCTCGGCTTGTCAAACTTTAATTTGGAGGGAGCGACGACATCGAGGGTAGTACGAAGCGTAAACATAACACGATCAACAAACTCGTCATTAACAGCAAGGCCGGACATTATTCCTTCATAATTGGATGACATGGAGGCAAATATAGGCTGAATTATCTGTTTATACTCTGAAACAGAGTGATCACCTAATGTCCTTTTCATCTGAGTTCTAGTCACTAGTGGCGGATTATCTTGAAGCACAAACTGAAAGGTAATTAGAAAATGATCAGACAGTACGGGGTTGTGGGGATGGACACTAAGATCACTAATCTCCGTACCGTAGGTTAAAATCAAGTCCAGGGTGTGCTTGTGACTATGAGTTGGTTTATTTACATTTTGAATGAAGCCAGTCCCATCTAGTAGGTCATTAAAGGCCTTACCAAGGGAGTCACCTTCATCGTCAACATGTATATTAAAATCCCCTACAATTATAATTCTATCCCAGCTTAGCAAAATACTAGATAAAAAGTCAGAGAAATCTAACAAAAACTGTGAGTAGGGACCAGGGGGACGGTAAACCACTATGAAAAGAACTGGTTTTTGGTTCTTCCAGTTAGCGTCTATAATTGATAGTGCTAGGCTTTCAAAGGAGTTATAAATGTAATTAGATTTACTTTTTGGGCTCATACCTAAACAAGAGTGTGATATTACTGCCTACCCCCCTCCACGGCCCGTGCTTCTAGCTGTGTGAAAATTCACGTGACTTGGGGGTGTGGATTCATTAAGTCTAACAAAGTCATCCTGCTGAAGCCAAGTTTCAGTCAGGGCCAAAATATGAATATTATAATTTTTTGTTTGTTTGTTTGTTATTATTATTATTTCTTTTACCAGTTATACCCCAGGTTTAACCAGTGTTGTTTTTGTCAACAATGATGATATCGAAAATATTTTGTCATCAAACAATTTTTTAATAACACTGATGTGACGAAAACATGGCTTGGGAGACTCGAACACAACGAGAGGAATGCCAGTTTTCGGCTGATGAGACGACAACGTGACAAAAATGCGACATAGTTTCTGTCTTATGTTCCCAATGCGTGAGATTTACATATTGTACGTCAGCTTGTATCATGGCAGTGTTTGGGTCATGTCACTCGTGTGAGATGTGTTGCGCCTCTCTCGTTTCACCAGAGTTTAGGATGTGTCTCAAGCTCAGCTGTGCTCCATCTTGCTTGTTTGGAAACACGGTAAGATTTGTTTTCTTATCTTGGCAAGAGAGGATATGCAATGTTGCTTTAACATTTAAAGGTCTGTGTTGAGTGATCATCAGACGCCTAATATAAATACTAGCGTTAGCATTAGAATTAGCTTCAGAATGGCGAGCGTCTGCTAAAAAAAACAGCCAGTCTAAAGCAGAGCCACTTGGCTTTCTGGTCAGTAACTCTAGATGATGTCACTCTGACTTTTTTTTAATTTACAGTTTGTGGCTTCTAGGTAGGTGTACAGTGATCCCTCATTTTTCGCGGTAAATGGGGACCAGAACCCACCGCGATAAGTGAAAAACCGCTACTACAAAAAAAAAAAAAGTTTTTATTTTGTCAATTTATTTATTCAGCTCTATCATTGGAAAGATACATATAAGACATTTTTTTTTTTTTTTTTTTACATTTTTCCCCAAAGTGTGATTTAAACCAATTTTTATGTGTACCGTATTTTTCGGACTACAAGTCGCACCTGAGTATAATTCGCACCAGCCATAAAATGCCAAACGAAGAGAAAAAAAACTATAAGTCGCATTTTTGGGGGAAAATTACTTGATAAAATCTGACACATAGAACAGATATGTCATCTTGAAAGGCATTTTTTTAAATAAAAAATACAATAGAGAACAACATGCTGAATAAGTGTACAGTGTACAGTGCATGAACAACGAAATGCAAATATATTGTCCTCACCAGGACGCTACGGCTCGGTCCTGGCTATACAGCGAGCTAAACTCCCAAATGACGATGCTGTACGTCCGTATAATTTGCTGAATCAATTTCGTCCACGATACCAAACAGGTTTGCATCAACGTAAATAAATGATAATTAGGTGCTATTACAGCGATGAAACAAACGGTTATCATGCATTCGCTAGCATTAGCACATCGTTCAAACAACCACACAACTGGCTTTAAGTGTCTGATCGCGGGTGAAAAACACATAACACAAAAGATGATCCACACAGGCTTTGCCTCTGTAGAGATATTTTACAAGCATAAACAATGAAGGTAGGTTCACAGCCGGTCTCTCTCTCTCTCTCTCTCTCTCTCTCTCTCTTTCTCTCTCCCACTCGCTCAGAGACACTGCGTAGCTGTCCGTCTTCTGCTGGCGTGTGAGCGCTCTTCTTTGCGTAAACAAGTGCGAGTGTGACCCCACGTGGGCGTGAAAGCGCCACAAACTAAAAGCATGTATTTCAATATAAAAAAGTCAATAATACAATTGAACACTCTTTGCTAAAGGCAGAGCGCGAACGTGGCCATAGCTATTGAGTTATTCAGATAACTATTGCATAAAGAACATGCTAACAAGTTTACCAAACCATCAGTGTCACTCCAAAACACCAAAATAACATGTGAAATGATATAATGTGTTAATAATTTCACACATAAGTCGCTCCTGAGTATAAGTCGCACCCCCAGCCAAACTATGAAAAAAACTGCAACTTATAGTCCGAAAAATACGGTATATACATATATATTTTAATAAATGTTTTTTTAAGCACTTTAAATGTAATAACTATGATTAAAACATGTTACTGTTCGACAGAATTATTTTTAAACAAGAAAAAAGGAGACTCCCAATTCATTTTAAAAAGTAAAAAAAAAAAAAAAAAACGCATGTCTTTATTAAATGCTCCATTGAGTGTCCACTCAAATCTGCTCCAGCTGCTCACTTACACACAATGAGTTGCCACAGCAACTGTTTAACAAGTTAAACAATGACTCACGAATGAAGCTCTTTGAAGGTCGAGTCTCTGGCAAGATCAAAGCCTAACTGTCTGTCAATCATCATTTACTTTAATAACCAACTCCAGTTCACTCTCTGAAAGAGCAGGGGGAGGGAGGGAGTGAGCGTGAGATGATGCGATCAGCTCCGGACAGCTCATTTGTTTTTATTTGTTTTTTTTAATTGGAAAAAAAAATCTGCAATGGACTGAGGGCGCAAAGTTTGAAGGGATCACTGAAATTGATAATAATGTACTGCTTTTCCTGCTTAGTGTGTATTATCATCACAAAGTTGGCGTTGTCCTTGTCGACGCTACAATATGTGCTCATCTGTCTATGTTCATTTGAAATTGTTGGAAACCTTTTTTTTTTTTTTTTTTTTTTGACTCAAACCAAATTTTACATTCATTCATTCATTCATTTTCCATTTTACAGACAAAAAAAAAATTTGAGTAACTGTCAAATAAAAGCAGGAGAAATTTGTGTGAGATTTCGTCGATTAAGACTAATAAGCATTATCCAGTGACATGCGGTGAGGTTCGTGACGAGTGAGGCACTGACTTTTAGTCAGATTTACAAACATTAAAAAAAAAAAAACAATCAAATTTCACTTATTTCAAGCCAAAATAAATAACTTTGTTTTTCCTTTACTTATACATGAAATCCATGCGACGATCCTTCTGGACGAAAATGTCTGACTTTTTTGAAGAAGTCCACCTTGTTGTCCAAAAGTTTTTCTGTCTCAATGAAGAACATTGCCTGGGATGAAAGCCGTCCTTAACTAGTTCTTCTTCCAACTGTATGTTTTGATTTTTGAAAAAATTTTTAATGCAGAGAAAGTTTTAAAAGCTGACTTTTAACGTGAGTGGCTGATATTCGTGCTTATTTAGGGTTCTAGGCAAATTCCTCATATCGCAATATCCATTTTGTGTCCAGACAATACCACTCGTTGAAAATAGAAGACAGGGGAAGCAGAAAAGGCGGTTTTTCGTAGGACATCTACATAGCCAGTTTATTTGCGTTTACAACTTGAAAAGAATGAGTGACCTTTTTTCCATTAGTTTGAAGCACACCTCGCAGCTCCGGTTTTGGTATTTTTTAATTTTATTCAATAAAAGCCTTTTGCTGTGATTGAAAATCCA
The DNA here is from genome assembly GCF_030265065.1 of Corythoichthys intestinalis. Lineage (NCBI taxonomy): Eukaryota > Metazoa > Chordata > Actinopteri > Syngnathiformes > Syngnathidae > Corythoichthys > Corythoichthys intestinalis. Next base: position 11,163,969 of record NC_080404.1, read on the forward strand.
GATTTGGGAATATATTCCAATTGGAAATGTAATCTTCCATTTTGAACGATTGTGAATAAAATACAAAGATGTTCAAGAACGAAGAAGACAGTTCCCATCCTCAAAGGCCGCCGATGATAGGTACCCTTTGCCGTGGGTCAAGTGTATTTTTTGCTTCACGTAGGGAATTTTTTAGTGCAGTTTGATAATTAATCCACGAGTTATTAAAACGTCTCAGAAAAACATTTCATACATTTCCCAGAATATGGAAATAGAGGGCCTATCATAGTGTTTTATTTGTTGTACTGTATGTAGAGGGACAGAGACACACAATTTCCCGTGCATTCCTACAGGGTTACTGAAAGATTGCTGCCTTACAGTGCATCTCCTTCCTGTTTTGAACAGGAGTGATAGAGCATGCGAAAATTAATTTTCTAAATTGGGGGGAAAAAAAGTTTTCCTATTGGATTCGAGTTCTAAACTGTTTATAAATACATACCAAATACGAAAAAATTAAAATATACTATATATTAGCATCACATTTCCATAGACTTCATAATGATATTGACGGGACACATTCCCTAGACACTGCACCACACATTCAAGTGGGGAGCTGTCCCACATTCCGCTTCATTCGGTCGCAGTTATTTTCAAACAAATGCAGTGATCCAATGCCGGATTTAGGTTTAGGTTGGTACGAAAGCTTTATCACATACAAACAGGGAGGATTGTCTCAGGAGTAATATGTTCGAGGATTCAAGGTAATTATCATATTTTTATGTACCATGCATGCATTTTGAAACATTGTGAAAAAAAAACAATGGAAATGGAGAAATTAACCGCTACAGTATTGGCGTCATAAATGCTAGCTGTCAGGTTTTTTGCTTTTAACCAAGAATCGAGACTGTTTTACATTCATATCTATATAGAGTTCAGGGATTTACGCATTTCTTTACAATAATTTTCAACGCAAAAAGTTATTTGTGGTGATAAGGTGGCACCACAGTGGTTTAAAGACGAGCAGCAAATTAGACATATTTACGTAAAATAAATGCTAACTGCCCAGTTTTTTTTTCCTTTTAACGAAGTATCGAGAATGTTTTATGCCCATATCTATAAAGAATTCAGGGATTTAAGCATTTAATCAGAGATATTTTCAACCTAAAAAGCTCTTTGTCTGTGTTTCCACTCGGTCAGCTATGACGGAGATTGGCCCCCTTTTAATCGCCCAGCGCCCCTTGTCCCGTCAATATATTATGACTTTTTTTTTTTTTTTTCATGACTGGTGAGGCTCTGCTTCCCATGAATGCACGTCACTGGTATTTTCATCCAAAAGGCTGACAAAAATTAAAAGGGTTGCCAAAAGCAACAGTGGTTTTAAATCAAAATGTGTACTTGATGAACACCTCTTAAGTGTTGTTAAACAATATATTTGATTAAAAAAAAAAAAAAAAAAAGAAATTACCATAATTTTTGGACTAAAAGGCACACCTGACTATAAGCCTCTACTCACCAAATTTGACATGAAAACGGCATTTGTTCATCGATAAGCCTCACTGTATTATGGGATATTTACACCAAGAGATTTTTATAATATTTATATAATATTTAATAATATAAATTTTATAATTGGTAACACTTTATTTGACAGCGACATCGTAAGACTGTCATAAGACCAAATGAACCACCATTTGCAGTCAATTGGTTCAAAGCTTCATTGCTTAAAGAAGCTTCATTTGTCCATCACTGCTATGCTAGGGGGTACAGCAGTGTTGGGAAAGTTCATTTTCTACATGAACTAGTTCAAATTGCAGTTCACAAATTTTAAAATGAACTGTTCAGTTCATAGTTCATAATTCAAAATGTTGAACTAAAGTTCATGGTTCCAAAAAATGAACTTTTGTAGTTCAGTTCTTTTTGTTCGCCAAAAATTGTTGCAAGCCATTATTGGCTGTGTCCATATAGAACCACAGACAGCAATTCATGTATCCTTTTTAACACTGAAACTATGTGTCAGATTCATCTTCATATTCAATTTCTCCCACAATATACTGCAGAACTAGGTTGTCTAGCTGCGGCTGGGAGAGACAGAAAACGGGGCCACTCTGGTATGCTGTTAGCGGTATTTGGGTGGCAGAGGTACATGCTCTGGCCAACCGTTGCCGTCTCTTTCTTAATCGCACATGCTCGCAGTCGCAGATACCTAGCAAGGCTTGTCGCATGCTTTATTTCGATGTGCCGTTTAAGGTTGGCTAAAGACGTTACCGACGTACGGACTGTCTTCTTCAATCCAGGTGTACAAAGTTTACAAGTAAACGTTATATTTTTGCCATCCGGGTCGGTACTGACCTTTTCGTAAAACTCTTTTAAATGCTGGTACTGTGTAGAAAGTTGCTCTGAGCGGGCCGGGTTTCGAGAGCTGCCAGCTTCTGTGTCCATGCTGCCGTTGTTGTGATGACGTATTTGCTTAAACAATACGGCCGTGACAGGCAGCTTGGGTTGCCAGGTTGGATAATTTTCCGCTATTAAGGTTAATTTTTTTATTGTGTGTTTTTTAGCCTACGGCTTTATATGCAGTTTTGTCGGTGAGGCTCTAAATGTGATGAACTCATGAACGAAGTTATGAGCACCGCTCACAACCGCTAGAATGAGCGCGTTCACAGTAACATTCATGAGACAATATATAAAATATGATGCATTCAATTCACGTTCGCCCAAAATATGAACGTGTTCATGAACGATCGTTCATTGAACGCATTCATGCACAACACTGGGGTACAGTATACCTCTGTTGCCACTGTTTTCGTCCAACATTCCTCCTAGCATGCATTGCCATGCTAAGGATGTAAATAACAATCTAAATTCATGCTCTGTGCCTATTATTTCTTCAGTTACTGTTCCATTTCTTTCATTAATTGCTAGTTATGGTATCTGGTAACACTTTATTTTACAGTGGCGCGATAAGAATGTCAGAAAATCATCGTAATTATGACAACACTACCATGAACATTAATAAATGCTTATGACAGATGTCATTTTGGGAAATCCGGCAAATTATCTCACTTTTGAATGGATGTAAAAGATCCAAGCAGGACATAAATGGAGTTAATGACATAATTTGCCGGAGGACCCTTAATAACATCTGTCATATGCATTCATTAATACCCATGATAGTGTCATGTCATAATTATGACGGTCTTATGGCAGTCTTATGACGCCGCTGTCAAATAAAGTGTTACCTATTGACCAAAATAAATCAACAAATAAACCATACTGGACTATAAACTGCAGGATTCTAAATCAGGGAAAAAAGTAGCGGCTTATGGTCCGAAAATTATGATAGTTGTTGTCATAGTTGTTGTTATCATAAAGCCAACAGAGAGAAATTATTACTGGCAGCCATGGTAACTGAATAACAATTACATCAGGCTACATTCCGAAATACCAAAGATATAAAACATTGGCAGGTAACTTCAATTCGTACATTCTTAAAAACATATCTACAAATGTATATCCCCGGGATGTGCACACATCTTTTTTTCATGCCAGCACAGCACATCTCCACCAGGAAAAAGTAGTACTTTCTACTTATTTTTAATACCCAGTTTCCATGACAACACAATCAAGACTCTTTTGCTGCAATCCCGCTCAGTGTAGACTTCACATACAAGAACCTAAGGGGGGGAAATAATACAATTTAGTCTATCCAGATAAATACAATAAACTAAAACTTTATTGAATGAAAAGCTTGTTGACTTATTTTCAAATTCAGACAGAATCCAGTGAATAGTATTATATGAATATTTTAATCATCTTTCTATCAAATTGTTGAGATAATTGTATCTTAGAAACAGCTTTAAAGCTGTAGCTAAAATGAAAATATGGGTTATCATAAATCCCACAATATGATAGTGAGAGAAAATAGATAATTTAATGCGGTAACCATGAATAGACCCAATTGTGTGAATAATCTCAACCCCTACTGCAAAAGTCTTTTCTTCAAACTTTCAATTGAAAAAGTTGACTGTTGGATTTCACACTTGATTATTAAAAAAATTCATAGTCAATCATAGAACAAGTATCACACTTTGCTGTTTCTTTCTAGAGATGTGATAAATAAAGTTGGAAAATCACAAGTTTAGGTCCTGCTAAGGTGCAAAATATAAAAGCAACAATCAAAGTATCAAAACAAACCACTGTGAAACAAAAGGAAGAATGGAAAAACACAATGGAGGACGGAATGTGGGAGGAGCGGACAGAAACATTGACGTCGGCAATAATGTGACGGAATATTGGACAAAAACAGGAACGTTATTCAGTACACAAACAAGTGATGAGACAATGTGGGATGCTGATTATTTTTTTCAATGAACTGTAGCATGCCGTTTTCATTTTATCACACAAAAAACAATCAAGTTCAGCTTGTTAGTAGAAAGGTCTCTTTAAGTGCGATGTACTGTAAAATATAGCACCAAATGGATAGAAATAAAATATAACTTGGTTCTACGCTATTTGGTGATTTCAAATGTCACACGATATTTCCATCCGATTACCCAATAGCAGGCGATTGCGTGCCGTAATCGGCGTCAGCTCGCCAAATCCGCATAGCAATCATACTCGTTTAACGTCAGTGTGCCAGATGCGGCCCGGATCAGCACTATGGCAGTCCAAATGATAGGCTACGCACTGTTCCGGTGCGGACCGTGCAGACCGGACGTGCTCAAACTCCCGCTTAACGTCAGTGCGACAGATGCGGCCTGGATCAGCACTATGACAGTCCAAATGATAAATTACGCACTGTTCTGGGGCGGGCTTTGCAGACAAGATGCGCTCAAACTCTGAAATTTAACGGTTGACATGTGACGTCACTGTCAGCGTGCACCTAAAAGGCAACTAAACAGAAGACCACGCAGGAGTAGAGACACATCAGCGGACGGCAAATTTGTATGGTAAGTGCCTTATTCAAAGTCATATTCGCGTTTTGAAGTCACTGCTTGCTAAACAAGTTATTCAATCGAGCTTTAATAAAATGGCCGGTGTATTCAAGTGATCTGCCATGTCTGCAAGTTAAGTAACTCAAAATGTGTCACATAGCAACATATGGAGGAAGAAAGTATTTACTCCGTGTTCCTGTAAATGTTTCAATGTTTGAATACTATTAGGGCCCAAGTACACCAGATGCATGATCGCTGCGGTTCCGGTCAGACTCCGGTAAAAAATAGCGCCGGAGCCAATCCGTTCCCATTATATCCTATTGTTCAACGTATACTTGCCGCGTCAGTGCTCCGGATTGACTGCGAACCATCTCCGGCGTGCCGCATGCCCGCCAGATGGTATAGGCTATTTTCTGTTTTTGCCGGACACGCATCCGACAAAATGGGCGGAGCTGGGCCTGGACGTAACAGCCCAGTTGCTTATGTTGTATTGTTATCTTGTTGTATGTTGTATCAATATGTCAGCATTAAAAAAATGGCGTGGAAAACAAGTGTTGTCATTACTGCTTTTGATAGACAAATTTAATTTGCAATATAAACACATTAGCGAATGATACACTGAACAAATCGACCCCAGATTCAATACTGAAAACAGTTTTGATACAAATCTGGCCCAGATTGGGTAACATGTGTGCCATATCCGGGCCATATATCAATGGCGTGTCTGCTACTTTGGACCAGTTCTGTCCCAAAACTGGTTGCTGATCCAGCAAGTGACTCCTTACTGAGTTTGAGCCATTGTTCAAAAAGACACTGGGGTGGATCCGTTCCACGAAGTTGGGCCGAAATTTGCAGTACACCTGGCCCATGTCCGCTTCAGTTATATTTCGCTATCTGGGTATAGTTTTAATTAAATTAGCTATGTAACAATGTTGTTTTCGTCAATAATAACGATAATGAAAATATATCATGATGATGACGTGACGATCTAAAAATACGGCTCGGGAGACGAGAACATACGAGACAAAAATGTGACATAGTTTCAGTTTTATGCTCAAAATGTGTTACACTTTTATATTATACGTCAGCTTGCATCGTAGGAGGGTTTGGGTCATGTCACTCATGTGAGATGTGCTGCCCCTCTCCCTCACTCTCCTCACTGGAGTTCAGGATGCGTTTCAAGCTAGGCTGTGCTCCATCTTGCTTGTTTGGAGACACATGGCAAGAATTGTTTTCTTATTTGGCAAGAGAGAATAATTTGAAATGTTGTTTTAGCCTTTAAAGGTCTGTGCTGAATGATCATCTCACACCAGAGTTTAAGGGGGGGTGGCCCAAAACTGTCATTGCATGCAATTGACTTTCCTAAATGTGATTGTAAAATGAAGAGTTTTCTGGTAAAATATTGTCTATAAAAGTTGTAAAGCAAATAAACAAACAACAGAAATGAATGAAATGACCAAAAATATATATTTTTATCATGGGTCAAAATTATTTTTTGAACAGATCATGTGACTAGCACCTTAGACGGTCATTTGCTTTGCTTAGCCAAAACCACTCAAGGATCGAAGAGGCATACCTAATTTTTTCAAACCTAAGCTTTAAAAAACGACAACTACTGAGCAAGAAAATCATGGATTGAAAATGTGAACCATGGAATGCCAGAGAGCACCACCAAAATGGAGAGCAGTTTCAATTTGCCCCACTAAAGATACAACTTGTACAGCAGAGCCACCACCGGTGTCTTGCCAATGTAGTTACCCCCGTCAAAAATTGCATCCCCTGCCTGCGGGAGCACACACACACACACGTTACTTATGAGTTATGCCGACTTAAACAATTAATTAAAGCCAGAAAAGAACCACAGTTATATGTTTTGGACATTGACGTTTATTAAACTGAAGAAACTCCATACAAGACTTGAATTACAGTACCAACAGTTTTCGGTCATCCTACGAGTAAAACAGTAAAACGTTGCCTTTTTTTACGTTCAGTTTGTATGTTATGTTATATGACATATAAAAAAAAAAAGTTTTTTATTTTGATGGATGGGCCATGTTTCCAAACCTCGTAGATAACTACTCACCAAAACATGGAAATCAAGCAAATCAGTGCAGAACCGTGGCTCCGCCCAGGGGATACAATTGTTGACAGGGGTAACTACATTGACAGGACATCAGCGGGCGTACCATATTCGATTGATGACGATCTTGGCGAAAAGTATAGCTTTCCTAAACAGCCTAATTTAGAATTCCCCTCAAGAATGATGGGAAACAAAAAAATAATCATTTTCAATTAAATAAAATTATAACAATTATCAATATTCTTCTAAGTTAACTTTATTGCTGACACTGCGTTTCTGGGTCATCAACATGTTGTGCCCCCCTTCCCCAAACATAAACTCTGCCTCTTCTTACACTAAATGTCACTTGTTGCTTTAGCATTAGCATCAACTTTAGCATGGCGGGCATCCTCCTAAATGCTTGGACAACTTTTTCTTTCATACAGTTCGTGGCTTCTTGGTGGGTGTAATTGAAAAAAAATGTACTGCTTCTCCTGCTGTGTGTGGGTGTTGTCATCACAAAGTTTGTGTTGTCCTTGTTGACGCTACCATATCTGCTTGTCTGTCTATGTTCATTCGAAAATAAAGCATATTTTTTACTTTCACTTCTGAATTTTACGGACAAAAACGTTTTGAGTAAATCTCCACTAAAGCGAGACGAAATTTGCGCGACACTTCGTCGACTAAAACTAGATGAAGACAAACACATTTTGAAATGACTAAAATATGACTAAGACTTGCAAGTATTTTTGTCCAAAAGACTAAAACTGAAACAAAAATTAAAAGAGCTGCCACAAACAACACTGCTGTTTATCAAAAGGGTCAATTAGGATCCGTATAAATGTAAATATTTAGGGCATATACTTTTATAAGACAAAACAACTCAAAAACATATTTTAGGAAGATGTAAAAACCTCATCAAGTATTATCAGGAAGATTAGAGGAAGAAGACATGGGCATTGGGACCTGAAGATGGAGAAATAATTGTATTATTACATGAAAATTATCTGACATTTTACTTTATCCAAATCGTGAAGGTCAACTCAACTGATAACAAAACAGTGTCCACGTACAGCTGTGGCACATCAAAATTGTTGATTTGGGTGAGGTTGAAACTACTGTATATATCATTCAATGCTAATGAAAACATCCCCATGACCATCATCTGGGTCAGATTTTGTTTTGTGGGACAGCTCGTTTCTCTTCTCTCGGTCTTTTGCATTCTCCCGCAATAATGTACCAATCCCCTGTCACATCTTGAGTCTTTGTAATTTTCAACAGCTTTCAAATGACTTTTCTGCTGAATATGACGCTTGAGGTATTCCAACTTCCATTCAGTCCACATTTTTCCCTCTGAAAACTCACTTGGTTCTTTGGCTTCAGTTTCACCACTTGTTCGTCTATTTGCACATGCTTCGACAGCCACTCAATCTTATATGAACCGCATTTCTTTTGTACTTTGTCTTGGTGAGTGGATGTGTCGCTGCCCGTTCGTTTCGCCATGATAAGGGGTTGGCATTTGCGTCTCTCAACTCCGCCGCACTCACGCACTGTTGTCAGCTTGCTAACCTACACCGCGCATGTAGGCTGGGCAATACGCAAGCAATGTCAATGCTATGATTGGCTGCGTAGCGGAAGTGACCCTTATCGTATCATTTGCTGGACACCTGTCACTCACCGAGTTACAACGCAATTAATACGCTACTGTTGTTTTTTTTTTTTTGTGTGCGTAGCATTGAATTTCTTGTGCGCAGAGTAGGTGCCAGCAGTGCGCGATTGCGCACGCGCGCAGCTTAGAGGGAACATTGACTCTGAGTGAGCACTCCATTGCAATTTGTTGTTGTGTCTTAGATTTAACAATAGACCCTACTCACCTACGTCACAAAATGGGCGTGTCGCTGTTTCCGGCCGCCATATTGTACCTCTTTTTTAGACCTATTCTCATTGTTTTCAATTAGTCGAGCAAGTTATAGAGCAATTCATGGAAGCCCCGGTGTTATCTGACGCTGTAAACTCATTGGATCCGTTGCATAAAAGGCGTTACGTGGAAAAGCTTCAGTTTATCCATTCGCCAGATCAGTATTTGATGCCTAAATCGATGTTTTTCGACCCGCTGGCTTCGCCTGACATCTGATATCCTGATATTTACAACTATCTTGTCCACACAAAATCAGCCTATTCTCACGAAAGTTTGAAAAACTTTAAGAGCTTGGAGGCTTATAAATGCTACGTTGCTGGTTGGGTGAAACAGGTCCTCGTACACGAAAATTCGGCAGGAATCTTGTGCTTGGAAGGTGAGTTACGAAATTTTCAATTCAAAATCTTTTGTTCTTGCTAACATCCACTGTCAATTCTAATGTATTTCATATCATTTGTCAATGGAGCTAGGGCTTTTAATGTTTATATGGTTTAGCGATAGCACTCTCACTATATACATATATAATACGTAATAAATATGAAGTGAGATAGCACTACTCCAAATTGTCCCGAGTTGAATTTATTTTTTGGCTTTTGACCTCAATAGTGAAATTGTAAATTAATTGTATGACAACTGTCTGATTATCCTCTTATAATTATATATTTTCAGGTAGTTCATTCACAACGTCTGAGTGTATGTTGTCGGCGATTAGCCTAGCAATGATCTTAATTGTGGTTGTCAGCCCAAAACCCTCTAAATATATATTAAATGCATCTTACTAGATATAAAATGACTACTACATAATCTGTGGTAGTCGTTTGGAGCCCAGTTTTCTCGTCGAATTGCAGCAGTCAATCTCGGTCTCCTCTTCGGCTCTCTCGGAATACGGTAAAAATTCAAGTCTCTCCGTCTATCTTCTCTGTTTTTGCAACCGACCGCCACACACGACTTCACCATTTTGATTATTAATGTTAACGAGCAGAAAAACACGCCATAATAGGAGGAATTTACGAAGCGCTAATGAATTAACATGACTAGTATCCGGACAACATGGCGCGGGGGCGTGGCTGTGACGTCACGTGAGTAGGGTCTATAACCTTCCTTGACTCTTGATATGACTGCTTCAACCTGTTAATTTATTGCCTTCTCAGTTCTGATTTAGGAGGAAATGGCTCTTCAAAAGAGCTGTGTTCTTTAACATAATGGCGTTTCACATTTTCACTTTTTATCAGAGCAACTATCTTGAAGCATATTAAGCACATAGGTTTGGTACTTGCAGTTCGTAAAATGGATGCATATTCGTCAGTCCATTCCTCATTGAAACGGCGAGTTTGGTCAACTTTGAATAGAGTCATTTTGTTAGATTCGGTCTTCTACTGGTGGCAAACAGAAAACAAACAGATTGCAAAGTGCCCCGTGCGACTCGTGTTTCACACTGCTGCAATCCGTCCACTCTTGCAAGCTCCCAGCATGCAGGCTCTCTCAGCCAATCAGCGCATCCATGCACGCTCTCTCAGCCAATCAGCGCATCCATGCAGGCCCTCTTCGCCAATCAGCGCTTCGTTGTCTTAGAGATGACAACAGAAGTAGGAACATGGAAGATATTTGACTAAAAATGAAACAGAATTTAGTAATAGAATAGTAGCGCATAGTGATAGATCAGTGATTCATACAAATAATATATGTTTAAATAAAGGCTTTTTTGGGGGGAAAAGTGCCGTTTGCTGTGGGTCCGCAGAAAGGTGTGCTGTGGTCTGGTTGTGGACTACGGTCCGCTAATTGAGGACCCCGGCTATAAACTATAACATGAGTAAACCATTAGAGAACTGTAACCTGATCAAATTCAAATTGTCCAAATATTGATACAGTAAATAGCGTTTTGAGTTTGTGAGTAGTCAGAGACTACAAAAATTCATTAACCTTGGCCAGAACTTATTCAATATTGTGGATTTACATTACCTCAAGAATGAGAACTGTAACCGGATCATAGTAAACATGTAGGACTTTTAATTAATTTTTCTAAATATTGGCACAGCAAAAATGTATAGTTTTGAGTGAGGTCTACTACTAATATTCATCGACCTTGGCCAGAATTTATACAGATTGTGGATTTACAGTGCCGTAAAAATGAGAACTGTAACCTACCATCTACTAAAACGAGCAGTTGCTCAGGGGAATTACGTAATATTGTACTGACGTGACAGTGCACATAACGCACACGTACAGTGCCTTGCAAAAGTATTCGGCCCCCTTGAACCTTGCAACCTTTCGCCACATTTCAGGCTTCAAACATAAAGATATAAAATTTTAATTTTTTGTCAAGAATCAACAACAAGTGGGACACAATCGTGAAGTGGAACAAAATTTATTGGATAATTTAAACTTTTTTAACAAATAAAAAACTGAAAAGTGGGGCGTGCAATATTATTCGGCCCCCTTGCGTTAATACTTTGTAGCGCCACCTTTTGCTCCAATTACAGCTGCAAGTCGTTTGGGGTATGTTTCTATCAGTTTTGCACATCGAGAGACTGACATTCTTGCCCATTCTTCCTTGCAAAACAGCTCGAGCTCAGTGAGGTTGGATGGAGAGTGTTTGTGAACAGCAGTCTTCAGCTCTTTCCACAGATTCTCGATTGGATTCAGGTCTGGACTTTGACTTGGCCATTCTAACACCTGGATACGTTTATTTTTGAACCATTCCATTGTAGATTTGGCTTTATGTTTTGGATCATTGTCCTGTTGGAAGATAAATCTCCGTCCCAGTCTCAGGTCTTGTGCAGATACCAACAGGTTTTCTTCCAGAATGTTCCTGTATTTGGCTGCATCCATCTTCCCGTCAATTTTAACCATCTTCCCTGTCCCTGCTGAAGAAAAGCAGGCCCAAAACATGATGCTGCCACCACCATGTGTGACAGTGCGGATGGTCTGTTCAGGGTGATGAGCTGTGTTGCTTTTATGCCAAACATATCGTTTTGCATTGTGGCCAAAAAGTACAATTTTGGTTTCATCTGACCAGAGCACCTTCTTCCACATGTTTGGTGTGTCTCCCAGGTGGCTTGTGGCAAACTTTAAACGAGACTTTTTATGGATATCTTTGAGAAATGGCTTTCTTCTTGCCACTCTTCCATAAAGGCCATATTTGTGCAGTGTACGACTGATTGTTGTCCTATGGACAGACTCTCCCACCTCAGCTGTAGATCTCTGCAGTTCATCCAGAGTGATCATGGGCCTCTTGGCTGCATCTCTGATCAGTTTTCTCCTTGTTTGGGAGAAAAGTTTGGAAGGACGGCCGGGTCTTGGTAGATTTGCAGTGGTCTGATGCACCTTCCATTTCAATATGATGGCTTGCACAGTGCTCCTTAAGATGTTTAAAGCTTGGGAAATCTTTTTGTATCCAAATCCGGCTTTAAACTTCTCCACAACAGTATCTCGGACCTGCCTGGTGTGTTCCTTGGTTTTCATAATGCTCTCTGCACTTTAAACAGAACCCTGAGACTATCACAGAGCAGGTGCATTTATACGGAGACTTGATTACATACAGGTGGATTCTATTTATCATCATCGGTCATTTAGGACAACATTGGATCATTCAGAGATCCTCACTGAACTTCTGGAGTGAGTTTGCTGCACTGAAAGTAAAGGGGCCGAATAATATTGCACGCCCCACTTTTCAGTTTTTTATTTGTTAAAAAAGTTTAAATTATCCAATAAATGTTGTTCCACTTCACGATTGTGTCCCACTTGTTGTTGATTCTTGACAAAAAAATTCAATTTCATATCTTTATGTTTGAAGCCTGAAATGTGGCGAAAGGTTGCAAGATTCAAGGGGGCCGAATACTTTTGCAAGGCACTGTAAATGGAGCTGTTTTAAAATCAGGTGACTTTATTTCCTTAATTAAATAATGACAATGGTAGTGTTATATATTTTAGAGTGTTAAGAGTGTTTTGGAAACAACATGAGCACACAGAAGATAACTACCCTGCCGCTCGGTTGAAATGCATTTATCGTACGCTTTGATTACGCGGGTGCGCCAAATTTAGGGTCTGCTCATTTGACCGCCGGAACACGAAGGCCCGCTGGCTTGACCGCAGTCATCTATTCCTACTTAATTTTTACCCTATAAACAAGTTTCCTGGGTACCTACATTTTACTTCTGCATGTCTGCTCGCAACTTCCATTTTAGAATTTCTCCATCCAAAACAACAGTGGAGCTGGAGTAACATCAAAATCCCTTAAAAAGACAATTTGGAAATACCGCATCCATCTGCCATCATCACAACATGGGAGGACAACATGCATTTTCACGTGTCCGGTGCTAAAAAATACTAAAGCTAAGTTCTTGCGCATGAAACGACTTGTTGCCCTTGATATTGTTGATGATTTTTAATATTATTTACCACAACTATTGTTTCGGCTGCTAACCTGTTGCTATTTAGTACGAGTTGGATGGCACAATTATGTCAATGCATAAATGCAGGTGCTACAATTTTTTTGTTCGTTTGTTTACAGGTGAAACAGGCTGTTAGGCAAAGAAAGACAAGTTGATGTGCCTCACAACAACACTTACTGTACTTTGATGGACATACAGTATATCGAGACTGCTTGCGTTTTACCCGGCGGCGGCCAGGAGACGGTGGCTCGCCTTGCGGCAGACCATCAGCTCGATCCCGAGATCCAACCACGAGCTTTTTAACTGCAGCAACTTTAAGAAACGCTATTGGAGCTGAAATCAACGAGGATAGCGGGAGAAAGTCCGTCTTGAGGCTGTGATGTCGGATGAAAGTTTGGCAAGGCTCCGGAGCTCTGCTCTCTGATATCACATTCTCGTATGCTATTTTTCTAATAATTTCAGAAATTGTGATTTATTGGCCTGTTTTGCACATGCACCAATAGGTTTAAATAAAACAAGAAATGGAATCATGTTGTCTAAAAATTTTATTGCGATCAGTACCTGCAATAAAAAAAAAATGACATACTATTTTTGTTGATTAAGTACATACCTTGTAGTATTTCCTTGTAACAACAAAATCCGTGTCAGCCCTTGTGCTTTCGGCAAATGTAATAATATTTGTAACATCACCTCATTTTGGTCACTCAAATGGCCGGCGTATCAATCAACACTTCACGTCAACACAGGCTGACAGGTTGTTATAATTTTGTCCACAAATGATGAACGGAATGATACGAACAGTCATACAATCTTTTAGGTATATTATTAGGTTTAAATCACATCCTTAACTTCTTATGTGCAGCTGGTTTCAATTTAAGGCGTATGGCGAGGTAGATCCACACTGGCGCTTTGAAGCTGGACGATGTTCAAAACATTCTACTTCAAACCATAGATAAAGGCGCTTCCAGGAGTTACTGAACAGCACAGAAAGTCTCGGAGTCGCATCTACGTCGTGCTGAATCCATTTTTCGAGATTCAGTGGGTTCCTCTGGTTTGATTTTGCAGTTTTATCTTTGACAACACACTGCTCACTTCAACAGCAATTCATGTTTTCTTTCTAAACCGGAAGTTAGAAGAATTTTTCAAGATGGCAGTAGTGGACCACACATACACTAGGACACTGGTGTTTCAACTTTTTCAAAAATTCAGTTTAATAAAAGTCACAAAAGACACAGTTTAATGAAATGTCTTGGGCCCAACATAAAAGAGGCCAACATAACAAAAGGCTTCAACCAAACTGACCTCCAGACACCACTCTGTGGCCGTTTAAATCAGAGCGGACTCTACTAACGACCACCTGAAGGATGTATGACAAATTAATCAAACACTGTCAACTTAATAAAATGACAATAAATGGAAAATATACATGTATTCAAACAATAATTAACTAATGTGCATTTAGACAAGCAGTGAAAACTACTCCAAACAGTCATAATTAAATCAACTTAAATATCCCCCCTTCAGAATGGTAGGTGCCAGATCTTACACAGCTGTGGTCGTTACCTCAAATTGGCAAATGAAATCCAGTAGGCATTCAGACAAATATTAACTAAAGTGTGCGCCCATTAGAAAATACATGTCCAAAAATATCTCACATAAATAATTAACTAAATCTTGAAACACTAAATTGTGGTGGTAGTGGTAGCCACCACAATGGCGCCGCCCATAATTCGCTCAGGAAACTTGTGTATACTTACAGTAATTTTCCAGTGTGCGTGTAATATATGTAGGGTCGCATTTCATGCATGTGTAGTGACACCAAACACTACTTATTTTAGGAATTACGACCCTACTTATTTCTCCCGACACCTGTCCATTTGCACATTGCCGACCGGTATCCTCGTTTGCCAGTCCACCCTTGTATTTCCCACATTTTTAAGGTAATCCTATTTATTGATTTATATTTGTTGTTGGTTGTGTGTTTGTGAGTGATGCTCAAAAAATATTTTTACCTGCGGTGTAGTTCAGACTTTCACAAAACACACAAATGACATGTGACTGTCAAAAGTTAATGATGACATGTTTCTATTTTGCTGTATTTTTCATATTCAGTCTGCACCATGTGAAGAGTAGAATACTGCATTCGTAGAGGTCAGTTTTTGCAGATGGCTCTGCAAAGCAACCAGTAAATACATACAGGATAAACTAAAAAAAAAGTCATAAGAACAAATCGTAATCACAATAGTACACTTGTACACACTAGTAAAAGATTGAATATTATATTTATGGTAGTTTGTTTTATTAATTTAACACCAAGATCAAGGTGACTAGATTATGTGTGGCTAAATAGCTTAATTCTGCAAATATCCTGCATGAAATAATATAGTTTGTGTTTTTATTTACTTCTACTATATGCGTAATATCTGCTTCTATACAGTTCAAGCTGAGCCAAAGAAATTTGGGTTGATTAAATTCAGTGTGGTTAATAACGGCGTTACAATATAACGGCGTTATTTTTTTCAGTAGTGAGTAATCTAATTACTTACTTTTCTCATCTTGGCAATGCCGTTACCGTTAATGAGGCGGGAAAGGTGTGCGTTACTATGCGGTACTAAGTTGGTTGAATAAAACAAGTCAGAGAGACGGACTCACGGAGACGAGAGAGCAGAGCAGGAGTGGGGAAGACGCCGTTGCAAACGCGATGCTAGGTGGCTCCAATAATACCTGACTGTAGCCTACAAACTACGCCCACATGATACGGTAGATATCGCATATTATAGAACTAGATGTAAATGATAGACACGGCTGCATTGGCAACAAGTTTTAAGGACTACATGCGTTAGTAAACAGCCGCTATCTTAAAGCAGTAGACCTCTCAGGAAGGCTCTGTTGTAGAGATCCTTCCTAGCGAACCTTTTTTTTTTTTTTAAATCTAAAATGGTCCTAAATCGGCAAAATCTTGACTTGAATCTATCTTTAAATGATGAAACAGTTTTAAAACTTACACATGTTGAAAGTAGACAGAAGGGAACTAATGCAATAGCGGGAGCAATTTTAACATCCTTAATGGTTGATTCACCACTTTAAATGACTTCCACACATAGCAAAGTTACTATCTAGTTATCGCAATACCCTTGTGTCTAGTTAAGTGGAGGGTAAAGAATTGGGCTAGGGCCAATTGTCCCAAAAACCCTTTAAACTTCCTGACCTTTTTTTTTTTTTTTTTTTTTTTTTTTAAGAAAAAAAAAAAACATGAAAATTATCACTAGTTACTTTGCCAAGTATATAATTACTCTTATATTCAGGTAACTGAGTTACTAACGCAATTACTTTTTGGGAGAAGTAATTTGTAACTGTAATGAATTACTTTTTTAAAGTAAAATTAACAACACTGATTAAATTACTGTGGTTCCTCCACTTACGAACGTCTCTATATGAAGAATTTTCAGGTTAAGACACACCTCACCAGGAAATATTTATGTTATGAAAGATACCAATATGATTATCAGTGAATAGAATCCGTTATCAGGGGAGCACAGTTTTGACTCAAAACTTTGATGGCTCATGATAACCCTCCCTCTATAAATAAATGTTCTCTCTTATAAATGAATATTTTTTTTCTGCACTCAGCAGTCTTACATCTTCAGCCTGAGATCCGACAAAATATAAGAGAACAAAACAGATGTAGCCCATAAAAGCTTTAATACCACAGGGTTTCATGTCTCATGACTTCCCACTCAAGCAGGTCAAGGTTATCGAAAAACATCTCTTCTCGGATACTGAAGTAGTAAAGCCTACTTTTGAAGTCATATTGTATAATTATTTTATAGCATTCACTCAAATCTATGTCTTACACATTTATTTTTAACCACACGTCTGATATACAGTGACCTATTGAATGCATTTGAAATTGGCTATGAAATACACATTTGGGTAATTGATATTGAGGAAAAAAAAGCCTTGAGTGGATGTATTCAGAACATGCTGAGCTGAAATATAACTTTCTCCTTATAACAAAATCACAAAGTGTGTGGTGGGAGGGGGAGTGCAAGAATACATATCTTGCTGTTGACCTACTTATCAGTGGAGCCAGCCTCTGTCCACCTGAATCATTACATCTGTGGCGTCGTCTGAACCAAATGCCACCACTGTCCATTAGCCACACTTGTCTCCAAGACTCTTCCTATTATTCCATGTGTTATTTTCACATTATTCCCTTGATGTATTATAGGATGTTAATTGGACGGGGAGCAGCCGTGACTCACAGTTGCTAGAACATGAATCAAGGTGGACAGAGCATATCTTTGTATCCAGTGGCACAGAAGAGGTCACCCCCCTTCTCTATGAAAGGTAGCAACTCGACAAAAGTTCACACAATGTCATTTATTTCTGTCTCTGCGCCAACAATGTAACAGCGTTGCTGTCCAAAAAGACAAATTATATTGATTGTAAAAATGTAATACACTTTTAGGTGGTTAAAAATTGGAATTATTTTCAAATGGATCTGTAGGATTAATAAACCTAACTCTTATGCTTTGATGCTGAGTTGTAAAATTAAATGACAGCTAAAACCACAAAGTAGCATGACCCCCCACCCCACCCCTTTTTAAGCATAATTTTTGTGTGTGTAGGCCTATATATAATATAAATAACCGTATTTAAAACCCTATAAATGCATATGTTAATGCATATGTTATCATTAGAACATTAAAGAATACTGTAGTTTGAAACACGTTAATAAAATTTACAAATATAAATTACATACATAAAAAAATTATAAATAATAGGAATACAGACAGTACATTCATTCTCTTACTCTCATGATACGTGTGCGCATGTGTGTAAGTGTACATACATACACAGATGTAAATAAAGTGTACATAAATATGTTTTTACAACTCTTTACTTCTTAAAACCATAACCATAAAAAAAATGTATGCCGGATCATGCCGGAACAAGATCCGGTAGCTCTTGATTTTGGCCTCCCTATGTTCCGGGACTTATTTGGACAGATTCAGCACCTCTCGTGTATTGAAAATAATATAAAAATACTTTTAAAAAATGTACTGTAATAGCCCCGCGTGGGGTGGGGTGGGGGAGTCTTTGATGGCTTTCTCCACTTTATTATGACAACAATAAGAAAACAATAAATAAAATAACATCGGACTGCCACCACATTTGACCGCTAACTTTTGCTTCTGGCCCGTATGCCCCTCGCTGGGAGTTTTGTGTTAAATGATAATGATTAAAACATTTTTTCATTCTCTTTTGTTTTTTTTCATTGCAAGAAAAATAAATGAAGATATTACTACAAAGCATTGGTAATCACAATCATTTTCTGGGAAAAGTTCAGCATTATCTGACAGAATTGCAGGGGTGACAATATTTTTGGCCAGCAGTGTAATTATAAATTGTTGTCATAACATTTATACCAGGATAATATGTTAAATTGAGGCTTGTAAGTCCTACAGCATTGCAAGTGGGCATTTGCGTGTTGTTTTCAGCACCATTTTCTGCGTATGTTCCGGGACCTGTGCCTGTCTTATCATCCCTGCGCTGTCATATGTACTTTGCTGTAGTGATTGGGACTTATTAAAATGCATTCAAATTACTTTATAATACAAGTGAACAGGGAAAACACATATTGTGGTGGAGGATCAGTTATTTCTTTTATTAAATTTGTTGTTTAATATTCAATTATGCTGCTTAAACTGAAGGGTTTTTGAAGATGGGTCATTTTGACCTAGAGGACACAGGGTACAGTGGTATGAAAATGTATCTGAACCTTTTGGAATCAAATATGATCTGATCTTTGTCAAAATCACACAGATGAAAAAAGTGTCTGCTTTAACTAAAACTAGCCAAACATTTAGTTTTTATATTTTAATCAGGATAGTGTGCAAACAATTACAGAAGGGGTGAAAATAAGTAAGTGAACCATCACATTTTATATCATATGCCCCCCCCCCCCCCACACACACACTTCCTGTAGCTTCACATCAGTCTGGCACATCAATCAGGACTAATATTGGCCCATTCTTCTCTACAAAGCTGCTGTAGTTCAGTCACATTCCTGGGATGTCTGGCATGAATCGCTGTCTTTACGTCATGTCACAGCATCTCAAAAGGGTTCAAGTCGGGACTTTGACTTGGCCGTTCCAGAACGTGTATTTTGTTCTTATGAAACCATTCTGAAGTTGATTTAATTCTGTGTTTTGGATGATTGTCTTTTTGCAGCATCCATCCTCTTTTAAGCTTCAACTGTCTGACAGACAGCCTCAGGATTTCCTGCAAAACATCCTCATAAACATTTGAGTTCATTCTTCCATTAATGATTAGAAGTTGTCCAGGCCTTGAGGTAGCAAAACAGCTCCAAATAATGATGCTCCCTCCACCATGCTTCACGGTGGGGATAAGGTGTTAACGTTGATAAGCTGTTACATTTTTCCTCCAGAGATGACCTTGTTTGTTACTCTCAAACAACTCAACTTTGGTTTCTTCAGTCCCCAAAATATTTTGCCAAATGTCTGTGTCCAAATGCCTTTTTGCAAACATTAAACGAGCAACAATGTTTTTTTCTAGACATTAGTGGCTTCCTCGGGTGGAGTCCTTCCGTGAACACCATTCTTGGCCATAGTTATACATATAGTTGATGGGTGCACAGAGAAATTGGACTGTGCCAGTGATTTCTGTAAGTCTTTAGCGGACACTCTAGGGTTCTTTTTTTACCTACCTCAGTATTCTGCGCTGAACTGTTGCCATCATCTTTGGTGGATAGAGAAGTAACAGTGCCAAACTCTATTTGGTAAATGGTGTTATATAGCGCTTTTCCACCTTTCAAGGTGCTCAAAGTGCTTTACACTATCTCGCAGCACCAGGAGCAACGTGGGGTTCAGTTTCTTGCTCAAGGACACTTAGACGAGTTCATCAGGGCGGAGAATCGAACCTACAACCTCCGGGTTGGGGGACAACTACTCTACCACTGAGCC
The DNA here is from genome assembly GCF_030265065.1 of Corythoichthys intestinalis. NCBI lineage: Eukaryota > Metazoa > Chordata > Actinopteri > Syngnathiformes > Syngnathidae > Corythoichthys > Corythoichthys intestinalis. Next base: position 11,184,239 of record NC_080404.1, read on the forward strand.
ACGCCACCCTACTTGTAGACAACTTCTCTGACTGTCGATGGCGTACCGCAAGCAACACGTCACTTCCGCTCATTACTATTCATGACATTAGCTACTGTTGCTAAGTAGGGACAAGCCACCGTTTGTCCCTAATAGGAAATGAATGGAAATCGTGTACAAAGGAGATGTTTATAGAGCTAAGCCTACCAATTCTCTCCGAAAATGATGTGCCTGGTGCCAAATTGACTGGCAAAGATGTGAAAGAACATAAAAATGTTCAGTTAAAGAGATGGCTTTAGTGTCGAAGGCTGAAAAAGATGAAAAAAACGAGCCGACCTAAGCATAGCTTTAGCTTTTTTATTAACGCGACTGACAATGACTTTCTCCTGTTTCAACAAGCTATCCTTTACCATCAGCCCTGTCTTTCTCATATATCCTCTGGTTGTCCTACATCTCTTACCGTTCTTGGGGGTAATTTAGTTAGCTTTGTGTAGCGATCACAAATGCTACTCAGTGACAGCCAACGAACACTTTTAATTTTTTCATTGATAACACATCTTAATTCTATCATTTATTTACACTTCCCCCTTACTAAAATAGTTTTATATATATATATACATATATATATATATATATATATATATATATATATACATATTATACATATATATATATATATATAACAGAAACGGTAACAGAGGCAGTCAGATACCATTGTAATTCTTTTCAGGTCATTCATTATCAGACAGATGCAGTACGGCACAACGTTACGCTAAAAAAAATAAGTTAAAAATATAAAAATTGCTTACCTCTTTGTCCTCTGAAAAACCATGCCAACCCAACATAATGTTTACTGCATATGAAACGTGAATGGATTCGCCGAGCTGGTGTTAAAGTTGATTCGGTCTTCACATTTTTTTCCTCCCGGGTTTTTGGTTTCCGGAAACGTATGAAGAAAACATCTTTCATTTGTCGTAACGTCAAGAGTCGTTTCTAGAAGTTCCAAAAAAGCAGTGCGTGATCGGCATGTTCGTTTTTTGAAAGATTACCAGAGAAAAGTAGCACTAATTACATTGGGTCTATGCGAGGGCGGGTCTATAATGTCCCACTTCGGCTTTACTTCCGCTTTATGATGCGACGTCACGGTCTAAAAATAGCCTTCGTGCGGTACGCCATTGATGAACATCCAGACTTTTAGAGATGGTTTTGTGTTCTTTTCCAGCTTCATACAAATCAACAATCCTTGATCGCAGGTCTTCATACAACTCTTTTGACCGAGCCATGATGCACTTCAGACAATGCTTCTCATCAAGCCAAGTCTTACCAGGTGTGTGTTTTGTAGCGGGCAGGGCAACTTTAAACCACTCATCAGTGATTGGGCACACACCTGGCTTAAATTGTTTGGTAAAAATTGGTTTCAATTGCTCTTTAAGTGTCCTTAGGCAGTGGGTTCACTAACTTATCCCCCCCCCCCCCTCCCCTGTCATTGTTTGCACGCTATCCTCATTAAAATATGAAAAGCTATGAATCTTTGGGTAGTTTTAGTTAGACAGTTTTTTTTTCATCTGTATGATTTTCACAAAGATCAGCTCACATTTGATGGATATTTTATGCCTAAATGTGAGAAATTCCAAAAGGTTCAGATACTTTTTCATACCACTGTGTATGTATACAAATATTGAGGACAACAAGAGGGTTAAAGGATCCACTATGCACTGAGGGCACGAAAGTTGAGCCGCAAAGTAGCAAGGGATCACTGTAATTGTATGTACTGTCTTATGTTTAAAAAAAAAATGTTAAAATAGTAATATTGTGTAAGAAATTAATGTGCGGTCACGTTTAAGGAGGTGTTCTTCTGCCTGCAGCTTTCAGTGGGTGATTGGATCCCTTCTATGGCACCTTTGTGAGCCATCAGAGTCTTTGTGCCTTGTAGCTTCCCTGAGTCAGCACACTGGTTTCTTAAAGGTAATTTCCTGTTTCTATACAGTGTGCTGAAGGTTATTTGTTATATTTCCCCTGACACTCAATGTGATATCATATTCACATTGTTGTCTTGTGTCTTTGCAGAATCATGTTTGCTTACTTTGACTTTTGCTGATACTCTGGCAAACAAATGATATTTGAATGTCACAATCTGCAATGCCCAATCAACATCTATTATGACCTATTTTCAATCTTCAGCCTTCAAATGAAACCTTAGAAAAATAAGTACACTAATGTTGCAATGTGTTTCACTCTAATATGTTTGCGTTTGGATTAGGGCTGCAGCTATCGAATATTTTAGTAATCAAGTAATCGACTGAAAATTCTATCGATTAATCGAGTAATCGGATAAAACAAATATATTTTTAGGTGAAGAGCAATTATAAATATACATGAGAAAACAAGACATTTCATCTAATCTTGAACCATTTTCAGTCAATCAATGTCTTTATTTTCGATGTATATTGTTGAAAACAGCCAACAATTGCATCTCAGATGTAACTAGAACAAACAAAAAAAAGACTAATTCACTGCTTAACTCAAAAAAAATTTAGATCTTATTTAAAAAAAAAAAAAAAAAATATATATATATATATATACTGTATATATATATATATATATATACTGTATATATATATATATATATATCTTACCTAAAAATGCCGTTACGCTTGATAACACACATCACTTAAAAGTTAGGATTTTTTTCCCCACGTGTTTCAATTGAATTTCTATTTGTGTCAAGCCATTTTTAAGTTCTAGTTAAGTTTTAAGTTAGTCTAAACTGTAAGTCCTGATAGGATTTTGAGTTTTTGCAGTGTTCAAAATAAATGTATGATACAGGCTGTATTGGAGCACATTAGGGACCATTGCTACTTGGTGTTTTATCCAGCAATGACTACTTAGCTAAAATTGATAGTTAGCATTATTAAGTTTTTATTTTACACCCTCATCACTCCACAATGCTATGTTATGTTAAACCCTGTATGTAAGACACGTTAGCCACTCATCGACAGTGGTCATAATTAATAGAAACCTAGCCCTCCGCAGGGCTAACGTTACGTGAGCTAGTAGTGACAGTAACGTTAATCTTATTTATTAGCCAGGCATGAAAATGGGTCAGGGGTTAAAAAGGTGAGAAGGGTGTGGAGGAAATATCTTCCAGTACACTGTACACCCCAACAAAATATTGAGCTCTGTTGACCCACACTGTGTTTCAGCAGGGCCGTGCAGAGACCGGTGGAGGGGCGGGTGCTCGTAGATCAAAAGGGGCACATGAACAAGTATTTAATACACCTTAAAACAACATAACTTCAATTTTAACCAGCTTTAGATAATAATTGGTTGCGACTGTGACATACTTTAATTGGGAGGAGGCAACAGTGAATAGAAATCAAAACTGTCATCAACACTTTCTGGCTGTGACTCAGTCAGTCTGCCTCTTTTCTTCCTTCAACCTCTGCATCAAAACTTCCTTCCTCAACTTGTTCATCTGAGAACAAACGGATGGTCACTGAGCCACCAACAGCACAGTTTTCCCAAAACTATTATTTCATTATTATCCATACTTAACAACTCTAGCACCTAATGATTAATAAAGCAATGACATAAAATCTTATAGAAAAATAACATTGTAATTGTGTTTATAATTGTATTTAATACACGACTATCCTTGCAAACTTGTTCTTACCAGGTCTGCTATTCACCCAGCTGATGAGGTATCCACTGCCTTTAGCAGCCTCATCCAACTCCTTTTTTTATCCCTCAATCTCCTTTCCCTACGAGGCATGTCTATGTAATGAAATATAAATATTAAAAAAACATTTTTTTTAAAAAGTCTCCCCGGTGGCTTTTAGTTTTAAAGCTTTCTTAATTTCTTTCTCTCTCAATAACGATGGAGGTAGATTTGTGTTTTTATTATTCAATCAAAAAACAAAGTTACTTCTATCAAAAACAAAGTTGCTTCAATCAAAATACAGTATATACTTTTAATCCCCAAAAAGTCAATTCAATAAAAAAAATTGTTTTTGATTGCAAAAATAAATTTGAGACAAAAAAAGCATTTGAAAACTATTTTTATTGATTGAAACAAATTTTTCCATTGAAGTAATGTTGTTTTGCGTTTGGGCCACATTTTGGCAAGGACATTTGTGTCTTTATTATTCAATCAAATAAGTTGCTTCAAACAAAAAAAAAAATATATAAAAAGAAAAACATTGCACATGTGTCAATCACCGTTTAACAAAGCCTGAAAGGGTTTGAGTAGACTCACTATGAAGCATTTAATAAAGCCAAGCATTTTCTTACTACTTTATTCTTGTTTAGAAATAGTTCAGTGGGGCAGTAACATGTTTAAAACTTATCATAATTCTTACATTTTGAAGTGCTTGAAAACCATTTATAAATGATACTTTGGTGAAAAAAGTGAAAAAACATGTCTTATATATATGTATTTTTTTTCCTATGTAAAATCTGAATAAATACATTGAACACGCACAAAAAAATGGGGGGGGGGGCCTACTTCGCGGTTTTCACTTATTGCGGCGGGTTCTGGTCCCCATTAACCGCGAAAAACGAGGGATCCCTGTATTTCTGAAAAGCTTAGCAAGAGTCATTCCCACCACTCGTCGGGCCGGTGTTGTGCCGACACCGGCCGTCACCTCAAGTCACAGCCGAAAATAACGCGTCTCAGGCGGACGACGGGAGCGGTACGAGGCGCCCCCCCTCCATCCGAGAGCATGCCGCTTAATTTGACTCAACAGTGTGTTTCTTCGTCTATATTACCGCTAAATACACAAGCTTGACGCCAATTTAACGGGAGCTATTTTTTTTTCATGGGAGATTTGGCTAGCTCTGGCAGTGTTCAACGCAAGCTGCAACGAATGGCAGTAACTTTTTTATATCACAAAATGTGAAAACGATTGAAACCATTACTCACAAAATTCAATCGGCTGGCAAATACAGGCAAGTGTGTATGCTGCGCTCTGGTCTGCACCGGTGTGGATAAGGCCTTGTTTTTGTTTTCGCAGCTTTGCAATGCAACCAAAGGCTCTCCGAGCACTCTATGGTCACGAACTGCGTTTAACGAGTGGAGGGTGGCTGGACCGCAGTGTACACGTAAGGAGTGCGTGCGTTTGGAATAATGGAACACAGCTAGGGCCGATGATTGGTTCTCGTCAGCGAAGCATCTCGAAGGATTTGCTAACTGTCCAAGTGTCACTTTTTTAAAGAACCGATTTCTTAAGTGCTCAGTTTACATACTAAGTTAATCACATGATGATAATAATAATAATAATTAAATAAAACCTCCCGAAAACCCCCCCCGCCCAAATATAATTTCTCCTCAGATCTACGCAATTCGCATAGGTCGCACTTTTTGACTTCAAAACGGCGAATTTCGCCGAAAGGTGAGAGATTTTCATGCCTGATTAGCGCTTAGCGCTCTTTATTAGCGCTTAGCGCTCTACTGCTTTAACCCTTTAAGGTCTGGGCCTATTTTGTCTGATTTTGCATGCCTTTGAAGTTGCCTTTATATTTCAAAGAAAGAATTGTTTACGATGGCCTGGTTTGGTCCCTTTTTTTGTGATACCTTGAACTTCATGTCCAAACTGTTGTTTCCGTCACTGACCAATTATAAATCATCATTTTGGGCCCAAAAAGACCAAAAATTCCACAATCGTTTTGTCAAAATTTTTAATTTTGATGTCCAATTGACAACCAAACATGCGTAACGAACCGTTTTGAAACTTTGTAATATTTATTCAACATGTTAGGATGAACATTCAACCAAAAAAATTTAGAATAAATAGTCTTATATTTGACAATTCAACATAAACAACAGGTATAGCATAGGCGTTTTTTGCCTTTATACATGCTCTAGTCAAAACAGGTTATATACAGCAGACCGAACAGTGAAAAAATATATACCATCTAACACAAAAAGTGTTTAGAGGCCATCTCTTTATGAGTTTAGGTATTGCGGCCCATCACCTGATGAAAACTATGTACACACAATCAAGCTTCTTGAACACACATTTATATACACAAATTGAGAAGACTGATTGTGGGAAAAAATGTATATATATATATATAACATTGGGGGGAAAAAAGTATTTTCAAAAATATTTACAATAAACAAGTTAAATTTTTTTCAGGCATGCCACTCCGAAAAGCAGTTTCGTCCTGGAATTCGAAACAGGGCGACATCACACAGCCCACACTTCCATGGGGTGTTGGTCCTCTTTCCACCCTTCCATTTTCATTTCACTTTACTTTCATTGTCACTATAAATGTACATGAAAAAAAGGATTTATGAAAATAATAAAGTATAAAATAAAAATATATAAAGCAATAAATAATAATGGAAATCTATATGTATGACAATAGAAAGAATACCATAGCTGAATATGTGCTACATCCCTAATCTTCATATAGAAAGAAGATCACCACAATTATAAATTCCTGCCTTGGATACACACAGTTCACGTACGACTTTGATCTGATATGCACATTTTATTATTATATACACACAAACACACACTTATATTGCATCAAAATTAACTTTGTCATGCAATATCAAAAGAAACTTTCAAAAGAAACTTTTTCCAGCCTAAAAAAAAAAAAGTGAGTTTGCTTACCTCTGCTCGTCGATGGCGTCACCCACGTGTTCAAATACGTCACTATCTTCACTCGAGGACTCTTCCGAAGAAGACGATGATGACGAATTTGGACCATCCTCTTCCTCACGTTGATCAAATAGCACAATTGCTTGCGCAAAATTTAGTTTTCCGTTCATTCTCAAAGTCACACAAAGTCGCTGCTCGATCCAAACGGCCGTCGGCTCGCCACCTCGCTGCTTCAGAACACTCCTCCCTCTCGTTCGGTGGAACCTCGCATGGCAGTTATATTTATTTAAAAAACGCATTTTGTGCTTCCACTGTGACTTCGAAAGGGTTCGTTTGATTTGTGGTTTTTTCATGGAGCTTCCGTTTTGAAAAAGGACAAGAAATTATGGAAATATAGACACAAACAAATGATCCATGCAGCGTTTTAATGTTTTTTTGAGAGGACAATAAAACTATAAAACTTAAATGACAATATCTCACGTTTTAATTGGTCGATTGACTTCAAATAATAACGAGAGTAAACCACAACTTCCGCACTTTAAAACGAGACCAACCAACGGCATGTGGGTGACGTATTTAAAACGTGAGGGCGCTTCAAAGACGACGTGCGCTGAGGACGCACCGGCGCGTCCTTCGACTCTCAAGGGTTAAGATGGTGGCTGTTTACTAACGCTGCCCAGACGCGGCTGAGTCTGTCATGCGTATCTAGTTCAACATACATGTGATCTCTATGAGACGCATCAGACGCTACCTGCTACCAACATAGCATCGTGCGGGCTAGTATTTAGCAACGTCGGCGTCGTTTGTAGCGGCTGTTGGCTGCAGTAAGTTTTTTTTAATTTTTTTTGCTTCTTCCTCTACGCACGTGACATCAGCGCGTTGTCCCGCATTAAAAGTAGTCCGAGCAAAACGTGATGCTTAGAGCTGTCAAAATAAACGATTACTCGAGGTGAATAAAATTACTCGGATCAGTTTTTAAACTCGAGTTACTCGAGTATTCGTTTCAGCTCTAGTTTGGATACATGTCTGCAATTTTGGGGAAGTTACACAAGTGAAGATATTTTAACTTCTTTACCTGTGCTGACCTTCAAGAAGTAGAAGACGTTTGCTTTGTCCAACATCCTGTCTTCATGTTAATAAAAGTCGTTTGTGGCATAGGTAGAGAGTAGAGAACATTTTCACAAAACAGTCGTGTCCCCTCGAAACGTGTCATGTTTAAGGTGGTATAAAAAGTGGGTAAGTGCTATACTGCGCGATCATTCAGTTATTTTGACAAAAAGCATGTCAAAGACATGCCAATCAGACACTTAGATAGGAACCATTTCAAGATCTGGACAAAAATGCATAACTTTAATTGCTGTGTAGCTAAATATAAATACATTTTAAAGAATAATTTAACATGAATATTTCTACCCATCTCCACTTACCCAGACAGTCAGAATTCCCAGACTAACCCTACCCCACCCACCCCCTCAAAAAACCTCTATCTCATTGCAGGTTATTTTCACTATTTCCTGGCTGCAAGCAACATGACATTTTTTCCCTTAACATTAGCAAGGTGAGCAGGCTACAATGGAAGTTTTGGAGGTTCTGCTTAATATACATTCCTAATGACAGACTGTCTATACAGCACTCTCAATATCTATATAAAAATAGAGAATTGTATTTCACATCTGTTATGCATGCCCATTGCCTTACCAGATGTGGGTAGAGTAGCCAAAAATTTTACTTAAGTAAGAGTAGCGTTACTTCTAAATAATATTACTCAAGTAAAAGTAGTCAGGAGTAGAAATTGCTTGGGGGGGGGGGGGGGGGGGATGGAACATTGAAAAAAAACTATTTTTTTTTAAATTGAGATTTTATAAGAACAAAAGGTCCACAAGCATTGTCAATCACTCCTTCTCTTTTACTCAGATTTTCACATTATAATACTGTATATGTTCACTTAATTTAAAGATATGGAAAAATGCAATATGAATGAAAATACATAAATGATTTTATTCTACATGCTAGGTCAACAAATCAGTTTGTCTTTCAAGTGGGTTGCCTGCAGGGAATTTTGAAGTCCAGCAGGTGTCAGTATTCAGTGACACATATCAACAAAGTGTGTCATTGTGTCGGCACGCTTTATGAGGCCTCACAGACCCATACTAGTACTACCCACCTCTGCTCATACTGCCAAACTAATTTCATGTTACTTTTATCCGCCTACCAGAGGCCTGTACTACGAACAGAGTTCAACCTACCCAGAAGTAACCCAGGGTTCCAGCGGGAAACCGGAGTTGACAAAACCTGGTTATCTAGTTTGGGGTTAATCGGTGCTACGACGCTGATTATGAAGTTGATTTGCTGAACCTGTGTTAACCTAATCAGAGTTACTGTGCGTTTGCATAAAAGGGGGCAGATACCAGAGTCAAACACAACTTTTGACGATGGCACGGGCACCTTATTTCACAGACGAGGAATGCACTATAATTATGCAGAGTCATGAAGAATTTAAATCCACCCTCACCGCGAAATCCAACACCATTTCAGTGAGTAGAGCGCGACTGGTCTGTTGGCAGCGAATTACAGACCGTGTGAATGCGTAAGTATGCCAATTTTACTTATGTCCGTGAAAAGAAATAAAGCCTGCTGTCAGGACAATGAAATAAGATTTGGTATGTTAACTGTAAAAAATAGTTTATCGTATGTGCATCACCACATGAAGCAGTATGTTTAGTCCCCTTAACTGTATGGGTCTACATATATCCTTTGAACATCTTCAGAGGCAACAGCAGCAGAAAACACAGGTGGCAACAAGTCAAAATGAAATATAAGAACATCATCCAAAATGGTAAGTGTGTGAAACCTGTGTCGGCTTTGCTGAATGTAAACGAATGTGGGGCTTTCCTCTTATACGATAAATATGTTTAACAAACTTCTCAAGCGTTTTTTCTTGTGTGAATGCATTTACAGGTATAATGATCATCAAAATATGTACACTATTTAAAAATTGAAAAAATGTGCATTTTTTTCTGCCAACCCGAAGAGAATAAAATAAATGTCGAGTCCACCATTCGCCTGATAGAACAGACACACAAATATAAAAAATATAAATGTGCATTGAATATACATATTACAGTCTTGTTTAACTGGGAGAATTTGTTACAAAAGACAGGCTATAATTTGCTGTCATTTTACACAGGTGTCGTCACAAATGTGATCACACAAAACGCAACCACGCATCGCATCTCCACATTTCCTCCTTCTTCTGAGTCCTCACAAAAAAACGGGCTCGCACTTACAAAAAAATATATAAGATTTTGCTTATTTTTGGGCTCATGACTGCAAATCAAGGTAATTGATCGGGCCGGGTCGGGCTTTAATACCCACGGGCCGGGTCAGGTCGGGATGGATTTTTTTAGGCCTGATGAAAGGCCTAAGTGGCAGGCCAATTTTGGAGGGGGTGCAGTCAACCCCTGATGCAGTGGAAATGTCAACCCTCTATGTGCGGGGTAATATATGGCATTGAGGTGGTAATATATGGCGTGGTTAATCCGAAACCTGGAGTTAACCAAGATCTAACTCTGAGACGACCAGGTTTGACATGTGATGTATGTTACCATGGCAACATTCTCCGGTTCCAACATATCCACCTTTCAGTGTCCCGGTTAGCCGGGAAGTTAGGCTGCACGTGAAGAAGTTACTCTCGAAGTTACCCTGATAAGCCAGAAAACCGGCTTAGTAGTACAGGCCACTGTTCTGTATTAGGTTTTGTGTCCGTTTCCTCCTAGTGGGCCTTGTCCCTGTGATTGCCCATTGATTTCACATGTTGTTCCTGTTTCTTGTGTATCCTCCAACCTGCTTCCCCCGTGTCACTCACCTGTTCCTTGTTGTCGCATTACCCCTTTTCTGTGTATACGCATAAGCTTCCCGTTTTTGTTGAGGATTTGTAGCGACATTGTTCCTGTTCATGTCTGCGTTTGAGCCCCGCATTTCCCTGCGCCCTTGTCTTTTCATATCTTGTAAGTTGTCAATACCAGTCTTTTGTTTCCCTTAGGTTTTTTTTTTTTTTTTTTAAATTATTATTTTATCCTGGTTCGTTTTGCTTGTACTTGGTTTTTTGGTTGGCGTTAATTTAAACATTTTCGCACCGCCTGTCTGCCTTGCCGATCTTTCCCTGCATTTGGGTCCACACCACTTGCCCGCCCACGTTCCCTGACATTCAGCCCTTTTTATTTATGTTTCCACATTTCTTTTTTAGAGACTTTCGTCTGAGGTCTCCTGCTTTGCTCATGTGGTCATTTATTGTCAACAGGTTATTTTGATGGAAGAGAAGATGTACAAAAATGCCAAATTATTATATTGCTTGTCACCATGGTAGTTATGTTCACAGAAATGCTAAACTATGCTTCCACAAGCTGAATTGTTTTTAAATCTGGGTCAAATAATAAGCAAAGAATTATATAATTATAGAAAGCAATTTGAATGGAACCCATTTTGCAATCAAGGAGGTTAAACAGGGAAAACAGATTAACTGACATTACTATGTGTGTTTCAAACTGTGTTTAGAAAGAGGCCGTTTCCTAAAGGGTCTTAAAATTCGTCTGTGATGCCAACAACCACACCTTTGCACTTTCAAGTCCCCCGCTACCATATAAATATTCCAAACAGCTCTGCAGATCAATTCCATATGACCTTGTGTTACACAGAAATTGAGAGCTCGAGGGAGCGGCTCTGTGTTGGCACCTCTCCTGTAAGCTACTTAAAAGCTTCAAAAACTGGCTTGGCTAGCGACAATGCCAACACCTTGATGAGAAATGATGAGACGATGCACACTTTCAGATTGTAACATCATGCATTTCTGCCTTCAGTTTAGTGCTTGGAAGTACTGAGGTAATGCTGCTTACCTGCAAATTGGAAGTCAGAAATTTCTACATCAGATTACAAACACCGTACTGGATTGCTCTTAAAAGGTTGAGTTTGTGTTGAATTAATCGCCTCCTCTCTGCTTCTGCTGCATGTTGTTTACGAAACTTTCAGTGCCTTTTAGTGATTCCAACATTTCCACAATATTTTACATTCTTTTTACAAATGTCAATTGTAGTTTCATTTTCCAGTTTAAGTTAAAGGGCAGATGAAGAGTTAAATTCTTGGGCGTTTTCCTCGATTAAATTGTATAGAATGCATCATTTGCTGTGTCAAAAATCATTACAAAAAAAAAAAAAAAAAAAAAAAAAAATGGAATTGACCTTTTAGTTTTTCAGTTAGTGCCATAGCAACACCTTAGCAATGTGTAACGCGCCTCACTGCCAGCCTCTACATGGTGACGTGATTTACAGAATATACTACGCATTATGCTATCGTTGCCATATATTGCAAAGATTTTCTGGGTTTTACTCACGAGAGTCATCATGCCATCTCGATGTGTCGTGATGAATTGCTCACACAAAGACACTATCAGTGGCCCAAAAAACCTTCTTCTGCAAGGATTTGAAAATCTTTTGTGAGAGTCCGGCAGAAAAACTTTTTCCCGGCTTCTTTTTTTCAACATTTTAGCAACGACAGCTTTGAAAGGCTCGGAGAATACAACCTTAGTTTTTCAAAGTAGACCCTTACTGGCTTTTATAATTCTAAAATTTGCTGCAATTCTGTTGCTACAGGAGCGCTCTTGACTGTTCGTTGAAGTGTGACCTGTTTTTTTGTTGTTGTTGCTAGCCTGTTATAGATAGGACAACTGACATGTCCTCTATTCATGTGAATTTTGATACATTTATTACTAGAACTACAGTATATACCGTGGGGCAAATAAATATTTAGTCAACCACCAATTGTGCTGGTTCTCCTACTTGAAAATATTAGACAGGCCTGTAATTGATCAACATAGGTAAGCCTCAACCATGAGAGACAGAATGTGACAAAAAAACAAAAAACAAAAACAAAAAAAAAAACAGAAAATCACATTGTTTGATTTTTAAATAATTTATTTGCAAATCATGGTGGAAAATAAGTATTTGGTCAATACCAAAAGTTCATCTCAATACTTTTTTATGTACCCTTTGTTGGTAATAACGGAGGCCAAACATTTTCTGTAACTCTTCACATGCTTTTCACACACTGTTGCTGGTATTATGGCCCATTCCGCATTGAAGATATCCTCTAGAGCAGTGATGTTTTGGGGCTGTCGTTGGGCAACACAGACTTTCATCTCCCTCCACAGATTTTCTATGGGGTTGAGATCTGGAGGCTGGCTAGGCCAGTCCAGGACCTTGAAATGCTTCTTACAAAGCCACTCCTTTGTTCCCCTGGCTGTGTTTTTGGGATCATTGTCATGCTGAAAGACCCAGCCACGTCTCATCCTCAATGCCCTTGCTGATGAAAGGAGATTTTCACTCAAAATCTCTCGATACATGGCCCCATTCATTCTTTCCTTTACCCAGATCAGTCGTCCTGGTCCCTTTGCAGAAAAACAGCCCCTAAGCATGATGTTTCCACCCCTATGCTTCACAGGGGGTATGGTGTTCTTCGGATGCAATTCAGTATGCTTTCTCCTCCAAACACGAGAACCTGTGTTTCTACCGAAAAGTTCTATTTTGGTTTCATCTGACCATAACACATTCTCCAAGTCCTCTTCTGGATCATCCAAATGCTCTCTAGCGAACCGCAGACAGGCCTGGATGTGTACTTTCTTCAGCAGGGGGACATGTCCGGCAGTGCAGGATTTAAGTCCCTGGCGGTGCATTGTGTTACTGATAGTAGCCTTTGTTACTGTGGTCTCAGCTCTCTGTAGGTCATTCACTAGGTCCCCCCGTGTGGTTCTGGGATTTTTGCTCACCGTTCTTGTTATCATTTTGACGCCACGGGGTGAGATCTTGCATGGAGCCCCAGATTGAGGGAGATTATCAGTGGTCTTGTATGTCTTCCATTTTCTAATAATCTACAGTTGATTTCTTTGCATCAAGCGTTTTACCTATTGCAGATTCAGTCTTCACAGCTTGGTGCAGGTCTACAATTTTGTCTCTGGTGTCCTTCGAAAGATATTTGGTCTTGGCCATAGTGGAGTTTGGAGTGTGACTGACTGAGATTGTGGACAAATAATGAGTTAAAAAAGCTGCCATTAATACAGGTAACGAGTGGATCCACGTTAGACCTCCTTAGACCTCGTTTGAAGAAGTTAAACCTCTTTGACAGCCAGAAATCTTGCTTGTTTGTAGTTGACCAAATACTTATTTTCCACTCTAATTTGGAAATAAATTCTTTAAAAATCAAACCATATCAACCAATGTGATTTTCTGTTTTTTTTTTTTTCCACAGTCTGTTTCTCATGGTATCGGTTTACCCATGTTGACGATTACAGGCCTCTCTAATCTTGTCAAGTAGGAAAACTTGCGACCCTGAAAAAGATGTGTTTTTCAGCTTCTAATACTTTTTTTATTCAAATAATATGGGACCTTAATGGAAAAAAAGAGAAAAATCCAAACTTCAATACAAGTGCATTAATTTAGTGGGGAAAAAATCCCACATAAAGAAAACATTATTTGACATCAAATAATGTGTGTCACAATTATTAGCACCCCTGGTGTTAATACTTTGTACAACCCCCTTTTGCCAACAAAACAAGATCTGGGGACTGAGATGGCCATGGGAGGAGCTTGATTTTGTGTCTGGTGAACAATTTCTGTGTAGATTTGGCCATATGTTTCGGGTCATTGTCTTGCTGAAAGACCCAGTGACGACCCATCTTCAATTTTTGGGCAGAGGGCAACAGATTTTGATTTAAAATGTCCTGGTATTTCAAAGTATTCATGATGCCATGCACCCTAACAAGGTTCCCAGGGCCTTTGGAATCGAAACAGCCCCACAGCAACACTGACCCACCCCCATACTTCACAGTGGGTATGAGGTGCTTTTCAGCATGCGCATCTTTCGTGGCACCCCAGACCCACTTAGAGTGTTTGTTGCCAAAAAGCTCAATCTTGGTCTCATCTGACCAAAGCACACGGTCCCAGTTTAAGCCTGGGAACGTGTGTATTTTTGTGTGAGATAGCACTCAATCATGATAATTAAAAAAAAAAAATCAATTACACCTGAAGAGTGTGTAGTGCAAATTACGAAAATTGCTAAATTAATAATTCTTTAGCAGAAAAATAAGCATGTCTGCTTTTTCAGGTAGGATATGTGATCTTTCTGGACTTATGGTGTCTCCAGCAGTAGAGAACACCCTCTCATATCGTGTGGAGAAAGCCTGCCAACACAAAAAGTGTTCAGCTAGTCCAGACAGCAGGGGCAGAGTATCTCTTTTGTTGTCCCAAATATTAACACGTTTGTAATTAGGGTGGTGTAATTACAAAAGGACGGTTGGATCTCACACAATATAAGAGGAATTTTAGCACAATCCTCCGTTAACATGGATTTGTTAAGTTCCTAGACATAGTTGGGGCACTCTATGAAAAGGTCTTTTGATACTGAGTACAATAAAAGTGGTTTGGGACAAATGGGACCATCCTATCTCGAATTACGGATGTAAATACGCTGTTTGGCTGTAGTCGTCAGGTGCATTTCGGGCAGTAATTTGGAACATCCACACAAAAATACCACCATCGAATGCGGAGGTATTTTTGTGTGAAATCAGTAGCCAGATTGGCCCTACGACCCACCAAATTCAAATTATTCCGAAAAAACCACTGATTGGTGGAATACCAACCGAAATTGGTATTAAAATCGGTAATAAAATTGTTTAGGATTATTTTAGATGCACATGTTATATTTTTCTTATAGAGTATTTGACGAGGAATACGATGGACCCATTAATAGACTTTTTGGAAAAATGACAATTTATTTAAGTAGTCTCATGAAAAAAATATTTGGCCTGTGAAAATCATTCATGATCAATCGGCGACGGCTCTCCAGATTATACTTGGTGAGTGATCACTCATTGATCAATAATGTAGTTTTACTTGAATCGAGCATGTGTAACGTGTGTAAATTACATACGTAATTCATGCTGCTTGAAATTTATAAGAGAATCATTAGATAAACTGCTATCGAATTGAAACAAATGGAACCTGTTCTCTATAGGAACCGGTTCTTGATTCCCATCCCTACGTGTAGCATGGCACAATTATGTCAAAGCATAAATGCAAGTGTTGCAAGTTTTTGGTTCTTCTGATTACAGGTGGAAAATGTTGTTAGGCAAGGGAAGATAAGTTGATGCACGTCACAGCAACGCTTAACCGTACGTTGATGGACATCCGGGGGCGGCCGAGAGGCTGGGGCCGGAGACGGTGGCTTGCCTCGCGGCGGACCGTCAGCTCGATCCTGAGATCCAACTACGAGCTTTTTAACTGCAGCAACTTTAAGATACACTATTGGAGCTGGAATTACCGAGGACAGCGGGAGAAAGCCTGTCTGGAGGCCGTAATGTCGGGTGAAAGTTTGGTGAGACTCCGGAGCTCTGCTGTCGGATATCACATTCTCGTATGCTATTTTACCAATAATTTTATTTAAATTGTGATTTATTGACCTGTTTTGCAAATGCACCAATCATTTTAAATAAAACAAGAAATGGAATCATGTTGTCCAAATTTTTTTATGGCGATCAATATCTGCAATAAAACACAACGACATACTATTTTGGTATTTCCTTGTAACAACAAAATCCGTGTAAGCCCTTCTGCAATCGGCAAATGCAATATAATTTGTAATTTCACCTCATTTTGGTCACTCAAGTGGCCGGCATATCAGTCTATACCTCACGACAACATGTTATAATTTTGTCCACGAATGATCGACGAAGTTATAAGAACAATCATACAATCTCATGTACATCGTGCAGAATCCATTTTTGGAGATTCTATGGGTTCCTCTTGCTTGATCATAGGCGGATCTACTATTAAGGCGAAGTGGGCGATCGCCTTAAGCTCCCAACCAGTAGGGGGCCCCCAACCAGCTGCCCTTGCCCAAACGAGCAAGGGCTTGGGCCACCGGCGCCAGCAGCACCCCCAGCTATTCGTCATGTATAATTATGTCAGCATACCAAACAAACAAATAACAAAACAAAATAGAAAGCCATTTGAATGCTGCATTCTTATTATCTCTCCCCCCCACACACACTACAATGGACTGTTCCACGACGACGGACTGAGTATCAGTCGCTTAGCTTCATTTAGCTCCGTTTAGCTTCGCTTAGCTCCGCTTAGCTGTTCGTTAGCTTTACTTAGCTCTCCCGCGTTTTTCACGCCACTAAGCTTGCTATTTTTACAGCTCACTTGCTGCTTTGTACGTCGGCTATCGTTTATTTCGAACACATGAACAAACGTGCTCTGCATGAGAGCCAAAGTGCAGTGAGGGAGAAGTTGAGAACAGGCCGCTAATGCCTCTTCAAACTTTCTTCTTCTTCACACCGAACATAAAATACACGACAGCACAACATGTGGCGAAACAATGCAGTACAGTTCCAATCAGTCATACAATAACACTCAACAGCTGGTTAACAGAATTTGCTAATGAATTTTTTTTTTTTTTAATCTATTAGTGACACCACAAGCAATGACGAATAATGTTTTTTTACGGAGTGTAAAGCTTACCTCCGGTGAACATTTAAAAAAAAAAGCATGTCATGTTCGTCATATAAATAATGATTTCTAGAGTTCATCCCACATACTTCAGAATTAATGATATGTTGAGTAAATTCTACAGAATACAGATTCTACACTAAGTTTAGCTTTCAACTGACACTCTTTATGACAAATATGATTGGCAATTAATATTATAATTATTATACTACTATTATGTATAGTAGTATACTATAATAATAGTGCTAGAATTTTTTTTTAAAGAATTGTTTTGAATAATGTTGGAAAGGCAAAGTCAGTGTTCTGAATGTTAACTTTCCATTCTTTTGCACTAGTAAATGCTATCAGCATTTAACATCATTGTTTATTTGTGATTAATGATTGTTATTTACATGATTATTTGTACTTTAATAAAGAATTTAAGTGTTCCAAAATGGTTTTGTGAATTAATAAGCGTCAACAAAAATTTCATTGCTAATTTATTAAAAAAAGAAAATTATTAGATTAGTCGACTAATCGTGAAACTAGTCGGCTGAATAATCAGGAGAAAATTTGTCGTTCAGGACAGCCCTAGTGTACCAGAATATATTTCCTTTACACCCTTCTCACCTTTTTAACACCTGACCCCGGAAGAGGGCCCCAAACTTGCCAAGTCCGCCACTGTGCTTGATTTAGCAGTTTTCACTTTGTCAACACACTGCTTACTTCAACCGCAATTTATGTTGTTCTTTCTGAACCGCAAGTTCGGAGATGACGTTTTCCAAGATGGCGCCACCCATATTTCGCTCAGGAAACTTGTCAATATACCCTTTTCTTTTGTTGTTTTGTGTCAGTGTGTTTTCGTTTGTTGGACCTGCAGTAGGAAGCTACGTCACCTTCTTAAGGTTACGGTTTTGTCTCATGCCTGCTGTTTGCTGTTGCCAGTTATGTTTTGAAGACCTTTTTTGGCATGTTCCTGGCAATAAATCCTATATTGAAACCTGCCATTTAACTCTTCTTGTGCATTTGAGTCCAGCAGTGGGTGCCCTGTTTTGAAAGGCTGGCCGAAAGTGATAGGCAGACAGAATGGCTTGCTGCGACTGACCATCAAGACATCCGTCATGATGGACTGTAATGTAACCTATATGTAACCAGTGCACAAAATAATCAGAAGATTCCAATTCGACTAGGGAGCAAAGTGTTTTACTGTAACCATGAATGAATAGCTCAGATAATGCAGTTTGCAATTATTTTTTACTTCATGCAACAACAATAACAACAATGCAATACAAAACAGTAGAACAGTATAAGAAAATAAAATTGGGCCCAACAATAATAAACAAAATTGTCTTTCACTCAAATATCTAGTGATCACTTTTTTTTCCTTAATCCTGTAGGTATTTCTTTCTCCAAAGTTTGTATGTAATCCTGTGAGACGGTATTGTCCTACCACGCTGAAGAGTAGTACATGAAGGATGAAGTTTCTTGGTCTTTTCACGCTGGGAAGCTCGCCATCAAATTTCCGGAATCTTCCTATCTTTAATCCAGTCTCACAAAAAGACCTGACCTGTTGTAGTTTTTTTTACAAACTGGTATTTTACTCGTCTCATTTTGACAGATAAATCATATCTAAATAAATTTACTGTACATTTACATTGTACATGAATTTGTAACAATCACTCACAATATTATTTTTAACATTGTTATTTCACTTAACACTGAACTTTCAATTTCACTTTCAGATGCATATTTTCCATTTTTTTTATCCAACAAAACAAAATTATTATTTTCAATAATAAAAATAACGTTTATCATTCTTAACTTAATGATTAGGAAAACCATCGTTAGCATTAGCCGTTAGCTCGTCTGCTCCGAGAAGAACGCTTGCTTACCGAGACAGTTTAGGCTCAATAGACGCGTTTTCCACGCTCCTGATCACTTCTCAAGTGTTCTGCCGATGTCCCTGTTGAGCTAGGATATGAATATTTTGGGTTTTAGTCACTTTTTTAACTGTTTTATCAAATCGTTTTTCTTTCTACCTTGTCACTCCGTTTAGCATGGTCTTCTCTCTCCAGCTGCTTGTGGCTACGGTGAGGATTCTGTCGATCTCAGCCATCAAGCTCAGCTGTGGGAGGGGCTTACTTTTATTAAGTGCTTCTTTATTTTCAATTTAATTTGTTTTCAAGGTGCAGTTTTATTTTATGATGTTGAAAGAGAAGGATTATTTAATTTAATGCCATTTTATTTTTTATTTATTTATTTTTTCTAAGTTTAATTAACCCTTTATTTGTTTGTATTCTAAATTTAATTAACCCTTTATTTGTAGCTTGGTTACAGTAACAAGACTCAAACACCTCATATAGGAATTTTGATCAATATTGATGGGGTAGCCTCTAAGTGAAATTGTTTAGTCAGTAACATTAACCCTCTGAGTCAAATGAAACTTCAGGTTTTGAGTTATTGTTTTTCTGTTAAACAGTGTGCAATTTCCACATGCTTTGACTTGGGACATGTCTAAGAATGGCCAATGGATTTGATGCATATGGCGGAAAACATTCAAGTGACATGAAGTACCGCTCTGAGACCCCCAATTTGGCCAAATTTCAAAATTGTCCTGTATGCATGTGTGATATATTATTGGAAAGATTAAAATCTAAATTTTCTAGGGAACGAAACATTTTGTACAAGAGGGCATTTATTTATTTATCTGTTTTTTTTTTTTTCAACAACAACACAACCCTAACTGGAGGCAAGAGCACGCGAGAGCAGAATTAAAGACGCCACAATTTTAACAAGATATTATCGCGTACTTAACTTGTTTCGATCCAAAAACTCCATGTAGCATGTATCACCGAGTGTCAAGACACAGCTGTGAATGGCCACAGCCGTATTTTTTTTGTTGTGATTTTATGGGTGAAGCATGGTGATATAACAAGGGTCGCGATGCAGAAATCGCAGACAACAAGCTAGGGTCGAGATGTTCTTTTCATATATTTACCCTTTTAAATGTTATTTTTTAATTTTTCTTTGTTTGGACCGATTATTTATCATCTAACATATCGGGGGGAAATGCGACAGTAAAAAAAAAATTAAGTGAAATTTATGAGGTAGATATCCGTGACTTATTTACAGAAACCAAATTTTTTGTTGTGACGTAATTTGTTTAAAAGTTTAAAATATTAGACATAAATTAATGATTGTAAGCTAAAACTGACAGACATTTTTAATAATAATTATAATTACCTTCTTTTTATGGCTAGGTCGAAACAAAAGCGGTTGCGCGTAGTCTGCAAACGGAGGTTTTCAGGGTAAAACAGATGAATTAAAAATAGTTCAGTGGCTTATTGCGCCATGAATCTACTATGGCAGCATATAGACATATTTTTCTATCAAACACCACAGTTCCTTTGGCTTAAAATACAGCAGTTTATTTTAAAGAGGGGTGCAAGAGCAGAAACTGCTTTTTCAGTCTTGTCTGTGTTTTCCGCCATATACTATATTGTCAATCATTGTTTGTCTTCATTAAATGCAGAAAACAAAATCGCCTACTCGCCATGGTCTTCAATAAAGCGTTTGGCCCAAATTCATCTCTAAAACTTTGTGGTGAGCTTCCAATGTTTCTCAGCACTTTTGAAAGCCATTTACCACATCTGGGAGATTTTTTAACGGCTGTAGAATGCATTTCTACAAATGCTGGAAAGGAGTTTTGATGCTCATGTAGAAGCGCAATATAAGTCATAATAGCTTGAGGTGCTCTCTGATGTGAGAAGGCTTTCAAATTACCAAGTCATCTCACTCTTGCAGGTATTCAAGGTCCATCTCAGAAAGGTTACCTGATGTGAAGCGACTGTAATGACAGAGCTGATTAATGGAGTGAAAATGT
Source organism: Corythoichthys intestinalis (assembly GCF_030265065.1). NCBI lineage: Eukaryota > Metazoa > Chordata > Actinopteri > Syngnathiformes > Syngnathidae > Corythoichthys > Corythoichthys intestinalis. The sequence goes on from NC_080404.1 coordinate 11,205,244, forward strand.
TATTCCCGTCCCCTTTAACAATGTTATAATTCTTGTTTTGCTTTTATTGGGCCAAGCTCTAATGGCTGCTTGATGTCTCGCACATCACAGTGATTCAGCTATCAGGGTGTTTTTAAACCTTTCTCACCCACTACACTAGAGTGACTATGATTTATACTTATGGAATGCTCAGACGGATTCCTCCCAGTCACTCTGCTTACTCAGCATGTGTCCTGAACAAAACATTTGTTATTTTGAGCTGCTCTCATCGACTTTGCTGAATTACTGAAAAGCACACTGACCCATGATTATGAAACCAACAACAACCAAGGTGTATCACAGGCGGCAGTGTTGCATTTGGTAGATCGTCCAGAAACCAAAAGATCAGCGCTTAAATCTACATATAACAGTTACATATATTGATAGGCAGAACAATGGACCGATTATCGGCGCCGATGTTTGGAAATTTAACATTTATCGGTATCGGCCTTTTTTTTTTTAAATCCGACCAGCAAATATGATAAAAATCAATTTAAAGCTGGGTTACTTCAGTTCAGTTGCAGCTGCATCTCTCTCCTGCCTGCTGTCTCCTGTACTAGTATTCACCCCATCCTCTGATTGGTTAAATGGTAACAGTAAATGGAGTTACACTTGTATTGCGCCTTTCCACCTTTTTAAGGCCCTGAAAGCGCTTCACACTATATACAGTACAGTATCCTCATACACCTAGTGGTGACGCAGCACCAGGAGCAACGTGGGGTTTAGTATCTTGCTCAAGGATACTTGGACGAGGTCATCGGCGCTTTCTTTCTATGGAAAAATTTCAGAGAGCTACAGTATTTATTTAACCCACTCCTTCACAATTATTTTCTGTTACGCCCCCCCCTGAAGGAAGACGTAAATGTTTCGCGCCCCCCCCAAAGTCTCGGCCGCCACTGTAAACGGTATCATTTGTCTATAAAATTACTATAATAAATACACCTCTGCCTAACACTGTGTCCTTTTTTTCTATTAAAGAAAAAAATACATACATAGATCTACTTATAATAAAGTATAACTTTATAACATTGTTTTGTTTGTAACAGAAAATACCTAAAGCGCATCAATTGCCTGAATTAAAAAAATAAATAAAAGGCACATACAAACTGTAAAAACACACATTACATTTTTGACCATTTGATACTGAAAAATATAGTGTCGTAAAATCAATAAATAATAACAAATTCAAATTGATTGGAAACATTAACTCATTAGGACAATATGCATCAAAATTTTGACGGAAAAAACTAGCCTGAATAGAAGAAAAACGACAGTGTCATTGGACACAGGGACATTTTTTATTTTTGCTGCTCGCAGTATCACCTCCTTTGCAATGTTTTGCAATGGTGATGGTGTTATTTTGCTCTGAGCATGCTAACAGTGCTCACTGGTTTACTGATATAACACTGACATAGCGGGATGATTGTTGGCAATATTCGGCACGTTTTCGCTGAAAAACAATCAAGCGGCTTATCAATGAGATTGGGGTCTAACGTATTAATGTATTAATGACGTATTAATTGATGTGGCTTCCCGCTGTCCGCTATAATAATTTTTAGACACAGTAAACAGAGTTGTCTTTTCACGTCTCCCACTGTATTAAAAGTCAAAGCCAAAAGCCAAACGGCCTGAAAACAATGCATTCTTGACGCCCGGGGGAGAACCGGAGGTGAGGGCGGTCGTCGTGACGATCCCAATCCAAATATTGCACTTCTCGGGCGGACACGTGAGAACCGGAGAAGACGGTGGGTCGCTGCGTGAGTCCGGCCAGGGAACAGCTCTCGAAAACGACGCACAGTTCTTCAGATCTCTTTTCTGTGTGTTCTTGCTTAGTTCAAAAATACTGCGCACTCTTCGAAAATGAGAGTGCCACTGCCACCCACTGAGTGGATGTGCTAGTACCCTTTATTCTAGTACGGCAAAAAAAAAAAAAATGCCACCCGTGGCATTGCTCTGTGCCCCCCTGGGGGAGTGCGCCCCGCTATTTGAGAAGTACCGTATTTTTCGGACTATAAGTCGCACCTGAGTATAAGTCGCACCAGCCATAAAATGCCCAACGAAGAGGAAAAAACATATATAGTATAAGTCGAACCAGAGTATAAGTCGCATTTTGGGGGGAAATTTACTCAATATAATCCAACGCATAGAACAAATATATCATCTTGAAAGGCAATTTAATATAAAAATATAATAGAGAACAACATACTTAATAAGTGTACAGTATGATGTTACATGATGCATGACCAACGAAATGCGAATATACTGTCCTCACCAGGACGCTACGGCTCAGTCCTGGCTATACAGTGAGCTAAACTCCCAAATGACGATGCTGGAAGTCCGTATAATTTGCTGAATCAATTTTGTCCTCGATACCAAACAGGTTCGCATCAGCGTAAATAAATGATAATTAGGAGCTATTACAGCAATGACACAAACAGTTAGCATGCGTTTGCTAGCATTAGCACATCGTTCAAACAACAGAGAAGATGATATACACAGGCGTTGCCTCTATAGAGCTATTTTACAAGCATAAACAATGAACGTAGGTTCACAGCCGGCCTCACTCTCTCTCTCTCTCTCTCTCTCTCTCTCTCTCTCTCTCGCTCGCTCGCTCTCTGTCTGTCTCTCTCTCTCGCTCGCTCTCTGTCTGTCTCTCTCTCACTCTCTCTCGCCCACTCGCTCGGAGACGCTGCGTAGCTTTCCGTCTTCTTCTGGTGTGTGAGCGCTCTTCTTCACATAAACAAATGCAAGAGCGCCCCCACGTGGGCGTGAAAGTGCCACAAAGAAAAAGCATGCATTTCAATATAAAAAAGTCAAGAATACAATTGAACACACATTGCCAAAGGCAGAACGCGAACGTGGCCATAGCTATTAAGAGTTATTCAGATAACTATAGCATAAAAAACATGCTAACAAATTTACCAAACCATCAGTTGCCACGTTTACATGGAGCCAAATATTCCAATTACAATCGGAATATTTGTTCAAACCGAATAAATGTGTTCCATATAAACACCTCATTCAGAATGAACAGGCCCAAACCAAATGGAATTTCATTCTGATTCACAGGGGTGGAATATTCCTTTTCCCAAACCGATTAGAAGTAAAATTATATCATGTAAACAGGGAAGCGGAATGGTGTCTGGTTGCGTTCTTTCTGCACATGCTCCGTACTGACGTGGTGACGTCACTTGGTGACGTAAGTAACGTCACATGCAACATGGCTTCCAAGCACACGCACAGCGCACCCACACAACTTTTTAAATGAACGGCGTGTCATTCTGAAGTTTTGTTTCCACTCGAAAAGTTAGAACAGCAGCTGATCTGACGATCGATCTCCATGTTTTGCAACGTGACGCTTTGTTTTGATTAATCTGCGCATGTCAGACGGCAGTTGTCAAACGTCCTTTCGGAATAAAGGCAGACACATGTAAACGCTGGATCGGAATAGATGAAGTGACATGTAAACAGCTAATGTGAAATTTCCATTCGGAATGATTTGAATCGGTATGAATAAAAGTCAGCATGTAAACGTGGCTAGTGTCACTCCAAAACACCAAAATAACATGGGAAATGATATCATAATGTGTTAATAATTTCACACATAAGTCGCTCCTGAGTATAAGTCGCCCCCCACCCAGCCAAATTATGAAAAAGACTTATAGTCTGAAAAATACGGTACTGATTTGACCTTTTATTCAACTTCATAAGAGATGTTTCTGAGTCAAGGAAATTTAGGCACGTATGGAGCTATTATTTTCTATTTGTGTGATTCGATAAACATAAATCATTTTTTTTAATGCCAATTTTTACACTTTTACTGCAAATGAATATTGGCTCCAAAAAAAAAAAGATTATTGGCCCCTATTACTCCTAATAATTGATATCGGTATTGTCCTGAAAAACCCATATCAGTTGATCTCTAATTAAAGGTTCATCTATTAGGTGGCGAGAAGTACAATTACTTTGTATACGTGTTAGCTCATACTACTGTAATAGCTTTCTCATCAACTACATGGGCCCAAATTGAACACTGAGTGAATTTTGTTAATAAGTTCAGAATACAGGCAGATGTGTATTTGTATGTGTGTTGGATGAGCTGTGGGTCAGGAGTAACTGCTGCCACCAAAAAATGTCAAAATAGTTGAGTTGAATAGTTGTATGCCCACAACAGCTGATCCTGATGCCCCTCACAGCATGCCTCATAATTTAGCATATCTAATTGAGACTCCAGCTTGCAGTAAGCATCTGTAATGCATTCCAAAATTGCATGTTGATTTAAGTGCTCTTAAAGACCCAATGCAATTATCATGTTTTATTGACTTTTGTCAGAGAAGCCTCACAACAATGTATTTTCACTGTGATTCGAGTCAAGGGCATAGGTTGGCATAGGGATGGTAGGGACATAACACTAGCAACTTTTCAGGATGCTCAAATTATCCCCACAAACTTTTAAGCAACCTTATTTGCATTATATAATGACTTTAGTTATATAGATTGTCTTCCCATATGTTGTCAGGATAGAATAGACCCTACTATTATTAAGTGAATTATTGTCATTATGTTCAGATTTACATTTATTCCTTTTCATTTGCTGAATGTGCCGGTCAAATTTTTTCCCCCTCAAACGCACGTTTGATTGGCTGTTGACTTGACCGCATGCCCCACCCCCCTCTCCCCCATCCTCCAATGCCAACATAGGCACACTCACACAGCCCCGACAGATTCATGTCAGCAACATGCCGCCTCCACTTCCACTGCCCCCTTCCAAAGAGCAGGGATATTAGTTTTTTCGGCTGGCAGCAACCACTGTAAGTATTGTAAAAAGACATCAATGTTATAAAGGTGGGGGAAACACCACTAATTTTGATACTGAAAGTCAAACCTGCATCAGAGTTAGCATAACAATAAACTGTGTGAACTTGCTAACCTGCAGCATGCAGTAGCCCAGAGCCCCGTTCAATAATCTGTTTGGTCTTATTAATGTCCCGTCCCCAGCAAAAAGTGTACAAGGTGGAAAAGTGCTGTATAAGTATAACACCATTTACCATGAAGGTTATGCTGTTATATCGTCCCTACCTATGTTGAGACCAAACCTACACCCTTGATTCTAGTTTTATGCCCTGCAATTGGCTTCCAAATAGTTTCAGGTGTTCCCCACTTCCTGCCCATAGTCAGTAAGGATGGGCTCCAGCACCCCTCACATGAAAGAGCGAAGTCGAGTTTCAGGTGGTGTGGAGCAGCGCCATATCAGATTGAGGTTTGCTTAATTATATAACTATACAGTATTTAATTGACCTTCTTTTTTAACAGATTGGGGAAAGACCCATTTTTTTCTCAAACTCACTTCAGCTTTATTTATATAGTATTTACATTTAAAAGAACCACAGCTGGGCACAACATGCTGTACATGACTTATAAAAATTAGATAAAATCAAAAATCAAATATATACATAAGGCAACTGAAACAATAAATATGTCCACTACCAATTCAAAAACAATAAAAGCAGCGAAATGGTGATGTCAGTGCTGAGTCTTACACCAACTGAGTTGAAAGCCAAAGAATAAAATCGGGATTTCAGACCAGCTTTAATAATGAACAGTAAAGGGCCTTTCCTGACGTTCATCAGGAGGTCGGCAGTAGTTTGATACCAGCAACAGAAACAGCGCACAAAAGCTCACAAAAAATGCACAAATCCGATTTTTTGTCATATCTGTTTTTTTGGCGTGCCTTTTCAGACTGCCTTTGTCCATTGAGACTGTTCAAGTATTACGCATGCGCACTAATTCGCAGTCCGACACGCGCTGAGCAAGAAGACCCGCATGCGGAGAAGCATCAAAACAAATGACTACACATGCTCGCTGTCATCCTCCATTCCAGGCAGATCATATTTTGAATTCCAAAAAGAGGACACAAATAACAGACTTAAATAATCCACATTTAGGCTTATATTCAAAGATTATATGGATCGATAGCATGCACGCACTGTCCGTGCATGTCACGCACAAACGGGCAGTTAGCCCCGACTCTCGGCCGCGTAAGCAATCTTGAAATATTGCTCATACAGAGCAGAGAGAAAACCGATTATTCTCAGGCTAATCCTCAACGCATTTTTTTTTTACTGTGGTCAAGCCCGACCCTTCCCAAAAAGCCGTGTTCGAGGCAAGCTAGGCGCTAACGCACAGCTGCACCGCTACCGTAGCGCGCCGTCTCTTTCGCTCTTTGATGACGTAATTGCTGCATGAATTCCGATTTGGGAGACTTGACCGTTCAGACCGCAGCAACATTCTGGAAAAATGTGGCCCAGATCTGATTTAAACCACATACAAAAGTGACCCAGATCGGATTTGAAATGGTTCACGTCTATACGACTTGTCCCGTTCAGACCGTCAAGTTAATGCCTCACTAGAGTCAGAAAAACACGAAAAAATCGGATTCGTGCATTAAGACCTGCGGCATGAACCTAGCCTAAGACTGTCATTAAGATCATCTTATTATGGTCTCTAAAATACAAATAAAGCCAGTGAAGGGAGGCCAAAACTAGAGGTGTGTGCGCCCTCTTACGTGCGCCAGCTTTGAGGCAAGCAACAGCAATGTGTTAAACTGATCCACCTGGGATGTAATGAAGGCATGAAATACTGTTTCAGATAACAGATTTTGAAGAAGTTATACCTATCGTGACTCATTGCTGATATTAATTTATACAACATATGTAGCTTTGCAAGGATTTCAGAAGTTCTGTCAGAAATACACTTAAACCCTTTCAGACTTATATTCCGCTAAATTCCCGCTAAACAATTAAGGTGATGCTGGATTTACCCGTGTGATGGCTTTCAGACATGGGGAGATGTACCAGTAATTACCTGGGTTGGACACTTTAAAATGTATCCCGTGTTGGCGACTCGGCGCTCTCTGTGCGGGCATGGCGGGGAACGAGATTTTATAAAACGGACATTACGTCATTTATGGTCGGCATCGGCAGACAAAATAAGCACACATTTCCAAAAATGGACGATGGACTGTCTGTTCCTTGGCTCTAAGATCCAGTAGCAATTTAATTTCGTTATATTTCCAGTTTGTCATGTTGATAATTACGATGTTTGTTTACTGTTTTTCGTCTTACTGAGGTGAAAAAGGAAATGCCTATCGGCCCGGCATGATATTTATGTCATCAGCCTTCACGCTGTGACCCGGGAATTAAAGGGCTGCTTCCACACATGCCACGTCCTGGATAAATCCCGGACAATGTACTAGGACGCGACCCGGTTAATGTCCATCTCACCTCCGACTCATGACATTGCTGTCAGACATAAAGGCTGGATGTTTAAATCCTGGGATTTAACTGAAGTTTAGCATATTTCTGAAAGGGACTTTAATTTCCCTATTAAAAGAGAAGCAAAGAATGTCACTCAAAGCTTTTTTGACTGAGAAAAATATTTTTGCTATTCTTCCAACCAGTTTTCATACTGTGGCTTGGTGAGCGGTAAGTGCGACAAGTCCAATCAGCGGCCGTATATTTTTTGAAGATTCCTCCAATGAAAAAAGTCTCATGCGTGACCTTTTGCAAAAGCTCAACACCCCCCCCGCCCCCCCTTAGCTATGGTTGCTAGTCGGACAAGCTTCTTCACTCTAACGTAAAAGCCATTACGGGCAGACCTACTGTATATACCGGGGTGTTGTAAGTCATTTATTTTTCTGCAAAATCAGTGAAACATCCTTCAGGTCGAGGCAAAAGGGTTTACAAAATGCAGCGGAGGAATATATTGAAAATATAGCAAGCTATCAAAGCAAAACCATACAGGTCCAACACTTACAGCAACACTGCAGGCAGACGTAAACGGAGTGTTTTAAGTGATTTATTTTAGAGAAATAATACTTCTTCCAGATTTAGGTAACAGGGTTTCCAATAAGCAGCAGAGGGAGGGTTATATGAAAAATATAAATAATTGTAACAAGCCATCAAGGCAAAAGCATACAGGTTAGACAGTTACAGCCAAGCAAAGGGTTGGGATACTAAAGTGTCTGTTTGCAAAATGTTACATGAAAAATAAAAACAAAATAAGTTCAATGCGCTTACGCAGGTGCTATGTTTACTTAAAAAAGGAGACAAGCTATAATGATAGCGCACTCAAAGAATGCACTTCGAACGAAGACATGACGTTAACTAACTTGAGCAATAATGAAACAGCCACACTCAGAGCATCATAGATGTTATAGGTATTGACATCTTTGTCTAATATTCAATAACAGTAGCTCTTTGATATCCAATTTTCTGAATGCTCTTTCCTCTGCTAAAGAATTATGGTAAACAGCTCGCTAGATAGCCTCTGGCGTTAGCTTCATCTTACCTTAAGAGAACACGTCTGTTAGCTTGGTTATTTTAGAGACATTTAGCTGGGAGTGACACCGTATGTCCAGACTTCTTAATCACTTGGACTCCAGTTGTTTTTCCGGGTTTGGGAAGAGAAAGGACCACATTTATTTTGATATACTCCAGGGCAAGGTCGTAGGTTTGGTCTCAACATTGGTAGGGACAATATAACAGCATAACCTGCATATACACTTTTTGCTTGGGACGGGACATTAATTAGACCGAACCGACTGGATGAACGGGGCAAGATTTCTCACGAATATGAACCTAATTAACTGATAGGCTAAATGGTCAATGCAAAATAAATCTGGATTGACTTCTACCAACCTTCACGTGTATTGGTTCAGTTGATACACCGTTCGATTCAAACCTTTGTTGTCAAAAACTACTACAGAAACATTTTGAAAACTTTCAGAATAAAGTTCTGGATTTTATATGCAAATTTAATTTGCAATATTTGAACATACATTACTGTTTAAAAGTTTGGGGTCTAAACGATCCCAAACTTTTGAACAGTAGGGTAACTTAAATTACAAACACAATAAATAAACTCTTCTCAATAATCTATTGGTTATCCAGAAATGCTAAAAATATCAAGAAAATGTCTTAAGACCACTCAACATTGTTAATATAAATAATTAAATATAACTGAAAAAAACTTTTTCGTCAGGGTATTACAGCAATATATAAACATGGAGCCTCCTTCAGGTAAAACAACATTACTTTTGTCCATAAGCACAGCCAAACTCAACAAAAAATGAAACGTTTTTACCTCGATTATTTTTAATGTATGATTATCTGAAAAAAAAAAGTAGATGAGCTACTGAGGCTGGTAGAGTCAATCTTATCTTTATGTAACCGGGTGAACTGCGTGATGTTAATTAGTGGGAGTTGCCTGCGCACAAAATGTAGCGCTGCAGCTTTAAGAATCGCATTTACAACATACGGCAAGACAAAATTACCAATAAATTACCATAATGACAATAAGGTTGCTTAAAGTTGGTGGGGAAAATTTGAGCATCCTGAAAAGTTTATAGTGTTATGTCCCCAGAGTCCATATGCAAACTTGCACCCTTGCTCCTTGGGTACTTTGTGTCAGATTTAGTTATTCCATAGGCGCATTGCTTCACCATTTGGACGTCCGTAGCTTGTTGAGCCTTTTCGTCTTCTTCCGTAAAGTTTTATAAAAGTTGGCGATCGCGAATCCACCAGAATCCATCCGAAAACTTGAGTGAGCTTGCGCCTTAACAACGGCATCGAGGACCTATTATTGGTCAATAGCCGTTTAGAAGGCAGAGTTTGCAAAAGATCAATTGGATCTTTAACAGATGGATATGTAAATTATTTCCGTGGTGGATATTTTTGGAACGATTCATCTGGGGTGTTAGGTTACAATACAGTGAGGCAAATAAGTATTTAGTCAACCACCAATTGTGCAAGTTCTCCTACTTGAAAAGATTAGAGAGGCCTGTAATTGTCCACATTGGGTAAACCTCAACCATGAGAGACAGAATGAAAAACAGAAAAAACAGACAGAAAAAAAAACTAGAATATCAAATTTTTTTATTTTTAAAGAATTTATTTCCAAATTAGTGTGGAAAATAAGCATTTGGTCACCTACAAACAAGCAAGATTTCTGGCTGTCAAAGAGGTCTAACTTCTTCTAACGAGGTCTAACGAGGCTCCACTCGTTACCTGTATTAATGACACCTCTTTTAACTCATTATCGGTATAAAAGACACCTGTCCACAAGCTCAGTCAGTCACACTCCAAACTCCACTATGGCCAAGACCAAAGAGCTGTCGAAGGACACCAGAGACAAAATTGTAGACCTGCACCAGGCTGGGAAGACTGAAGCTGCAATAGGTAAAACGCTTGGTGTAAAGAAATCAACTGTGGGAGCAATTAGTAGAAAATGGAAGACATACAAAACCACTGATAATCTCCCTCAATCTGGGGCTCCATGCAAGGTCTCACCCTGTGGTGTACTGCCAGACGTGTCCCCCTGCTAATGAAAGTACACGTCCAGGCCCGTCTGCGGTTCGCTAGAGAGCATTTGGATGATCCAGAAGAGGACTGGGAGAATGTGTTATGGTCAGATGAAACCAAAATAGAACTTTTTGGTAGAAACACAGGTTCTCGTTTTGGAGGAGAAAGAATACTGAATTGCAGCCGAAGAACACCTTACCCACTGTGAAGCATGGGGGTGGAAACAACATTCTTTGAGGCTGTTTTTCTGCTAAGGGACCAGGACGACTGATTTGTGTCAAGGAAAGAATGAATGGGGCCATGTATCGAGAGATTTTGAGTGAAAATCTCCTTCCATCAGCAAGGGCATTGAAGATGAGACGTGGCTGGGTCTTTCAGCATGACAATGATCCCAAACACACAGCCAGGGCAACAAAGGAGGGGCTTCATAAGAAGCATGTCAAGGTCCAGGTGTGGCCTAGCCAGTCTCCAGATCTCAATCCCATAGAAAATCTGTGGAGGGAGTTGAAAGTCGGTGTTGCCCAACGACAGCCCCAAAACATCAATGCTCTAGAGGAGATCTGCATGGAGGAATGGGCCAAAATACCAGCAAAAGTGTGTGAAAAGCTTGTGAAGAGTTACAGAAAATGTTTGGCCTCCGTTATTGCCAACAAAGGGTACATAACAAAGTATTGAGATGAACTTTTGGTATTGACCAAATACTTATTTTCCACAATGATTTGCAAATAAATTATTTAAAAATCAAACAATGTGATTTTCTGTTTTTTTTTTTTTTTTTTTCTTCCCACATTCTGTAATGGTTGAGGTTTACCCATGTTGAAAATTACAGGCCTCTCTAATATTTTCAAGTAGGAGAACTTGCACAATTAGCGGTTGACTAAATACTTATTTGCCCCACTGTATATGTGAGCTCTAATGAATGTTAGTTCAAATTTAAGGGACCATTATGATGTTGCATGGAAGTGAGGAACACAGATTGGGCCTTTGGTCTATAAGAACAATAATACATGTAAACAAATTGTAGGGATGCACCCTGATCAATTTTCTACAAATATTCACTCCTATTTTGCATTGTTTTGTTTTTGTTTTATTTATTTATTTATTTATTTATTTTTTTTACCTAATTAATGTCAACCGACTATTATTTGTGAAACAGTGTATTATTTGACCTTGCATGCACATAATTAGAATAGAAAAACACCTACTGTTACCCAAGATAACCTTTTACAATATTTTGAATGTGGTCAAAAATACAAGCTTTGATTTCATACCAATGCTTCATCCACTGCTAAATTATGACAGGGGGACTGTGGCCACTTGATAAATATGTGGTAGAATTGGAGCAATGTGACCTTTTGCAAATATAAATGTCTCTCACAAGACGTTCATAATTGGCTGCAGTGAATGCCTCAGGGAGATCAATTAACAATAACAAGCAAATATCTGCCCTGAACCCTGAACAGTTTTGTGCAGGTGTGTCGAAAAAAAGACATCCAAAGGTGTTGTCTTTTTACACAGCCTACCAGAAGATTTACAGTTACAGAAGTATGATCATAGCACTGGATTTTCTGATTAACTTTTGAGGTACCAGTAAGTAGAAATAGGAAAGAGGCCATCAAGACGAAACCAAAACTTTTCCCAATAATAGTACTCCACGCTTCCGGTTGCAAATAAAACCAGGGGTAAACCTTTCACATAGTCTATTTTTTAAATTTGTTTTTGGACCTTTAAATTTCTACTGACAAATATATTTTGAGTATTCGTCAACTAAAACCTGCCGAAAACCTTTTGTCGACGAAAACTAAAGGAACAATGACACATTTTTAAATGATTAAAATATGATTACGACTAATAGGTACTTTGTCCAGAAGACAAAAACAAACATTTTAAGGGGGGCCAAAAATAACAATGCTGTATAGCATTACATGCCAAGCATACTCCTTCCCCTATGCAATGAAAAGGACAATTTCCAATAGAGCAGGGTGATGGCAAGATCAATTGCTTGTCAAGTCATTTATTGCAGCTGTATTGACAAATTCATTATGGTGACCATTCATGTCAACATAATGAAATGCCTCCTAAACATTGTCCTTTGGTTAAAATGAAGAGCTGAAATATCCTCACCAATTATCTCCAGAATTCTACTTCTTCGAAGGTTTATCTTTCAAGTATGTTCAAGCATGACTCAATGTGCATGTCGGCCTTTTCCAATTAGTCAAAATGGGTGCTGAATACTGTCATTTGGCAAAAAAGCACTTAATAATATTTTCCCCGAAGGTAATTAAAGTAGTCTTTGACAGCCAAAGAGAAAGAATCATCTGGTAAAGTAGCTATATAATTTTTAAGAAAATTATATCAATCACAAATTTAAAACTACACCGCCAATATTTGCAGTACTATTATTATGTAATTGGTAGTCATAAAACAGATTTCAGGAAAACAACCCATTTTAAAATGGATATACTTCATATCAGAGAAAGACACTGGGAATTTTATGTCTGTAAACAGCATATTACAGTATTAATTCCATACCTCTCAACCCGAGGCTGTTGGCAACCCTTACAAATTGGTGCCTAATCTTAGAACGTTTTATATAGTGTGCAATTTAAAACAAAAAAAACAACTAAATTTTAAAAATAATATTAATTAATTCATTGGTAATATTGTCACATTTAACCTGGTGCAACCAATATCTTCAACTACATCATGATTACTAAAATTTAAGAGTAACTTTTGTTATAATTGTATGTAGCACTTTTGGCAATTTCTATCATGTCTTTTGATGGCTGCACTTCATGGCACTTCAGCTCGTAATTCAAGTTTGACTTGAAGGTAGCTCGTTAGTGTGTCCAATTATGAATTAAAAAGGTCAATTGATTAAATTAACTTACCGATGCAATCTTTGAGTCAGGGAACATTTCTATTGCTAATTCTGGGAAGTGATCAGCAATAGGCAAATTGTGTCACTTTTCATTGTGCAGACTGCATCTTTATGACCAGTGTTGTTAACACTAGAAAACCCAGTAGAGTCCGACTCGGCCCTTCCCCAAGACAAATATTCCTAATATTCCCAAGCAATGGCCGATTTGGCCTCTCTTCCTAAAAAACCCAGAGGCGGCCCAGATGACCCAAGTGCTTTTGAATTAGCAAGTCGTTGTCCGACAGACACCAACCATACATATGTTAATGCAACCACTAGACATACATTGTGTTAGAATGCGGCCCAAACGGAGGGGAACACACCACGGTTGCACACTTCATGTGATAGTTTTTGTCAGTTCAAGTCAAGCTACATTTATTAATTTACATTAATTTATGGAGTTTTACGCTTTTTACAAACTTTTAACTTACTTCTCCTATATTCCACACAGAAAAACAGAAAAAAAATGGCCCAATGTGTACATTGTTTTTGCAACAAAAAAAAAAACGTTTTAGAACTGCAATTTGAGTTTAAAGCAAGATCATGTATATAGTTAAGAATGACTGGATCTAATGGAGCATGAATTGTGGCCATTTTGTCTGAAGTTAGTACGAGAAAATATGTGAAAACCTTTGAGAAAAACAGAAACAGAATTTGTGTCAAGAGAAGGTGGAAGGGAGCGGCCCTGAACGGTTTCTTTGAACACACTGAAACAATGACTGAATGTCCTAATAGTCCTAATTATTATGAAGGGAATATGTACTGCACAGTGTTGTCAATCTTACTTCAAAAAGTAATTAGTTACAAGTTACTAACTAAATTACTTTTTGGGAGAAGTAACTCAGTTACCTCATTGTAAGAGTAATTTGTTACTCAGCAAAGTAACTCATGTTACTTTTCATGTTCTACACGTTATTACAAATATACATTATAAAACATGTCACATCAAAGATGTTTATGATAACTGATTGAATTGATTTTTTCATTCCTCCCCAAAAAACGTAGGTCAGATTTTTTACATTTTTTTTTTAATTCACCTAAATGAGAGTTAGCGGTATACAATCTCATTGGGCTGTCATGATAAATGGTTAAAAAAAAAAATCACAGGGACCTTGATTACTTGCCATTGAAAATAAATGGGAAATTTGTTTTTATATGTATTTGTTTAAATTCCGATACAGGACATACCATCTTCATAAGTAGGACTGATAAATCAACTTCAGACACTTATTTCTTACTTGCCTACTGTAGGTTGATAAATTTGTAGGTAGATTTGTGTATGTCTTAGTCAATCCAAAAAAAAGGTTCCTTCAATCAAAGTATATATTTTCAATCGAAAACAAAAGCCACTTGAATGAAAGCAAAATGCGTTTGAATGCAAAGGTTGCCTGAATGATAGCTTGTATCTGAACCAAGAGTGGTATTTACTAGTCTTGCATATTTTTTTTCCCAGCCATTTCATGTGAGGTGCTTTTCTTGTTACCACTGTTGCTTGGTATGCTTAGTTGTAGTGTTTCTGAATATCTATGTATCTCAATCTATATCGACAGCAAATTGTTAACTGATCTTTTCAAAAATGCTTTTTTTAACATGTAGAGGGTATTCAAACAAATACATCCGAATAAATTAGAATTATTAAAATACTGTCAAAATATCCTCAAAAGTTTAGCAGTTTATTGTCAAGTAAAAAGTGTCTGAAAGTAGCCTGACGCCCAACCCCCTTCCACAGCTAATGACTGAAAATTTTCACCCAACGTCCCTTCCACAGCTAATGGCTGGCTGCAAGTAAAGAAACAGCAGCCTGACTTGTTTATGTTTGCATTCAAACACATTTTGCTTTCATTCAAGTGACTTTTTTTTCTCGATTGAAAATATATATTTTTATTGAAAGAACTTTTTTTGGCTTGACCAAGAAATAAACAAATCTAGCTACAAATCTATCAACCTACAGTAGGCTCTCAAAGCTGTGATTGATTCTCATAAAATTTTGTCTGTCTTTATTTGGAGGAAATTTTTGCATTCAAACACATTTTGCTTTCATTCAAGTGACTTTTGTTTCCGATTGAAAATATATACTTTGATTGAAGGAACCTTTTTTTTGATCGACTAAGACATACACAAATCTACCTACAAATTTGACAACTTACAGTAGGCTTTCAAAGCTGTGATTGATTCTAATAAAATATAAGAACATATCAAAAGCAAAATAAATATACCAACACAAGAATTTTTTTGTCTGTCTTTATTTTGAGGCAACTTTTACATTCAAACACATTTTGCTTTCATTCAAGTGACTTTTGTTTTTGATTGAAAATATATACTTTGATTGAAGGAACCTTTTTTTTTTTGACTAAGACATACACAAATCTACCTACAAATTTATCAACCTGCAGTAGGCAAGTAAGAAATAAGTGTTAGCTGAGGAGGGGGTTGGGCGAAAAAGGCTCAAGTCAGGCTACTTTAGCTGAGAGGGGGTTGGGCGAAAGAGAAAGCAGCCTCACTCTTTGAGTGACATAATTATTGCTGATTCTCAGGTGCACAAATACTTGAACTGAATCCCAGTAGATAAAAATATATAACAAATAAATTTTAAAAATCATACAATTTGATTTCTGGATTTTTTTAGATTGTCTCTATGAGTGGAAATGCATCTATGATTGAAATTTCAGACCTCCACCTGTTTTCAAAGTGGGTGGACTTGCAAAATCACAAGGAGTGCAAATAATTGCTCCTCATTGTATACCAAGTAGTCCCAGGAAAACAAAAAATTCTTGATAACCTTTCAACAAGTCCAGTATAGAGGATAGAGAGTGTATTAGAGGTACATTTATGTGTGTTTTCGATAGTATTTCAACGTTTTGACTTGATAGTTTTGATTTGCTGTGATTACTCTTGTTTGAATCCTGTGCATCAATAAATACCAGGAAGAAAAGACAAAAATTAACTTCGTCAGACTCTTATTTCAGTTTTACATTTGATACTGATTCAATGTTCTATTTTCTGCAGGCATCACAAATATACTGTTATAACAAATATTGCTAGCATATAAAGGCCCCACAAATACACTGTCAGGGATATTTTTTTTCTGACAGTAAAATCGTAAAACAATACACATTATTAAAATGTGCAAAACCCCATAAATGTAGCTTGACTTGAACTGACACATAATATGACATGAATAGTACTACTGTTGTGTGTTCCCCTCCATTTGGGCCGCATACCAACACAAGTGGTTGCATTTCCATATGAACGGCTGTTGTCTGTCGGACAACTACTTGCTTTTTTTTTTTTTCCAAAAAAACAAAACAAAAAAAAGGAAGTCATTTAATGTTGTGAATCAACCGTTAAAGTTGTTAAAATTGCTCCCGTTTTTGCAGTAGTTCCCTTCTGTCTACTTTCGACATGTGAAAGTTTTAAAACTGTTTCATCATTTAAAGATAGATTGAAGTCAAGATTTTGCCGATTTAGGAGTATTTTAGATAAAAAGTTGCTTAGGTTCGCTAGAAGGGTTTACTACAACAGAGCCTTTCTGATAAGTCTACTGCTTTAAGATGGCGGCTGTTTTCTAACGCCGCTGAGTCTGTCATTTCGCATCTATTTCTATATGCATGTGATATCTAGTTTAGCATCAAGTGGGCGTAGATTGTAGGCTGTCGGCTACAGTCAGCATCTATTGGAGCCACCTAGCCTAGCATCACGTTTGCAACTCTTTTTCTTCCTTCCCACTCCTGCTCTTCTCTCTCTGTGTCTCTGACTTTTCTCGCGTTATTCAACCAACGTAGTAACGCATTGTAACGCACATTGTCTCGTTGCCGAAACGGTGACAAAATCCGAACGGAGAAAAAAAAAACGTAATGCGCGAAAAACGTACAGATTTTGAACGTACGGCGTACACATTTAAAAATCAGTGGTCTCTTGTACAAATTACACCGAAACCATTCAACTTCACAGGTATGTAATTCTATTATTTTTGTTTCACACTAAAACCTTCGTGAAGTAGTACTGTCCAACTACTTTTGCACCCTCTCGTAGGTATTACCGTATTGGCCGGAATATAAGGCGGTGTTTTTTGCATTGAAATAAGACTGAAAAAGAGGGGGTCATCTTATATTCGTGGACTAGACATTATACCCATTCATGACGCTAGATGGCGCCAGATATCATTGAAGCGATGTTCTGTCATGACCGATCTCAGCTACTCTCCCCATACACGACGATAGACGGCGCCAGATATCATTGAAGCGATTTTCTGTCGTGACAGATCTCAGCTCCTCTCAAGTCTAACCAGTTTGCATCATTTTATTGTAATGTTTTTCCATATTCATATTTGTTTCTAGATTACTGTTACTGTTAGACTTCACTTTGTTGGTTAATGCAGTTATCGCAATTTTGTTGTTTTATAACAATAGATTGGTTTATTTACATTTCAAAAACCAGAAGCCATTCATTTACGAATGTGATTGCACTTTAGTTTACATTTTTAAATATTCAGATATTAAAATATGAATGAGGCACAATAACATGCTTTTTTCTCAAATATATTGTTCTAATCATTTGTTTCGGATGTACTGTAATTATTTTCTGTATAAAAATTAATTTGGTGTTCAAAAAGTCTTTTTTCAAACTTGAGTTGAAAAAGAGGGGGTCGTCTTATAATCAGGGCCGTCTTATATTCGGGCCAATACGGTAATCACACTGTATATATCGTGTGCTTTTTCTGATTTGGGGAAAGAACATCCATCCTACCCAAAGTTCATCTGGTCAAGAAGAAAAGAGAAGGAAAAGAATAGAACAGAGTGCGATCAAAAATATACCACATGATGTGTATAAGTGGGTAAGACAGTGTAAAAGCTTCAGAATAACAGTGTGCTTCGTACTCTAGTCACGTTTAGTTAAATGATACTGAACTGATTTGCCAGAGCTACAGCAATAAGTAGAAAATGATCCTAGATAAACAGTGAATCGAATACAAATTGTTACAGCTGGAAAAAACTGTATCAGGTTTAAAATTGTTTAAATCACAACGAATCTTGAAAAAAAGCAGCCAATAAACATCCAAACATAAAAGGGTCCAGATATACACCCTGCCCTGCTGTTGTCACAATCCGTTGCTCAATACTGTAAA
The DNA here is from genome assembly GCF_030265065.1 of Corythoichthys intestinalis. Lineage (NCBI taxonomy): Eukaryota > Metazoa > Chordata > Actinopteri > Syngnathiformes > Syngnathidae > Corythoichthys > Corythoichthys intestinalis. The sequence goes on from NC_080404.1 coordinate 11,223,668, forward strand.
ACTTTTGATGGGATACGTGTCACTGGATAATCTCACCCACATTCCCCTCAGGCCTTGATGGCAGGTCCCTGACATGGGCCCAGGCATTTAGTGTGACTCCCAAGTGTCACTGGCAGCACAGCAGGACCCTGCAAGGCTGCAGGAAGCACCATCTATCATTGTCATAAGAGCAGCCATCCACATCAGTGGGGCCTTTCTTTCAGCAGCAACGATGGCATCCATTAAGTAGTCTCTATGACCCTATATTGTGCTTGACATAATTTCCCTTTTATCTTGTTGTTTTGGTGAAGGAAATGGCATAAAAGAGGAAAATATATGTGATTACTGGAATGTCCAACTTGTCCTCATAAAATGAGGATAAAATTGGAAATAGAAATGCAAGAGAGGGCTGCAGCTTTAATTGAAATCTTTCTTTGACCATATTATGTTTCTGTCATTCGGCAGTGTAGATGCATAATGTATATTAAGCTTGAGATGCATAAGTAAGGTCAAGAATGAAGCCAGAGCGCCCCCAGATATTTGAGTGTTATATTATATTTAGTGTTAAATAGTTATTGTCTTTAAGTGGATTCATTTTCAGTGGTGGAATGTAACGAAGTAAAATTACTGCGTTACTGTACCTACATACATTTTTGTGTATCTGAGCGTATAAATGTGAATTGGTACTTTTTACTTTTACTTCACTACATTTTACAGCACATATCTGTACTTTTACTCCACTACTTTTTTGAATTGTCACCTGCGTTACATGTTACTTTAGTTGTTTTTTTTTTCTTTCATTGTGAATCGACAGTTCCATTTTCATTTGATAAGCCCTGTACAACTGTACTGTATTTGAGCACTAGAGGCAGCAACACGAGTACAAGCAAGATTAGGCAGGTGAGCAAGATATTGAACAACAGTGAGCAGTGCACCATCAGATGGGTGGGTGCTGCGCACTCTTATAAAATAGGTTGGGGTACGCACTAGACTAGAGCATGGATTATTTCAGCAAATCCCACAGGTCACAGGACGGGAATAATAATCGACGGGAGCGGGCATGAGCGGGAACACCAAAATAGATGATTATTTTCACTTACGTTAATAAACCTAGAGGACTGATACGTCCATTTTTGTAGTTTTATTTTCGTTGGCCAACATTGTCACGTCTTGCGTTTGGCACGTCAAATAACTACACATTCCAATCCCAAATTCCAATCCAAGTTTCCAACGCTTCGACTTCCAGCTGCTATATTTGTGCGGACTCAACATGGCGAACGGTGGAGGTGAAAACCCTAAAAGAAAACTACACATTAAACTCGGAATTAATGACCCATCTGTTAACTCCAAGTTAATAGAAAACCTCTTGAGAGTGAAAAGCGAAGGTGCCACTACGAAATAAGTGGCATGTAAAAAATGTGTGGCTAAAGTTGTAGTGACTCGGGAACGAGTGGTCTCAATGTGATTTTAAACTGCATTAAAGTGCATGTGACACCAGAAAGCATGTTTATTTCATATTACACACAGTATTTTATGGTGCTGAATAAAATGGACCGCTTAGATGTGTGTGAAAGCGATTTATATATTTATTCTTTTTAATTCCCACACCATGAAAATGAGTGACTTCCGGCCAGAGTCTAGAATTGCGGAAGAAGGCAGATGTGATGTCAGCAAATGAGATCATCTTCACCATGCAGCCATACTATTTTATGCAGAAGGACTGAAGATTCAGCTGATTTTGCAGAATAATTTGTTTATTTTTCGCATCACGCCAGCCCAATGTGCTTCAGGCTTTTGTTGCTACACCCGAGGAGTGGTATAAGCCTTTTTGGGTTTTCAAAAGATCCTGTTCACAGCGAAGAATGGGCAAAACAAGTCCGACAATCGAGGGACCATTTGACGGACGAGGAAGTAAGATAAGTGTTTTATATTATGTCAAATACTGGGATCATGGCACACGTTTAATAAGAAAGTGACTTGCATTTTGTGAGTGACAATGTTTGCCGTCGTGAAGCAGGTAGTGCTTGCCTTCATCGGCCGGCGGCCATGGCGTGTGACAAGCCGCCCAATGCCGGCCGATTTGTCGTTTTTGGTGGACGGAGGAGGAGCGTAAACAAAAGAGGTGGCGTTGGCGTAGCTAGGCTACATGCCAACTCGAACTGATCGGCTCTTTCAAGTCTCTTCCTTGCCTTTGGAACACGAAAAATGACACAAAACTACCCAGACTCATGTCACATACGGCAGCAGGAGCGATTGCCTTCACCGATTGGCCAGCATCCGGTAGCGAGCAAGCATCGGCGGGGCCGCGGTAGCCAGGCCGGAGGTGGGCGATTCCCCCCTCTCCCTCCTGGCGCCCGCCGTCACCCCCTCCGGTCCCACGGCCTAGCCGCCCATGCAGTCTGCTCTAGTCATCAGCCTCATGTTTGTTGTCTCTGTCACCTTTTTCTTGTTCTGAATCACCATCCTCCTCCAAATACGACTCAAACATATACCTGTATGGCTGTCTGTCCGCACTTGAACCAGAATTGCTGAAAAAAGCTTCCTCCTTCATTGGGCTCAATGCTAAATTTGCTGAAACCGCTCATTCTCTGACGTCATCACCAAGATGGAGGCACCAGAGCGCTATAATGACAGGAGGAGCTAAACTGCAGATCTAAAGACGCATTTCTCGTCATCTGCGTTTTGCCAAATTGTTGTATATAGTTGAATCATCTCAAAATATGATTTTAATTCCAATAATAATGCTATTTAATTTTTTTTTTGTCATGTGATATCCGTTTTAAATTGCGTTTCCATTGACCTTCCTAATGACCATTTTAAAGGTGTTTTGAAAAAAAAAAAAAAAACGGGAGTGGAAGTAATTATGACTGGGAGTGGGATGGGTTTGGGAGTCATTCTACAGGAGTGGGACACGATGGGATTTACTTTTTGACTCAACCTCGGGATTGGGATGGAATGGGAGTTTTTCTCTGGGAGCAGGAAGGAATGAGAGTGAAAATCACTCCCGATTCATGATCTAGTATGCACCTGATAGTTGCTTGCAATCCGCCATTAAGCTAAATTTTGAACTTGTTCAGCTTCTGTTTACAGTGCAGTCAATCTTATTGCTTGTTTTTTTTTTCCCCGTTCTGCATTTTAAAATAAAACTAAGCAGTCAATTAATTTTCTGGTTGTTCCTTTGCATGTTGGCTTTGATCACATACATCATATTTTTGCATCAGGAGAAAGTACTTTTACTTTTGACTTCATCAGTCAGACAAGTAGTCACAACAAATTTTATGCCGGCCACACATTCTCTGCAGCACAGCATGGAAGTAACATTTCAAAGTGACTCATTTATGTGACACATGTATTTCTCTTACAGAATAGCTCCAGATAACCAGTAAACCTGCTGAGCATAAGGGTGAAAAAAAATGAAAGGATTCAGAGAATATCGCTCTCTTTCGGTCTCTCTCTACATTTGGCCAGAAACTCCAATCTCGGAATGTAACAAAATTTCCCCCGTTCTACTGTCATTTCAAGTGCAGGTTTTTGTTTTTTTGTATTCTGATAAGGCTTCTGTGTTGCCACCCTTGCCTACAATCCAGAAATTTAGCAAAGACTTGAGAATAATGTCACATGTACACTATAAAAAAAAAAGATTTTTGTGGGTAGTATGCTGCGTGTTAAATTAAGAAGGCCCTATAGTAAAAATATTTTTATATTTTATTCCCGGTTCTTCGACAGCTATTCCTGATAGCTAGCTAACAATGTTCTTCAGAACGTAGCAACATTAGTTGGTAATAATGTGGCTTAATTTGAACCATTACCTTATTTTCTAATTAACTTTTCAGTTATGGAGTACAGTACATTTGGGGGGAGGGCAACTTCACAGAGGTCCGTAGAGATGGTCACAAAGCACCTATAGCAATATACAAAGTGTCATCCTTTTTTCTTTCTTTCTTTTTTTTTTTATTTTTTTTTTACTTCCGATTGTCCGCTTTTGCAGTCGTGCTGTGGCTTCTCACAGTTGTACTTGCAATTGGGGTTCGTACTTTTGCCAATTTGCAATTGCGCTTGAGGAATTGGGGATCGTGTTGTGGCAGTTTTCATTCATGCATTTTTCTTTTGCATTGGTGTTGTGAGCCATTTGCATTCGTGTTGTGGCAATTGGGCTTCGTATTTTTACCAACTTGCTGTCATGCTGAGGCTTCTTGCAGTGGTGCTGCGCCTTCTTGCATTTGTGTTGCGAGCCATTTGCAATTGTGTTGTTGCAATTGGGGTTCGTGATTTTGCCAACTTGCAGTCGTGTTTTGGCAAGTGGGAGTCATGTTGTGCCAGCTTGCATTTGTGCATTTTTTCTTTTCAAAATCGTTTGCAATTGGCGTTAGTGCTTTTTTCTATTTGCAAAGTGTTTGGACTGTCTTTCATTTACATTTTTTTCTTAAATATACACACTAATTTCATGAAACTATTTTGCACTTTAGTTTAGCATGCTACAACATAGGGCTCCTGTGGGTCTCAAACATCTATGGTACAGCATTTTTGCCTTATTTGTATCTCGCACTCAAAGATGCTTGATGCACTCGTGTTGTTAATTGATCAGTTAAATCTGTTCTTAAACTAATGTTGCTTGCATATTTTATTTTGGACTGATGCCCTCGTGTTCCTCACTCATCAGTTAATACGGAAATCAGACTTTGAGGAAAAAGTGTTTGCTTTTAATTTATTTTGGGCAGACAATTTTGTAAAATGCTACATTTAATTAGCTATTTTTCAATAAAAATCAGTTGACAATCAAATGTTTATGTGCACTGACTGGGTAAAACACGTTATCTACAGTGGTAATAATTAATCCCTTCAGTCACGCAAATTTAAGTTTTACTCTACTCAAATACCGGAACAAAGTGCAATTTTTCTGGTCGGGCATATTTTATGCTTTTATTGGTTATTTTTAATGTTAATTTTACATTGCTTTTGATGAGAAATCAGCACTTACGTTTGCCTTTTTGAAGTTGCGTTTTGTCTCGGCTGTTTTTAAAGCGCCAAAAATAGCAATATAGGTGTTTTAAACCTCATGATTTTGATGGGTAAAGTTTCATCCAATCATCTCCCAGAAATGACAATGGCAACTAAATTCAGTGTATTCATTGATTTAGATGTCCTTCAGCAGCATGCTCAAGTCTGAAGGTGTTAAGTTGATATTTAAATTATATTTATTAAAAAACATTCTGTAAAATATACTATAAAAATACAATACAATCATGAGTAAATAATACTCAATTGTATTAGACATTAAGTGACATACCATAATTTTCAGACTATAAGCCGCTACTTTTTTCCTTCATTTAGAATCCTTCGGTTTATACTCCAGTGCGGCTTATTTATTGATTCATTTGGGTTAATATGGAACCATTTATTTGACAACGGCGTTATAAGACTGTCATAAGAACGTCATAATTAGGACATGACACGGTCATTTGCATTACTGAATACCTTTGACAGATGTCAGTTAGTGTCATCCGGCAAATTATGTCATGAATTCCGTTTATGTCCAGCTCGGATCTTTTACATCCATTCAAGAGTGAGATCATTTGCCGACACTAAATGATATCTGTCGTAAGCATTTAATAATGCTCATGACAGTGTCATGTCATAATTATGATTGTCTGATGACAGTCTTATGCTGTCACAGTCAAATAGAGTGTTACCAATTACCATAACTAGTAATTAGCGAAACAACTGGAACAATAACTGAAGAAATATTTAGCACAGAACATGAATTTTGATTGTTATTACATCTGTAGTGCTGCAATGCATGCTAGGACGCATGTTAGACGACAACAGTGTTGACAGCAGGTGTTAGCAGAGGTTGACGGTCTCTCCCAAGGGAGCAGTGATGGCCAAATGAAGCTTCTTGAAGCTTTGCAGCCATTTGTTTCAAAGCTTTATGGTGGTTCGTTTGCTCATATGACAGTCATATGATGCCACTGTCAAATAAAGTGTTACCGGTTCATATCTTTTGGTGTTAATATCCCATAATATAGCGAGGACAGCTGCGGCTTATAGTCCAGTGCGGCTTATCGGTGAATAAATGCAGTTTTCGTGTCAAATTTGTTGGGTGGCGGCTTATAGTCAGGTGCACCTTATAGTGCGAAAATTACGATAATCTGTCAAAGGTTCAGTAAATCTTACCCAAATTATTTGAGTGTATCATTAGGTAATTTTTATTCAATAAAATTGACTAAACTTTACACTATCAAACTGAGTGTAAATTGTTACCTCAATTTTATCGAGTAAATTATATAGGTTGTTTTTTTTATAGTGTCCTCATTTCCTTTCAAAGTCCCTGTGGTCTTTACAATGCTACTGTCGGCATCTAGACAACCATCCAGGGAGGCTCCTGACCAGCTCGGCTCTTCATCAAGTTTGAAAGGGTAATATCAGTTGTTGTGCCATGTTTTTGCTACTTGATGACTGTCTTTTCAGTGTTCCTTTTGCGGGCCACACAAAATGATGTGACTGGCCATTTCTGGCCCACGGGCCTTGAGGTTAACACCCATGCCCTACAGCTTAAACTAAAATAACCTCAGCATCTACTGCATGCCTAATATATTGTACATGATGTAAAACTGCACACGCTGCAGCATGAAGAGACCAACAAAGAGAACCTTGGGCTTTATTGTCTGGTCCAAATCATGAAAAAAGGATGTTAACACATTCAGTTTGATGGGTCTTGCCCACTGAGCTGGAGCTGTGGCCAATTGCTCTGCAAAGATGAGCTCCAGCTGCACACATCTGGAATAAACCACCAGCTCGTCTCAAGAGGAGCTCAGTCGGGGGCCTGCAGCCATGTTTCAGCTGACCCATATCAAGACAGCTTACAACCAGGATCATGCATCATTTTTTGTGGTTGTCCAAGCACCAAATGGACAATGTCATTATGTTTGCAAGTGAGCCACATAGATGCATCAATGTCCCCACATTTCATGTTGTTTAATGATGGCTAAGTTTTACAATGTGTTTGTATGAATAGTTCTTGCGATTAATATTTTGCTTGACATATTTGTGGTTTAAAATACCTCCAAAAAATTGATAATCTACATTCGACAACATTAATGTAGATGAATTGCACACGTCCATTCTAAGTATGCGCGTGCATGCAGAAGACAGATGTTCCGCCCCAAGCTGCAGAACAGCTTGGCCTTTTCCAAGCAGTCACTGTGAGGGGCTTTGTTGAACGGCAGAGCAAGAAAACATCCTGCAGCATAACAGCCACAAACAGGATTGATGTCCACAACCAGGACGCTTGACTTTATCCAGTCGAGCTTGAGAGGGATCATTCAGCATCATTGAGCTGCACTGAGATTTTGATGGAAGTGTTTTTCCCACAATCTTTTCTTTAACTCCAACCAGCCTTTATCAATCCCAAGTCTGAAGTCTAGACCACGTATTGTGGATAAAGTTTGTATTTTTCCCTTAGAAATGAGTCATTCACACTCCCTTTTGTAATTGTGTGAGAAACTTTTGACAACAACATGCTTAACACCCAGAATAATAATCGGGATGAACAATAATTGGAATGAAGCTTAGGTTTTTATGCTATTCTGGAATAGGCCAAATCAAAGCTTATGTACTACACTCAGGGCTGTCAACAGACTTGCAGGAGCCCGGGGACAAGAGACCATTATAGGGCCCCTCCACCCCACACACCCCTGCCACCGGCTTGTCACGACTACATACCCAGTACTTTTAATGCTTTGCAAGCACTGACAGTGTAAATTTTCAAATTATTTAATTTGAGATGGACATTTAAATTTTACAGACTGTAATGTGATGTGACACAATATACACAATTTCCATCTATTGTCCCATGTAGGCTACAATACAATACAACTGAGAGTGCTATGCCTGCCTGCTAAGCAACAAAACAGTATAAATAAACATCCTGTGCATGCCCCCTCCACATCCCTGGGGGTATCAAGCCCTCAAACAGTGATGCGCCTAGATTTTTTTGACAGCAAAGTCATTTATAACATCAGTGAAATCCACTTTTTGAGCAAGCTCAAGCTAGACTGTTAAGCCTGCCCTTTGATATGGTGGAGCGTAGGTAATTTTTTTATTATTTCATTTTACTGAAGGCTCGTTCTCCTCCAGCTACAGTCACTAGCAATAAGGGGTTATATTGCTGCCTCTATTCTGAGCGAGCAAAAATGGATTTTGAGCACACCTCCTGATCTTGCTAAATTTAATGACTCCTGCGCTCGTCAGTTTTTTTTTTTTCTCTGCGCGCTCAGTTGAGCACACGGTACTAACGTGTCAACGAAGCCAAACAATCGGAGAGCTAGCGGAGGGCAAACAGCCAACCCGTGTATTTCAGCTAGTTTAACCTTGAGTGCGCCAGAACGGGGTCAAACCATTCTCTGCTAAGACAAAGGGGGTGGTGTGGGGGGAAATATATATTTAAAATATTTAATATGTTAAGGTTTTTAAGTATGTAACGAGTAGAACATAATATTTAATCAGACAATGATTTAAATAAAAATGAAATATGTGAATGTAAAGTAAAATAAATTTAGGGTCATTCAGGGGCCCCTATGGTCCTAAGGCCTGGGAACACATACCCGGTTGAACCCCCCCCACCCCCACCTGTCGACCGGCTTGACTACACTTGCGCCTAATACCCATGATCTAATCTATCTTGAATAAAGCTATCTTGCATTGCAATATTATACATTATACGTATATACAGTTTCACAATTGAATCTATAATGGTGTAGTATAATTTAAAAAAAAGTAAATTGAAATACAAATATCAAATGTATCGTACAGTGTAAGAAAAATATATACTTTAATGAAAAATTGTATTTTATTTTTTGTGGAATAAACAATTGTTAACAGATCAAGTACATTGGCAGTAGTATTTCCAGTGAATTTATGTGTATATTACACTTCACTGTACTGCAGAATAAACATTTTATGTGTTATGAAGAATGTTTCACTTCATTTCATGATCATCAACCATTATTTGTATTCATGCAGGGAGATTTTTTTTCATTCTGCTACACTGAAAAAATGATGAGGAGGCAGTCCATGTTGGGAGGATTTGGCGCCATAAAATAGCATCATAATTCCTAGTATCCACTCGTAATATACTGCAGCCATGGGACATATTGTGCCTCATGAGTTGGTTATTCATCCCTTGTAAGTGCCAGAATCAAACAATATACCACTCAAGTCTGCAAATTGAATGGCGGTTTATTATTATCGACTGAAATCCATTTGAAATGTTATTTTCATCTTACTTGATTATATAGGGGATGTTTATACATTAGCCTTGTGCTTGATAAGAGTATGAACTTTGGTGGATATAGCGAGATAGGACTTTTTACTTTCACTTTGTTCAAATGCGGCAGACAGTAGGCGTGTTGTGTTACACAAGTTGATGGAATTAATGATTAGAAACCTGACGAAGTTGGCGATTTCTTTGGCAATGTTACCACAATATAAATTGTCACCCTAACTTATAAAAACTGGCTAACGGAGGTCGGAAGAGGACCGTCGAGAGTAGACATTTTACGGCCGTATTATCAAGCCAGTACTTTTTTCATTTTTTTTTCACCACCAGCACTAATATTCTTGGAACCCATGATGATTTCTCTCACAAGGAAATCCGCCGTGCGTCTTGCAGGAAAATAAAGAAACTGCTGCCCTGTTATAAATTGACGTATTTGGAGATGTCGTCGGATGGAGAAACAAATGGCGAGTCAAATTTTATGTCGGATGTCGAGGTGCCACTGTATATACAGTGGGGCAAATAAGTATTTAGTCAACCACTAATTGTGCAAGTTCTCCCACTTGAATATATTAGAGAGGCCTGTAATTGTCAACATGGGTAAACCTCAACCATGAGGGACAGAATGTGGAAAAAAAAAACAGAAAATCACATTGTTTGATTTTTAAAGAATTTATTTGCAAATCATGGTGGAAAATAAGTGTTTGATCAATACCAAAAGTTTATCTCAATATTTTGTTATGTACCCTTTGTTGGCAATAACAGAGGCCAAACGTTTTCTGTAACTCTTCACAAGCTTTTCACACACTGTTGCTGGTATTTTGGCTAATTCCTCCATGTAGATCTCCTCTGGAGCAGTGATGTTTTGGGGCTGTCGTTGGGCAACACGGACTTTCAACTCCTTCCTCACCCTGTGGCGTCAAAATGATAACAAGAACGGTGAACAAAAATCCCAGAAACACACAGGGGGACCTAGTGAATGACCTACAGAGAGCTGGGACCACAGTAACAAAGGCGACTATCAGTAACACAATGCGCCGCATAGGACTCAAATCCTGCACCGCCAGACGTGTCCCCCTGCTGAAGAAAGTACACGTCCAGGCCTGTCTGCGGTTCGCTAGAGAGCATTTGGATGATCCAGAAGAGGACTGGGAGAATGTGTTATGGTCAGATGAAACCAAAATAGAACTTTTTGGTAGAAACACAGGTTCTTGTGTTTGGAGGAAAAAGAATACTGAATTGCACCATACCCGCTGTGAAGCATGGGGGTGCAAACATCATGCTTTGGATCTGCATGGACGAATGGGCCAAAATACCAGCGACAGTGTGTGAAAAGCTTGTGAAAAGTTACAGAAAAGGTTTGGCCTCCGTTCTTGCCAACAAAGTGTACATAACAAAGTATTGAGATGAACTTTTGGTATTGACCAAATACTTATTTTCCACCATGATTTGCAAATAAATTATTTAGAAATCAAACAATGTGATTTTCTGTTTTTTTTTTTTTTTCCACATTCTGTCCCTCATGGTTGAGGTTTACCCATGTTGACAATTACAGGCCTCTCTAATATTTTCAAGTGGGAGAACTTGCACAATTAGCGGTTGACTAAACACTTATTTTACTTATTTGCCCCACTGTATGTGTATATATATATATATATATATATATATATTAAGGCTGGGACTTTAACGCATTAATTTCGATTAATTAATTATAAAGCTTTTAACGCGTTAGAAATTTTAACGCAATTAATTGTTTCAGTTCCATTTGTCCGCATGCGGAACCTTCCTAATCATGTGTTTCTGGTACGCCGGTAAATCTGACGCACACAAACAAACGCTAACAGCAGCAGTGATGGGAGGCGACATTTTATTTGGACAGTTAGGGGCTAGTTTTCCCCTATAAAACGCATCCTAATGGGACAACGGACAAGAGCATTGTTTTGTGCAAGCTGCCGACGCGGCCGCGCGCCTTCCTCGTCCCCCTCTTCCCGCCCGCCCTTTAACCAGGGCGCGGCGGCGGCGAGGGTCCCGGCGCGGTCGGCTTGGCGGTCACGGTTGCACCCGGCGGGCTGCCTCGGCCGGCGCTTGTGCAAGCTGCTATTCGATGACGAAAAGCAGACCAAAGAAGACCGATTGAAGTCTGTCGAGTATGTTGGTTTGACACGGGACCACTGGACTTTCTTGAGCAATTCTAACTATCTCGGAGTGACCGCACATACAATACAAGTCGTCAACAATGAATGGCATTTGGCGTCTTTCGTCCTGACTGTGCAAAAAGCCAACGACAGACGCTAAACAGTAAACTGTGCAGACCAGTTTTTTTCCGGTAGCTGAGTCCTGGGAGATTGAATGAAAAGTCACAACAATTGGTACGGATTGTTGAATAACTTAATGTTGAAGTGTTGCACTTTGTTATTTTCTTGCAGTTTAATTATCAGTGTTTACATTTCACTATTTGAAAGAAAATATTTGGCAATATTTTATGCCTCATAGTTTTATCTTGTAACTACTGAAAAGTAGTTATGTATACAGTTAAAAAACAGTAACTATCTAAAGAAAAATGTTTTCAAAGAACATAAATAATCCGGGTGCCTGAAACACTTTAAACCTGAATAGCTGTATTAGCACTTTGACCAATTGTATGCTGATGACATTACATATTAACAGTAATAAATTTGTTAAGCTCAAAAAGGCTTTTTTATTGAGAACATGATTTGTTTTGTCAATATATGGTTTTCAATTAGAATGCGATTAATTTCGATTAATTAATTACAGACCCTGTAATTAACTCGATTAAAAATTTTAATCGAGTCCCACCACTAATATACTGTATATATATATATATATATATATATATATATATATATATACTGTATATTTTCCAATTGGCAGTGTATCAAATACTTATTCTCATCACTGTGTGTATATATATATTACATACATACATACATACAGTATTTGAGTTGTTACAGTACATACATACAGTATTTGATACACTGCCAATGGGAAAACCCATTGACAGTGTATCAAATACTTGTTCTCCCCCCACTGTGTGTATATTATATACAGTGCCTTGCAAAAGTATTCGGCCCCCTTGAACCTTGCAACCTTTCGCCACATTTCAGGCTTCAAACATAAAGATATAAAATTTTAATTTTTTGTCAAGAATCAACAACAAGTGGGACACAATCGTGAAGTGGAACAACATTTATTGAATAATTTAAACTTTTTTAACAAATAAAAAACTGAAAAGTGCGCCGTGCAATATTATTCGGCCCCCTTGCGTTAATACTTTGTAGCGCCACCTTTTGCTCCAATTACAGCTGCAAGTCGCTTGGGGTATGTTTCTATCAGTTTTGCACATCGAGAGACTGACATTCTTGCCCATTCTTCCTTGCAAAACAGCTCGAGCTCAGTGAGGTTGGATGGAGAATGTTTGTGAACAGCAGTCTTCAGCTCTTTCCACAGATTCTCGATTGGATTCAGGTCTGGACTTTGACTTGGCCATTCAAACACCTGGATACGTTTATTTTTGAACCATTCCATTGTAGATTTGGCTTTATGTTTTGGATCATTGTCCTGTTGGAAGATAAATCTCCGTCCCAGTCTCAGGTCTTGTGCAGATACCAACAGGTTTTCTTCCAGAATGTTCCTGTATTTGGCTGCATCCATCTTCCCGTCAATTTTAACCATCTTCCCTGTCCCTGCTGAAGAAAAGCAGGCCCAAACCATGATGCTGCCAACACCATGTTTGACAGTGGGGATGGTGTGTTCAGGGTGATGAGCTGTGTTGCTTTTACGCCAAACATATCGTTTTGCATTGTGGCCAAAAAGTTCAATTTTGGTTTCATCTGACCAGAGCACCTTCTTCCACATGTTTTTTGTGTCTCCCAGGTGGCTTGTGGCAAACTTTAAACGAGACTTTTTATGGATACCTTTGAGAAATGGCTTTCTTCTTGCCACTCTTCCATAAAGGCCAAATTTGTGCAGTGTACGACTGATTGTGGTCCTATGGACAGACTCTCCCACCTCAGCTGTAGATCTCTGCAGTTCATCCAGAATGATCATGGGCCTCTTGGCTGCATCTCTGATCAGTTTTCTCCTTGTTTGAGAAGAAAGTTTGGAAGGACGGCCGGGTCTTGGTAGATTTGCAGTGGTCTGATGCTCCTTCCATTTCAATACGATGGCTTGCACAGTGCTCCTTGACATGTTTAAAGCTTGGGAAATCTTTTTGTATCCAAATCCGGCTTTAAACTTCTCCACAACAGTATCTCGGACCTGCCTGGTGTGTTCCTTGGTTTTCATAATGCTTTCTGCACTTTAAACAGAACCCTGAGACTATCACAGAGCAGGTGCATTTATACGAAGACTTGATTACACACAGGTGGATTCTATTTATCATAATCGGTCATTTAGGACAACATTGGATCATTCAGAGATCCTCACTGAACTTCTGGAGTGAGTTTGCTGCACTGAAAGTAAAGGGGCCGAATAATATTGCACGCCCCACTTTTCAGTTTTTTATTTGTTAAAAAAGTTTAAATTATCCAATTAATGTTGTTCCACTTCACGATTGTGTCCCACTTGTTGTTGATTCTTGACAAAAAAATTAAATTTCATATCTTTATGTTTGAAGCCTGAAATGTGGCGAAAGGTTGCAAGATTCAAGGGGGCCGAATACTTTTGCAAGGCACTGTATATATATATATATATATATATATATATATATATATATATATATATATATATATATATAACGTTATATTAAAAACAGAGGGCGACATTACGCCACATAACATATGCAAGTCACACCCAAGCGCCAGCAGAGGGCGGAAAAACTCCATAAAACACAATTAACAAGTTGGCCTTTCACTGTACTGACATTTAAATCTGTCTGAGCGGGCCTAGTGCGTTAATTGCGTCAAATATTTTAACGTGATTAATTAAAAAAATTAATTAACGCCCGTTAACGCGATAATTTTGACAGCCCTAGTATATATATGTGTAAAAATAAAAATGCTGCTGATTGACTTTTTTTTTCTTGTGGGCAAAGTGCTGATATAAATTGTGTCAATGACTATTTTCTTTAAGCAAACTGAACAACAAAATCGAACAACGAGAAGGCAGACTGTAATGAATATGTTTTCTTCATCAAAAAGACGTTTATATATACAATCCAAATCCAATTTCAAAGCACACTCCACAGATAGCAAAATATAACTGGAGCGGACATGGGCAGATGTACTGCACATTTCGGCCTAACTTCGTAAAACGGATCTGCCCCAGTGTCTTTTTAAACAATGGCCCAAACTTAGTAAGGAGTCACTTGCTCGATCAGCAACTAGTTTTGCGCCAGAACTGGTCCAAAGTAGCACACACGGTATTAATGTATGGCCCGGATATGGCACACGTTACCCAATCTGGGCCGGATTTGTTTCAAAACCGTTTTCAGTATTAAATTTGGAGTTCATTTTATTCAATGTATCATACTGTAATGTGTTTATATTGCAAATGAGTTTTTATGTGTGGTTTCTTTAGAAAAAGAAATGAGACAACTTTACAATCTAACAATAGCTCAAGTGCTAACATGCTTCTCCAAAACACCAAACAAATGGACACTTAAGACACGGATTAGCATAATTGCTTAGCACTCTGTGCTAAGTAGTAACGTCTCTTCAACAAAGAATACAAACAATACAATTGGCTTCGTTTACTCACCTCTGACAGAGGCACACTGGATCTAACAACACAAAAGACAATCTAACTATTGACACTTCGTAATATCACTGTATCAGGAATCCAACCTGAGTGTTACAGTGAACTCTCTCTCTTGCTCAAATCAATGCGCGCAGCCTCCCATTGCACACAAACAAGGACACAAACGGGACTGCTCATAGCTGCGGGCAAAAATCGATTAGTTGTCAACAAATATATTAATCGATTCGTTGTTGCAAACTTAATATATGTTTTGTATACAGTATGATTGACATGCTTTGTTAGAAAAATGCTGTGTTCCAAATAGAATAAAATAGAATAGATTTTGTTATTTTATTTATTATTTATTTGATAGGGACAATGCACATTGATGATCATAGTGTGCCGCGAGAGATTATCCAATATCGCAATTTTTTTTTTTTTTTTTTTACATCGTCGGGCAGAGTTGCAGTAGGAAGGACGGAGCAGGTAGAACATTCTCGGTCGTGTGCAGATGAGCAAAGTATTGCTCTTGTTGCGTTCATAAACTGCTTAGATTTCTAGCGGTCAGCCACCTTGCTGTCCATGACAATGTGGAACCCAGCACGTCTACTGTACATCATTTGATTACTTGTCAAGTGTCGATACACACGAAAGTGTCCTTTCTATTTTCTCCATATGTGACGACCGTCAGTCCTCCCCCTGTGTTTTATTCCAACACAGTGTCAAGGACAGCAAGGTGGCTGATGGCTAGAAATCGAGCAGTACTTGAACGCGACACAAGCCAACAGGTCCATGGTGCCAAGCAAGCTTAAACATCAAATCCAAACGAAACACTATGGACTATTTTGTTCGCCTTTGTGAAAACACAGAGAAACAGGCAACTTTTTGGAGAAAAACTACAACGGTAAATGAGAAAGCCCTTCAGAGACAGTTAGCTTGTTGCTGAACTTGTTGCTAAATCCAAAAAGTCCCACACTGTGGCAGGGACATTAATATGACATGTCGGCAAAGTCATTGTCAGCGAGATGCTCGGCCCAAATGCGGTTAAAGACATTGCTAAAATCTGAAGTTACTTGTCTGACAATAAATTCAATGCAATAAAAAATAAAAAAGAGAGAGACTGGGAGCTGTTGAGTAAGATTCCTGCCAGGATATCAGCTTTGTATTCATTTAGACAGGCTTAACTTTCACACCGAGTAAGTATAAATACTGAGAAATTATTTTATAATCAAACATACTCTACAGAAAATAATTTTGGAACATTTTTTGTTTGTGGTGTACCGCGAGATTTTTTCCAATGTTAAAATGTGCCGTGACTCAGAAAAGGTTGAAAAACACTGTATTAGACACATCTAAAAGAAGTAAATCAAAAAAGACAAAAAGAGCAAGAAATTACAACAGCACAGTACAGTAGGTTACTACGAATTTAAAAGTCAGTGGTTTACTTTCAACCACTGCTTGAGCTGAGTTTAGAAGATTCGTATTGTGGGACTCTCCCTGATAGCGAGTGGTAAACTGTTCAAGATCTTACTGGCCTTTACAGAGAGAGAATTTTGACCAAAGGCTGTTTTTCTGACCACACAGGACCTCATTAAAATGAGCAGAGCCATGGCTTTCTTGTGCAACAATGTAAAATACAACCACTTGGGAGGTGGACTATACTACTTGCTGTCGTACAGTGTCGCTGTTTACTTCCTGAAATGCTCTTATGTCAGTACTTTCAGTTTTGGACATGCTGGCCAGCAGTGCTGTGCATTACGCGTTCAATGAACGATCGTTCATTAACATGTTCCTATTTTGGGCGAAAGCGAATTTAATGCATCATATTTCTGTCTCATGAATGTTCCTGTGAATGTGGTCATTCTAGCGGTTGTGAGCGGCGTTCATAACCTCGTTCGTTCAAAATAGCCTTTCTGACATAACTGCAGATAAGCCATAGGCTAAAAACTGTAAAATACAATAACGTCATCTCATAATCTCTCACTGAATTTTTAGGTTTCTAATGGATTTTAAAAGCTTACAACTGAAAAAACTCTTTTTTGTCATAGTTTACATGGGCAATAATACAAGATGTTATTGATTCTGCAGTGAGGGCCATTCTGTTCAAGGTAAGTCTGGAGGGCTCAAATCTTATCTAATTTAACTGGATCTTTGATATATTCCTGATAAATGGCAATATTTTTTTCATTTTATTACCTTCTTTGAGGGGATCAATTACATTGGTTATCAACTCCTCTTCCTCTGAATCCATGTCCCCTCTTTCTGGAGACTCCTCGTCAGACTCAGCATAATTTACTGCTTGTGCTCACCTCCTACGGACTGGATGGTCTTTTCCTGGTGTTCCACACCTTCTTCTACACCTGCCTTGCCATTGTGATGCCATATTTCCAATATAATTGTGATCAAAATTGATTATTCCAGCAGAGAGAACTGACACGAACTTCGACTGAATTTTTTTCAGTCGCCTCGGGAAAACTCATTTAGTTATGGCGCAACAGTGCTGCCATCTGTTGTTGAAATGAAAGCGATACTATTTGTCTATGTACTGGCCAAAAAATGACGTCTTTATGACGAGTACAACAGATGTTATGGTCCACAGAAATCAAGGTGACCCCGGCGTCGCTGATTGTACAGTTTGGAGTGCATAGGGTTAAAATCAGAAAACTACCCAACCTGTGTTGTTTAGCAAATACGGCAGCATGGACAGAGAAGACGACAGCTCTCGTAACCCAGTGTTCTGTCAGATTTTGCTCTCGAAGCTTTTACGGCATGGTAAATAAGCATTCTTTTACATTTAGTTGGACTCTCAATATTATCCAAAGGTGCTAAATAAACAAGTTACATCATAAACATACAGTGGGGAGAACAAGTATTTGATACACAGTCAATGGGAAAACCCATTGGCAGTGTATCAAATACTTGTTCTCCCCACTGTACATCTGCAACATGAGAAAGAGAGAGCAGTGTGGAGTTGAGTTGAGCACAGCCACATTGCAGGATGTGTGTGAAGAGAACTTTCTTCTTGTGCGTCCATGACCAGACAAAGGTACATATTCCTTTCTTTATAGAAAGATTTTGGTGTTTACTTTGGAATTGCCGCATTCACAGCCATTTGTAAAATTACGCGCCTGGGTGGAATCGCGAAGGTGAAAAATCTGACAGAACACCGGCCCAGTAGCAACATTTAAATGAGTTTTACGAACGTGTCAGTACTGACGCGGATTTGAAATTGAATATGAAGATGAAGAACAGTTTCAGTCTTTAAGTGGATAAACTAATTGCTGTGTGTGGTTCGGCATTGACTCTGTCAATAATAGCTTGCAGCAAGTACCATTGAACCATGAACTCTAGTTCAAAATGTTGAATTATAAACTATGAACTGAAAAATTCATTTGAAAATTTGTGAACTGCAATTTGAACTAGTTCATGTAGAAAATGAAGTATCCCAACACTGGTGGCTGGCCTCTTTGCACTTTATTGCTGGACTGTTTCACATTTGGCTGCCGCTCATGTGAAAAGGCCCCAATACACTTCTCACATGATGATAAAGGGAAAATGATGGATTACAGTAAACACATAAGAAACATTACAAAAAGTTAGTGTTAGTATTGTTAGTTCAAACTGTACAAATAAAAGTGACCCTATTTTTTAAACTCATAGATTTGTACCTTTAAACAATCATAATAAGGGAAAAGATATGCAATAGTTCCAACATGTTCAAAAAAATCATACACATTTCAGTTGATTAATGTAATTTTCGGACTAAAAGACACCTAATCATAAGCCACTACCTACAAAATTTGACACAAAAACGGCATTTGTTTATAGATAAGCCGCACTGGACTATACGCTGCAGCTGTCCGCACTGTATTATGGGATATTAACACCAAAATATCTTAACAAGTACTTTATTTGACAGCTGCATCATTTGACTGTAATCAGACCAAATGAACCACCATGAAGCTTTGGACCAAATGGCTGCAAAGCTTCATTGCTTCAAGAAGCTTCATTTGGCCATCACTGTTCCCTTGGGGTAGACAGCCAACCTCTGCTGCTAACTGCTGTAAACACTGTTGTTGTTCAACATGCCTCATAGCATGCATTGCAGCACTACAGATGTAAGTAACAATCAAAATTCATGTTCTGTGCTAATTATTTCTTCTTCTTGCTAGTTATGGTATTTGGCAACACTTTATTTGACAGTGGTGCCATAAGACTGTCGTATGACAATCATAATTTTGACATGACACTGTCATGAGCATTAATGAATGCTTATAAGAGATGTCATTTAGTGCTATCCGGCAAATTATCTCACTTTTGAATGGCTGTAAAAGATCCAAGCTGGATATAAATGGAGTTAGTGACATAATTTGCCGGATCACACCTACTAACATCTGTCATAACCATTCAGTAATGCCCATGATAGGGTCATGTCAGAATTATGATGGTCTTATGACAGTCTTATGTTGCCGCAGTCCAATAAAGTGTTACCTAGAAACCCAAATAAATAAACAAATAAGCCACACTGGAATATAAGCCGCAGGATTCAAAATGAAGGAAAAAAGTAACGTTTTATAGTCCGACGCTTACTGTAAATTCTACAGTCCGTAGATGCAAGTGTGAGAGGCCGATTGGTGTTTGTGCCCTGTCCAGCTGGCAACCGGTCCAGGGTGTGCCCTGCCTGCTGCCCATAGTAAGATGGGATAGGCTCCAGCAACTTTGCAACTCTCGTGAGGGTAAGTGGTATCGATTGATTTCTGTTTTAATATCAATCTCTGCAAAACTATGTATATTTTATGGGACAGCAAAAGAAAGGCTTGGCAGCTGCCCTATTTGATTGTCATCTTTCTATGCCACATTATATGCAGCCTCAGTCAAACAAACCACTCAGCCAATGTGTCAATGGAAAAAAAGTGAAAATAAGCTTGTGGTATACTTTGTGAGTATCAGCAGCAGACAGCCCAGATTCTGAAATCTTCCACTGATGACTTATCTGAAGCTGTTTGTTACTCAAGACCTGCCTTATTTGAGATGCATTTCCTCCTTTCACATGAGGCTTGACGTGCAGATTTCCATAGAGTAGGCATAAAAATATTGTATGTAATGTTTTCAGCAACATTTATGTCCTGTTAGTCAATAAGTAGATTACCCGTATTTGCTTTTAGGAAGCAACATTTTAACTTAAAAGCTTGTATTATTTAATGGAATTGTCTGATTTTCAACCTCCTCATACCAACAGGTAAACATCAAGCAATCCTGAAAAAAAAGAGCACAATAAAACTATGGCGAGTTGTATGTTTCAGATCCATTGCTACAAGGTTAATAAAAAATTAACACAAGCTCCATTAAATGCAAAAGGAATGCTTTGGAAATACAGTACCTGTCTGCATACAAATAGAAAAGTATACCCTACATTAATATATATTGAAAGTAGCTTAGACCACATTAATATAAATTGATCTTCGCTAAAGATCAATCTTACTTGTCAAACGTCATTAATGTAACCTGACTTTATGTACATTGCATCCTATTCGGTGGTTTTAAGTTAAATCTGATACAGCTCTTATAGTGATTGCAATTTTGTGCCCCCGCTTTGTTTAAAAGGTATGGTCTCATTTAGAATAGGGCATGCATCGCCCTGGATAGCCACGAAGGGGACGGAATTGGATTTTAAAATTCTGTCCTATTCACTGCATACAGTCATTAAATGAAATTTCTGTGAAAAATGACAGGCTGCCATTCACTGCTGATGCAATCTTGCAGGCACAGTTTCACATTTATTCCACCAACTGAAAACAAAGGTAATATTTTTTACAATCATTTGCTTTGACTGCAGGGGTGGGCAACCCAAAATGTTGAAAGAGCCATAAAGGACCAATAAAACAAATTTATCTGGAGCCGCAAAAAATTAAAAACCTTATATAAGCCTTATAATGAAGGCAACGCATGCTGTATGTATCTGTATTAGATATACAGTATTAGCCTATTATGAAATGACTAAGTTGGCTACAAATACATGATGAGCCTTCATGAATAAATGTTTATTTTCCCTGCAGTGCCTCCTATAAAGAATGACGCACCACGTGACTACTCTGTTGTACGATGGCGCATCAAGTTTACCTTCATTACAATACTAATGAATGGAAAGAATGTTTGTGTCATGTTTTTCCTCATACAGAAACCAAATTAAAACAAAAATATATTTCCCTCCCCCAACTTTTTGCCTTCTCAAACATTTTTGTAAGTGCCCCAAGGAGCCACTAGGGCAGCGTTAAAGAGCCGCATGTGGTTCCCGAGCTGCAGGTTGCTGACCCCTGGTTTAGAGGAGTAGATAAAGTCCAGTTACGAAAGCCAGCTGTGCGATTATTTACGATTATTATCCATTTATGTTTATATATGTATCAGTCAAGATCATTTAAAAGAGTAAAGGGTGTCATCAGAGGTTAATGCTTTCAAATGGGGCCAGTCATTCAGAATGTAGAAAACATTCATGCTTATAAACTATGGAGGACCAAATGGGACAAAATGAAATATATAAACAAATATTTAAATAAACACTTTATTGTGTCATAAATTAATTAAAATATGAATATATAAAAGCATCATTAAATGTTTCATTAATTCATTAAATATTAGTCCATTTAATCTAAAAAAAAAAAAAAGTCATAAAATGCACAATTATTTCATTATTTAATTATTTGATGGACATGTGTTGCAGCACCTCATGAATTTTATCTGTCAAACTCACCCATCAAAGTCAGTGGGCAGTACTAACACCTGATTGGTTACCGTGCCAAGACGGGTCGATTTGAGATAAACTATCGATGCAGAGCCAGTGAGCATATCCTATGTGGCGCTTCCTTTGATTGGGTCAAAGAAGTTTTGCTCATAAATTCATGAAGTGCTGCAACGAATTGCCGAAATTACGCCAACATCTTCAATAAGCTCATCTGCTTTGCACACTACATGTTCTTGGTCAGCAGGTCCTGCTTGTCACGTGCATCGCTTGTTTTGAAAGACTTCAGACTATTTGATTTAGGTGTGTTAAGGGAGGGATACATGGAACAAAACCCCAATAGCAGGTGACTGCTTGCCTAATCTGGCCTCAGCTTGCCAGATCCGCATAGCAATCACACTCACTTAACGTCAGTGTGCCAGATGCGGCCCGGATCAGCACAATGACAGTCCAAATGATACATTACGCACTGTTCCGGGGCGGACTGTGCAGACCTAATGCGCTCAAACTGCAAATTTCAAATTTAACAGTTGACATGTGACATCACTGTCAGCATGCACCTGAAAGGCAACTAAACAGAAGAGCACGCAGGAGTCACGACGCATAAGCGGAAGGCAAATTTGTATGGTAAGTGCTTTATTCAAAGTCATAATCGCGTTTTGAAGTCACTGCTTGACTGCTAAAAACGGTGTATTCAAGTGATCTGTCATGTCTGCGAGTTTAGCAATTCAAAATGTGTTGCATAACAACAGATGGAGGGAGAAAGCATTTATTATGTGTTGCTTTAAATTTTTCAATCTTTCAATACTATTATTCAAACTGAGCCCCTCATCCTTATGTTTTTGTATTTATGTCACTTTGCCTCAATTGTCATCTTGATTGCACAGATGGGTGAGCCTGGGACCAGGTGCTGCTGATCATCATCAGCAGCTTACTTAAACTGGTCCTTGGCCTCACATCATTGCCAGATCAACAACTCATCTACAGATATGTGACTTTCAGCTAACAAAGAATCTTGTAATCCTGATACTGAGCTCATTTTTGTGTTTTTTTCCCCCTAGATCATGTACTGTTTGCCTGGCAAAATGCCTGCCTGCCCGTTCACCTGTTCTTTGACCAAATTGTCCACCGGATTCTTCGGACGCTATCTACCACTCCCTCTCATTGTCAATGAATTAGGTCCCCCGTTACCCCAGAACCTGAACAAATACATTTTGATACAAATCTGGCCCAGATTAGGTAACATGTCTGCCATATCCGGGCCATACAATAAAGTCGTGTCTGCTACTTTGGACCTGTTCTGGCCCAAACTGGTTGCTTATCTGGCAAGTGACTCCCTTGTTCAAAAAGACACTGGGGGCGGATCCGTTTTACGAAGTCGGGCCGAAATTTGAAGTACATCTGGCCCATGCTATATTTTGCTATCTGGGAAGCTGGATAGCGGCTCTTGAGAACCCCTGGATTAGACATAGATCAGAGTTAGTCCCACCCATTGACTTTGATGGCTGAGTTTCACAGATAAAAGGAATTCATGAAGTGCTGCAACATGTGTCCATCAAATAATGAATTGAATATTTGTGAAAGAATATTTTATTCATGCTTATAAAACACATAACTGCTGTGAAACTACCGTATTGGCCTGAATATAAGACAGCCCTGATTATAAAACAAACCCCTCTTTTTCAAGATGCAAGTTTGAATTTAGACTTTTTGAACACCAAATTAATTTTTGTACAGAAAATAATTACATCTGAAATATGATTATAACAATATATTTGAGAGAAAAAGCATGTTTTTTTGCCTCATTCAAATCCTAATATCCGAACATTTAAATATTTAAACTAAGGTGCAATCACATTCATGAATGAATGGCTTCTGGTTTTTGAAATGTAAATAAACCAAACGATTGTGATAAAGCAAAAACAAAAAAATTGCAATAACTGCATTAACCATCAAAGTGAGGTCTAACTGTAACTTTAGTCTTGAAACAAATCTGAATAAGGAAAAACATTGCAATAAAATAATGCAAACTGGTTAAAATTGAGAGTAGCTGAGAGATGTCATGACAGAACATTACTCCTCAAGTTCAGCATTCGCTTAATTGATATCTGGCGCTATCTAGCGTCGTGAATGGGTATAATGTCTAGACCCCGAATATAAGACAACTCCCACTTTTTTCAGTGTTATTTCAATGCAAAAAACAGTCTTATATTCAGGCCAATATGGTATATTCATTTATTAGACTGTATCCATCCATGTTCTTGCGCTGCACATGTATTTCTTTGAACATAATGCAATGGGTTTCTGTCGACAGCCTTATCTGATTTGACTCCCTCTTGTACCAGTTAGAGCTAGTTTCCAAGGTCAGGCTCAGGATGTTTTTCTGTGGAAAATCACCAGAGTTGGGCTGTAATAAGGTTCACTTTCGTTTTCGTAGAAGGTATCGTTTCATAGTAAGCAACGCCCTTTCTTCAGTATATAGAGGCTTGACTTCTATTATCTCCTTGTACTCCTACGTGGTCACAGCTCCTGGCTGGATCACACCATTTGTCGCCTTGATATACTGTATATCTTGTTTATAAAGTCTTCGAAGCAGGCAGTCCTTGGCTGAGTCTGATTCTTTTCTCTTATTTGAGCTATTGATAGATACTTGTCTTGGGGTTCAAAAGTGAACTTCCCTGACAATAATGAAATAATTCATTATGTTTTTACATTAAATAATCTGCTATTTTAATTAATGACACATTTAATGACCCTTTTATTTATTAATTTCCCATTTTAATTAATAAATGACACTTTTAAATATTAATTTAAAGATGTATTTAAATATTGCATTCTGTCTCATTTGGTCCTCCATAATAGTGGTGGACTGGTGTTACTTGGAGTCACAGTTGAATGGATGTTTTTGAAAGCATAATCGGCAGAAAAAAATCCACCCTTCCTTTCCTCCATTCTATTACATTCACATTAAACAAGTACCGGTAGTTCTTATGATATGTATTATATTTACGTATGATAAATGCATGCACGCAAAACTGAATTGCACAGAGGCACAATTGGATGTTGTAACAAACATTTATTCATTTATATAATTTTTCATGTCACGGTTGTTGTTTTGTTGTGGCTTCCTCCCCAGTTCTAGTTGCATTTCATGGTGAGTGAGTCCTTGAATGCATTACTCTGGCACGCATGCACTAGAGCTTGCCTTGTGTAGTCGTACAGTCTAAAATAATTGACATGGCTTTATGCCCAAAACATGGATTGACACTAAGATTTACCAATGTCTTCTCGGAAAATGTATATACAATGTCAAATTATGACTTGAAAAAAAAGCTATGATGCATCCAGAAGGCAGTCAGAGTTGATCCAGCCTGACTATCAAAAATAAATGAAAATGAGAATAGACAGATGAATTAATTCTATGAGTAAGCATTACAGCTGCCAAAAGAGTTTGCCTGCAGGCTCATTGTTGTTGTTGCTTTTTAATAGTGAAATAAACAAACTAGAGGTCAGTCAAAGATTTCTGGCTGTAAATTTGTTTTTTACAATTAATTATCCATGCCAAAGCAACCTTGAAAGGCGCAACACAAACAAATCCTTATTAGAATACCAAACTTTAGTGTTATAAGGCAACTACAAAATAAATGCCTATTCGGCAAGATAGACACATGTTAAGGGTGCCATGCAATCTGGGTGGAGTGGGGCAAAAAGTGTGAAATTTAACTGCTGAATGTCAAAATAAAAGCTGACAAAAAATTATGAATACGATTTATTAAATTTGATTCAGTGTAATCTAAATGCAATGTTTCTTGGATTAATCTGTCTCTTTTAAAATGTGAAGCTCCAGATATTTGTCAATGAAGACATCATATGGAACAGAAACAACATCCTAATTACTTCTTTCATTTAAAAAAAATGTTCTTCTTTTTATATGATCATGTAAATCACCGACAGACCATATAATGACTAAAAAAGGAGGCCACATTGGGTAGGGCCTACTGCAATTGCCCATTATAAGCATTCTGTGATTATTCATTTTCTCCTTCATAGTAAATGTTTTGACAACAACACCACTATAAATGTTGCTGTTTCTTGTTGTTTGTATTAGGCCTGCACAAAATGTCGTTTGAACATCGCCATCGCAATGTGCACATGCGCAATAGTCACATCGCAGGACGTCAGTGGTGTTACCAGGATGCCAGCTGTGGGTGGGCATTCGTCTTACCTGGGGGGGCAAAAAAAAAAAAAAAAAAGTGCAATGCTCTACAATGCTCAAGTAGGTTGAAATCCAGTGTAGGGCAACTGCACCTTAAAACATGTTTTGTTTTCTCCTATAGATAACTGTTGTTGTGATTTGGTCTAAACAAGTAAAAATTGATTTGATTTTATTTGACTTAGAACACATCCATAACTGAACAGTATGGATGTGCAGGTGACAATGTTTTTTTAGGTAACCTATTGTGGTTCATCGGTTTTATTATTATTATGATTATTATTATAGTTATTCTTTGTTCCGCAGCCCCTTTGAGCTCAATTTGACCCCTTTAAAGTGCTTCAAAATGCACCAAAATTGGCAGGCAGGTCAATACAGGTGCAATCTTTGATACCATGTAAAGACAAATTCCAGATACATTATGTAGCGCCCCATAGCAGTCATTCTTTGTCCCGCCAACGCTCTTAGCCCTACTTTGACCCCCTCAGAATTATTCAAAACTCACCAAACTCAACAGCCAGGTGAACACTGGTGGAAACTTTGATAAATGAAAAAAAAAAAAAAAAAAAAAAAATCAAAATATGCGTAAATGTGTGTAGCGCCCCCTAGGAACAAAACCAACATTTCATTTTTTTTTTTTTTAAGGTGAAAGAGGAGGTAACAACACAAAGGTCAAAACTTAGAACACATCAGTACTACATGAATAGGATATCATACGCGGTGCCCAGACTGCTGTTAGTACCACATCCAGTGTTCTTTGGGTGGACAGAGCGTGTCCGTGGGTGGGCACTGCCCCCCTCCCGGTAACGTCCCTGAAGGACGTGCAATTATTTTTCGTTTTTTTTAACATGTTTTTTTTTTTTTACTTCATCAAAGCAGCAGCTCCTGGATCCTTTTCATATACAGCAAGCCTGGATTAAACAGCATTATATAAATTAAGGATGTCCCCTATCCGATCACGTGATCATAAATCAGGCCGATCGCGTCATTTTTCAGAGGATCTGAATTGGGTCGAATGGATCGTGATTTTAGTTTAAAAAATATATTCATTTTTTTCTGCTTCATGCTCCTACAGTGCCACAGCCTCTCACCTTACCTCCTGCTAAGCAGTGGAATTTGGTACTTAACTTTAACTATGATTGACAGGTTTGTAAATTGATCTGGCCATAGAAGCCTCAGAAGCTCTACGATCAAAGGCACAAAAGTTTTAATCTTTAACTTGGTGAGGGGCTATTCTCAGTAGCGTGAGCATCAAAGCGTGAGTGAATTTGAGTGGACTCACTCAATGAAGACTTTAACAAGCCTTTTTCTACGTGTGGCCGGGTAAATTGATTGATTGGACCAACAAAAAATAGTTTCCTTTTTTTATGTGGGTTTTATTCCCGACTGCACATGGAAAAAATAAAAGTGTACAGTATTAATCAGACAAGTACTGAGATTGATTCAAACAGAAATAAATAGACAACAACAGTGGCTGGCGCACTTCCCATTTGCGCCCATACTCATGTGCACACTGTATGAAGAAGAGGACAATAAAGCTGACTTATGACTTATGACACACGCGAAAAGCAACAAACTCTCCCCTCTAATAAGCATGGAACAAAATAATGCAGTTGAATTTCCCATTATGGGTACAAATACAGTTTCCCGTGATTACACATTCAACGCTACTTACGCTGCACCGCGGTTTCAAATATTGCGCAGCGTGACCATCCTTGAGTGCATGTCGAACACCATCACTGCGCAGACATCGTCAAAATAAAACATCCATAACAATAGATTGTTTATAACGCTAAACTGTTCATTAATTTCCCCTTGGTACACTGTATTTTGTGTCACCATGAGGCTTCTCAGTGGGTTGACTTGACAACTGTCCTCATGCAACACTCTTCGCAAGTGCCTGTTGTTGAGAGAAATGGTGGAGGAAATGTTTTGTATTCATAAATGTGTCCTCAGTTGATGTTGAAATAATGTTCCTATTGCTTGTTATTATTGACATATTATCTTTTCGTCACAAGATGGCAGGATGGGACTTAATTGTCTAAAGTGCTACATTTATTACTTCTTTGTGTTTGATGACTTTGATTTGTGGGATTGGCTGTGAAGACAGCAATGAGAGAGGATGTAGCCGCATGTCAATGGAAATTAAACACGCCAAGTTTTGGCTAAAAGACAACTTATTCTCCGTCAATTCTTCCTACAAATGCAACGTTGAGCTGCAACCACCTCAACAGGTTATGGGCCCAGGAGTCAATCGAAGGTAAAGTCAGTTTCCACCGTGTAGAAGGTCCCGAAGCACAGCGTGCTCACGGACTGCTGATTAGCGGAAAAAGCTAACAAGCAACATGGATCCATGAGAAACAAGTAGGTTGCCTCGACTGGCATTTGACGGAGATGAAGCTAAATATGAACTCTGGGAAACTAAAATGTTGGGACATTTTCATCTAATCAAGCTAAAGAAGACAGTGCTTGTAGGACCAACCACTGAAGCCGAGAGAGAAAATGATGAAATGAAAAATGCGGACGCGTATGCTGAAATGATACAACTTCTTGATGATAAAAGCCTCTCGTTAATAATGAGAGACGCACCAAATGACGGAAGAAAAGCTCTGAAAATATTAAGAAAATATTATGCTGGGAAGGGAAAACCCAGGATTATACATTTGTACACCATGCTAACATCTCTTCAAAAGGGAACCGAAGAAAGCATAGTGGAGTACATAATAAGAGCTGAGACTGCCATCACAGCATTGCGAAATGCAGGTGAAACAATGGGAGATGGTCTACTTATCGCAATGGTCTTGAAGGGGCTGCCAGAAAGTTACAAGCCATTTACAATTCATGTAGCGCATACTGCAGAATTTGCAGAATTCAAAACCAAACTCCGAAGTTTTGAAGAAACGGAAAAGTTAAATGCAGCAGAAACAAGCGACAAAGTGATGATGACTAAAGCAAGAGCTTCAAAGCAAGCCACAAAAGCAAACGCTCGTGACCGGATCAAAGACGACACAGAGTTGGTGCGCATCAAATGTGGGATCAAAGGCCACCGTGCAAAATCATGTCGACAAAAGACATGGTGTAGTCGGTGCAAAACGGACACGCACAAAGACACCACTTGCAGACGCAAGGAAACACCGGAGGGAGTGAGAAAAATTGCTGAAGATGGAGATCCTGACTTCGCGTTCAAGGTGAGAGATGAACAGCCCGACACCAGGATACACACAGCATCCGGGAACGAGGTCTGATGGTGGACATGGGAGCGACATCTCATATCATCACTGACGTGACCAAGTTCAAAAGCTTCCAGGAGACATTCAAACCAGAGAACCACAGCGTCGAGTTGGCAGATGGTACTCGGTGCAGTGGAGTCGCACTAAAAAGAGGAGATGCAGAGTGCTACCTGATCGACAACAGAGGACAGCAGCGCAAGGCAACACTCAGAAACTCACTCTTCATACCATCGTACCCACAAGACATCTTTTCGGTGAAAGAAGCAACATCGAGTGGAGCCACGGTACTTTTCAAAGAAGGTGAAGACGCACTGATAACCAAAGACGGTACGAAATTCAATATTCATGTGTATGGCAAGCTGTATTTTTTGCATACAAATGGTGAGTTTGACAAGTGCAATGCATGTTATGATATTCACACATGGCACCAAATATTAGGCCACTGTAATTATGAGGATGTGATCAAATTACAGAAAGTAGTTGATGGAATGCAGATTAAGGGAAAAGAAACAAGACCTGAACAAACGTGTGAGATATGCATACAAGGAAAATTTATCCAGACTCGAAATAGAGACCCAGATACTCGAGCAGATACACCCTTAAAATTGGTACACTCAGATCTTGCAGGTCCTATAACTCCAGAATCGATTGATGGTTACAAATATGTGCAGTTATTCACAGATGATTACTCTGGTGCAATTTTCACATATTTCCTGAAAAAAAAAAAAACACTGTTCTAGCAACAGAAAAATTTCTCGCAGATATAGCCCCTTTGGGAAAGTAAGGTGCATCCGATCTGATAACGGGACTGAATATACTTGCAATGAGTTCCAAACATTGTTGAGAAAAAGTGAAATAAGACACGAAACATCAGCGCCGTATTCCCCACACCAGAACGGGACAGCTGAAAGAGGATGGCGTACATTATTTGAGATGTGTAGGTGCATGCTAGTCGAAAGTGGGCTACCAAAATATCTATGGCACTATGCAGTACAAACTGCAGCAATGGTATGCAACAGATGCTATAATAGACGTACAGGGCAAACTCCTTACCAGATGTTGACAAACAAAAAACCAAATATTTCCAGAATGCAAAAATTTGGGTCTGTATGTTACACATACAAACAAGACAAGGGAAAATTGGATTCTAAGTGTGGCCAAGGACAGTTTGTTGGCTATGACAAAAATAGTCCAGCATATCTAGTCTACTATCCAGACACAAAGAAAGTACAAAAACATAGGCTGGTAAAGTTTGTGAACAAGAAAGTAATAGAAAAACAGACACAGACACGTGACATGGATCAAGATGAAGAATACAACATGATGCGGTTGCCAAGGGCTGATCGAGCAAGTGTAGAGGTGAAAAACAGAACTGAAGATCCTGTAGAACCAAGTGCAAATAGTGAGAGTCCAAAGGAAGTGACGCAATGTGAACTAGAGAGTAGAAGGTATCCTTCAAGAGAGAGGAGAAAACCGAGTCACTTAGAAGACTTCATAACAGAAGTCAGAGATATTGATGGAGTTCATACCACTGTAGACTACTGCTACAGGATGGTAGTTGGTATACCTCAAACATACCAGGAGGCCATGAGTTCCAATAACTCAAAAGATTGGTCAAAAGCCATGGATGAAGAAATTCAGTCACTAAACGAAAATAAAACATTTACCTTGACAACACTGCCAAAAGGCAAGAAAACAGTGGGGGGTAAATGGGTGTATGCACTCAAAAAGGATGAAGATGGGAGAGATAAGTACAAAGCACGATTTGTGGCTAAGGGATTTAACCAGAGAATGGGAATAGACTATGGAGAGACATTTTCACCCACAGCAAATTTGACAAGTATAAGAGCGGTGTTACAGAAAGCGGCACAAGAGTCTGTTGTTACATCAGATGGATGTTAAGACAGCGTACTTACATGCTCCTATTGACTATGACATATACATAAACCCACCTGATGGTTATGAAGAAAAAGATGGTATAGTCTACAAACTTGAAAAATCACTGTATGGTCTCAAACAATCAGGCCGAAATTGGAACAGGGTTTTACATGAATGGTTAACTGACAACAATTTCACACAAAACCAAGCTGAACACTGTGTTTATACAAAAGAGCAAAATGATGAGAAGGTAATCATCGTCATATGGGTCGATGACTTACTTATTGCTGCGAGCAATGATTGTATTCTGAAGCAAACAAAGGAGACGTTGGCAGAGAAGTTCAGAATGAAAGACCTGGGACAGCTTAAACATTTTCTGGGCATTGATTTCATTCAAACTCAAGATTTTGTAAAAATGTCACAGGAAAAGTATTCAAACAAGATACTAGAGCGCTTTGATATGCTTGATTGCAAAATCAGAGAAACACCCTGTGAACAAAAACTTGACTATTCCGAGGATGCAATAAAAATGAGCAACGTGAGGATGTATAGGGAAGCAGTCGGAAGCCTTATACCGTATTGGCCCGAATATAAGACGATGTTTTTTGCACTGAAATAAGATTGAAAAAGAGGAGGTCGTCTTATAACTGCGGCCTAAAAAAAAAAAAAAAAAAAAAACTGCGGCCTAGACATATACCCATTCACGACGCTTGATGGCGCCAGTCATCAATGAATCGAATGCTGAACGCGACTCGGGCGGCCAAAGCGAACCCCTGACACGAAGAAGAAAGTGGTAAGAAGGAAAAGAGAAGAAAATACCGGTAATAGAAGAGATAACCGAAAATGGAGAAACTTCGCGACAATTTGGAGAAAAGTGGGTCGAAGATTGGCCAGGTTAACCGGTGTTTGGCCATTCCTTACTACGCGGCGAAACGTCCTACACAATGCTCAGGGCGCTTGCATATGCATTCACACGCATGCGCACATCGGTTGGAAGCGGCGAGTACTCACTATTTTTGTTTTTATTTAGTTATTTAGAACCTTTTCACAGCCTCAAAGATACTTTTTGCATGTATTACCCTCTCATACTTTTAACCATTGTGTTTTTTTGTGTTAGCTTTGAAGCAGTTGACCACATTAGTCACGTAGCGTATTTAAACCGTCCTTATTTGACATAACTACATTTAAGTATTTTCTGCAGGCATTTCTTTAGTACGTTATTCCTGTATGCATCTAAACAAAACAAGTTTAGAGCACACGGTAGTAATTTAGGTGTCAAATTCGACTAATGTAGGACGTTTCGCCGATGTAGGACATTTTGGCAGAACACCGGCAGCTGAGGAGAAGTTATGACGCAAACTTCAAGTTGATGGTGATAAATGAGGCGGTGTCTTCAAACAACTGCAAAGCGGCTGTGAAATATGGTGTCACAGAGTGTAATGTACGGAGATGTAGAGCTCAAAAAGATCGCCTAAAAAATGCTCACAGTCAGAGAAAAGCTTTCCGTGGTCGTTTCTGTATAAAAATTAATTTGGTGTTCAAAAAGTCTTTTTTCAAACTTGAGTCTTGAAAAAGAGGGGGTCGTCTTATAATCGGGGTCGTCTTATATTCGGGCCAATACGGTATATCTAACTGTTTGCACAAGACCTGACTTAAGCTATGTGGTAAGCAGGTTATCGCAGTACTTTAATGAACCCACGGAGGAGCAGTGGACTACTGTGAAACATGTCTTACGATACCTAAAAGGTACTTCCGAAAAGGGCCTTAGTTTCAAAAGAGACGACAATGCAAAACTTGGTATTCAGGCATATAGTGATGCTGACTGGGCAGCTGATACTAGCGACAGGCGCAGTACTTCAGGATACTGTGTTTTCTTGAGCAAGAAGAGTTCTCCAATTTCTTGGAAAACAAAGAAACAACCTACAGTCACACTATCTACCTGTGAAGCTGAATATATGGCACTGGCTTCAACCATACAAGAATGCCTATATTTAGAACAACTACTAGGTAGCATTGATCATTATCAGTACACTCCAACAATTGTACACGATGACAACCAAGGGACAATCGCTCTTGCCAAAAAGCCTGTTAACAGACAGAGATGCAAGCACGTAGACATAAAATATCATTTTATTAGATGTACTGTGAATCAGGGAAGAGTAGCATTGACATATTGTCCAACGGATGACATGATAGCTGATATCATGACAAAACCTGTAACAAAGTTAAAATTGAAGAAGTTTGACAGTGTTATTTTTGGAATTTGAAATGTAAAATTTCATTTGGTTGTTAAAAAGGTATCAACATGAGAACAAGTGGGGGTGTTGAGAGAAATGGTGGAGGAAATGTTTTGTATTCATAAATGTGTCCTCAGTTGATGTTGAAATAATGTTCCTATTGCTTGTTATTATTGACATATTATCTTTTCGCCACAAGATGGCAGGATGGGACTTAATTGTCTAAAGTGCTACATTTATTACTTCTTTGTGTTTGATTTTGATTTGTGGGATTGCCTGTGAAGACAGCAATGAGAGAGGATGTATCCGCATGTCAATGGAAATTAAACACGCCAAGTTTTGGCTAAAAGACAACTTATTCTCGGTCAATTCTTCCTGCGAATGCAACGTTGAGCTGCAACCACCTCAACACCTGTAATCGTGGCTTTTTTCTTTTTTTTTCACTTCTGCATTAATACCTGACCCCTGCACTGCCATCTCCCATGAGCCCAGCGTGATTTCCAAAGTGACGGCGCTACATTTTGTGCGCGAGCATTTTGTGCCCACCATTCACCATTCACGTTATAAAGGCGGCATGGTGGGACAGTGGTTAGCATCTCCAACTCACAATACTGTGATTGTGGGTGCAATTCTGGCTCCGGCCTTCCTGTTAGGGATGTGCGATGAGAAGGGATCCAAATGCAGACACACGGGGATTGTGGCGAGTAGTATTTTATTGGTGATCACAAGAAGGTGGCTGATGTAGATTGCTCGGCTCGGGGTTGTTGATCTGGCGTAGTACGAGGAGGCTCGGAAGGCAGGCAGGCGTGGAATCCGACGAGGGGCGCGCAGAGAGCAGGACCTGGGACGAGAGCAATGTAGTCGTAAACCGGTGATCAAAGATATCATAAAGTGAGCGAGATACAACTGACGTGTGAAGCAGACGAGTTGATCGGGCGACGAGGTGGCAGCGTCCACTGGCTTTTATGGATGGTTGATTGGCATTGCCAGCACCTGTGGCCGCTCCACCCATCTGTCGTCCAACCTGCAATCAATAAAAACATGCACACCTGCCGGAGGTGGGCAGGTCTCAGAAGGAAGGGGAAGAGGACCTAACACTTCCTATGTTGAGTTTGCATGTTCTTCCCATGCCTGGATGTTTTTTTTCCGGGTTCCTACCACATCCCTAAAAATATATTAGCAATTATAGCAATATTTAGCAATTAGGGAAAAATACTTGGGGTAGAGAGATTGAAACAATTACATTTTGCTGCTCTCTTCGTCGCATTTTTCTCGTTCTAAATCATAATTAATGGGCTGAATTCTAAATCAGATGAAATACTGACCCTGCCAACGTCATCCTCCAGCTGCTAGTGTGACAGGCAGGGGCTAAACAGTAGATTTAAAGACTAATTTCTCGTCATCTGCGCTTTGTCAAATTGTTGTTTATTGTCGAATCATCTCAAAATATGATTCTAATTCATATAATAATGCTATTTAAGATTGTTTTATGCTGTCACAGGAACTTAAGTACAGTAATCCACCACTTATTTTATTGTTTTTCGTATACATTGTTGTATCCAAGGTGTACAATTGTTCTCACTGACACGCAGAGAAGTGGAGTGATAATGGCAAATAAACATTGAGGTCAAAAATCCTCGCCATTGTTACAAAAGGTTACTCTGTGGTATATTCTATTATTTTAATAAGAAATCTTGATAAGGCAATTATAGGTGATTCCAGAAAAGTAAAAATATTGCTTTAACTTTGCCATCCCCACTTTACTGATAAGGATAGCATCACTGAGTGTCATCGCACATAACAAATAGATTGAAATGTATTCTTCCATTGGGATAAAAATCATATTTGAAGCATAAAAATGCCATTTTCATTGATCATAACACACATTATCTATATTTGAGATTCTGCACTCATGTTTTAAATCTTCAAGACATAAACCACATTTCTAACGAAAATGCACTGTCTTTGATGTTTGCACTGCAAATACTGCAGGCTGTGAATCCAAGGATATATTCATCCTTCTAACAAGTTCATGTGCATTACATCTCCATGTTAATTATTCATGTTTAACATATACTTTTCATGGAATTAATTGCAGTGAGTCATTTTTAAGAATTAATGAAACATAAAAGGTAAAAAATAGACTACTTGTTATAGATGTCGTGTAAAAGATGTGCCGTCCTTCGCCACTGAGATAAGCATTGAAGTGGATAATTAAATGTAAACGACCCACTGCAATTAGTCATGTCATGTGGAGGACCCAAGGCTGAGAACAGCAAGCAGATGCTCCCCTGCACTTCTCCAGTTAAAAAAATAATTTGGGTCAACATTTTCTTTACTGCCTGATCAAGATGGCCAAATAATATGGTTTGACCCTTTTTTAAATCACCTTGTCCCCATTTTGATGGTTCGAATATGCTACAGTAATGAAGACCTGCAGTTTATAGTCAAATTTGAGCCAAGTGCTTCAACCCATCAGATGCTCAGTGACCACTAGCTGGGCTGTTATTGAAATTTTGATGAAGCACGGCACTTCAATGAAGTTACGAATTACTGTATTACTTTTGTTGCCCCCCCATCCCACCCTCTCATCTCTTTACAGTGTTCCGACTTTTTAATCCAAAATTCAGCCAAACATCTGCCGCAGGCTTTCTGGTGCTCATAGCAGCTGCCCTCCTTCCATATTTGATGCATCACGTGGTTTTTTTGTGCTGCTAGATCTTGTTAGGGGGTGAGCCATGCAAGACTAAATTAAAGATAAGACCTTGAAACTCACTTTATTTGGATTTTAGCAAATAGAAAAATAGTCAAATCAAAGCTTTCTTCTGTATAATAAATAGATTTTTTTTTACACAAACATTGCATTTAATCATTCACATATTACATTATTTATATACAACTCCCATCAAAAAGTATGGAATCACCTGTCTTTGCACCCAAAAGTGCATTCAGAAACACTAAAAGAAATGATGAAAAACATTGTGGTGGTCAGTAAATGTTACTTTTAAAGAGCAAGTGCAGGGAAATATATATGGAATCACTCCATTCTCAGGAAAAAAATATGGACTCATGAGAAACAAACAAAGAAGTAAGAATCAAAACACATCTCTACTATTTAGTTGCACCAACTCTGGCTTTCATGACAGCTTGCAGTCTCTGCGACATGGACTTGATGAGTATTCTTCATCAATTTGGTGCTAACTCTCTTTGATTGCAGTTGCCAGATCCACCTTGCAGGTCAGAGCCTTGCTGTGGACCATGTTTTTTCAATTTCCACCACAGGTTTTCAATAGGGTTGAGATCTGGGCTATTTGCAGGCCATGACATTGACTGGATGAGTCTTTCTCCAAAGAATGGTTTAACCGTTTTAGCTCTGTGGCATGATGCATTGTCATCTTGTAAAATGACATATTTTCAATTGAAGGGAAAAGAAAGCTGTCTAAAATTTCAATGTAAACGTGTGCATTTATTGAAGATTTAATCACACCTATCTCACCAGTGCCTTTGCTTGACATGCAGCCCCATATCATCAAGGACTGAGGGAATTTTGATGTTTTCTTCAGGCAGTCATCTTTTGTAAATCTCACTGGAACAGCAACAAACAAAAGTTCCAGCATCATCACCTTGTCCAATGCAGATTGTTGACTCTTGACAAAGTGATGATGCTGGAACTTTGGTTGCACTTTTGAACTAATTCATTTTTTTTTTCAAGCTTTTTTTCCGAGTTTGTTCTACATGATAAAATGTCTGAGTGAGTGCTCGTCAAAGACTGGTGATTCCATACCTTTTGCGAGGGGTTGTTTATATATTTCCAAATATATGCTGTATATACTACTATACCTATAAATATATACACCTGCTCTTAAATATTTTGAGACACTTTCTCATTCTATTGAATGGTGCACGCATAAAACATGTACAAATTTACACTTTACTCTAACTCTTTCATTTATTCCGATGGTAAAGGAAATGTATATTTCAATGTAATGTTTCTGCTGCTGTCGAGCTGCTTATGCTCCATTGTTGCTTGCTGCATCGGACTCTTCTTCCTTAGTAGAAAACGGCAAGAGACCTGATTGGGTGTGCGCTCACTGTAATTTCACCATTTTAGTTTGACTTATAAAAAATATAGTCCCAAGAATTGTATAAGAGGCCCCTGAAACATTCCAACACACAATGCAGGGTGTGAGGTACTGGCAGGAAAAGAATACATGGAATTCCATAACCAAGTAGCCGGTATAGTGTACAGAAACATCTGTGCGGAGTATAGACTGGAGACCCCTACATCGCAATGGGAAACATATCCCTGGGTGGTGGAAAATGAAAGGGCTAAGATCCTATGGGACTTCCAGATACAAACTGATAAGATGGTCGTGGCCAACCTAACGGACATCGTGATCATGGATAGGCAGCAGAGGACAGCCGTTGTGATCCGCCGTGATGGCAATATCAAGAGAAAGGAACACGAGTAACTAGAGAAATACCAAGGGCTCAAAGAAGAGCTGGAGGGACCCTGAAAGGTGAAAGCAGCAGAGGTGCCCTTGGTCATAAGATCACTGGGGCCGTGTCCCCCACACTGGAGAAGTGTCTCCAGCAGATACCTCTTGGAGAAAAATCAGACATCTCTGTCCAGAAAAATGCAGTCCTAGGAACAGCAAAGATGCTGTGCAGGACCCTCAAGCTCCCAGGCCTTTGGTAGAGGACCCAAGCTTGAGATGAACAGCCACCCACCCTACCAGTGGAGATGGGGAGAGGGGGAGGAAAGAGTTTATATATATACATAAGGGGTCGCGTTAACTGAATATTTTCCGTCGTTGACCGGTTTTTTAAAATGGTGACGGAAAAAACTGAAGTCCATTCGTCATTTTGACAGGTTGCAATTCACACCCCAGACCGCAGGGTGGCGAGTGAGCATATTAATTAGCTATTGTCTCTCTTGATGCATGACGTCGTTGGCCTTACTCGGAAAAATGTCAAGGCAACTGAGTTGACTGAGGCAACTGGCACGGCCAGACTGTTCTGCCTGTATTTTTCAAACACTGAGAGAAAAGTCTGGGACACAGCCTCTCGAGTAGGTACAAAATCAATCGACAAATCAGATTTGTTTATTTGCGTGACGTGTTCATCACGAGCAACGTCACTCTTGCGCGCCGAAAGTCATCTCTACTATAACACGGATGGTGAACGGGAGAGCCGAGAATATGTTCCAATCCGCGGTAAATTCAGTTTTAAATGAGCTAAAACACATCGACACGAGTCATTGACAACAGTCTGTCTCGCGCTAGCCATGTTGAATAAACTCCGTTCTCCTCGTATGTTTACTTCCGCGCGCAAGTCCCTCGTCCTGCCCTCGTCGCTTTGCTAACGGCACGTTTGCCTGTCGCTGATTGGTGCACTCCGCTGTCTGTTTGCCTCTTGTTACGCTTGTTCGGACAGAATATTAATTAAAAATGAATGAAAACTAAATACTATTGAATATGTCATTATTATCATTTTAAAAATGTAAGTGACGGGTAAAAATAGATTATGACCGGATTTTTATGACACTGTCAGTCAAAATGACAGACAACGAAAAAGTCTAGCGCAACCCCTGATATACATATATGTATATTATAGTTTTATTCATTAAATATTCTGCAATTAGGCAATCTGTTAGTCATAGTTTCTTCTATTATGTGAACACTAGGCCTTGCAAACCTACATCGTCAATCACATTAATGATTGGTAGTTGTGTGCAGGCTGAACAATTGTGCATATTGATCCACCAGACTCCAATACCTTGTGATCCCTATCAGTGTAAAGACTTATCAGTGACATGCAGAGATTTGCTGTGCTGCTTATGGCTTCCGCTTAACATTTATGCATGATCGCTCTGAGCGTTATAGAATATGCAACTGCAATAAAATGAGGCACAGAATAAAAAGATGGTTTTGTTAATTGGTATGTACAATTGTGATATGGTGCCTCATGTGGTTACCATCTTCCGTTATTTTCGACGTTGAATGTTCTGCCTGAGCTTGTCTAGCTTTCCTCCAGGAAGACCCA
The DNA here is from genome assembly GCF_030265065.1 of Corythoichthys intestinalis. Classification (NCBI taxonomy): domain Eukaryota; kingdom Metazoa; phylum Chordata; class Actinopteri; order Syngnathiformes; family Syngnathidae; genus Corythoichthys; species Corythoichthys intestinalis. Next base: position 11,262,957 of record NC_080404.1, read on the forward strand.
ATTCCTCTCACATTGCAGAGTTATATATGTTAGGCAAACTGCACACACCGAATCGTTCATCAGTGTGGATTTGTGTGCTGCTGTGTGATTTGTTATTTGTCTTATGCAATATGTAGTCTGGTATATTCTCAAGTCCAGGGTGTACCACATGCGCATGAATGCCCAAATTTTGGCATGCTACTCTATCTTCCCCTTTAGTCTTCAATGCAATTTTACTGGTGAGCTCCCATTAAAGTTTGCAATGTCGTCCAGGTTATGCCTAAACCTTTGCATTCCACTATACAGTGGTACCTCGACATACGATGGCATTGACATACGATCCTTTTGACATCTGACGTAAAATTTGACTCGTCGTTTGTCTCGACATATGATGACATGCTCGAAATACGACCCGCTAGACCAGGGGTGGGCAAACTATTCCACAAAGGGCCGCAGTGGGTGCGAGATTTTGTACCAACCCATCATGAGGCTAGCCTTTCACCAATCTGGTGTCTTACAAGAGCAATCAGTTGATTGCAATCAGGTGCTTCTTGTTTCTACTCAAACCTCATTGGTTTTAACTGTCTGTGCTGAATCAGCTGGAACAAAGACCAGGACCCACTGCGGCCCTCGAGGACCAGTTTGCCCACCCCTGCGCTAGACGGACGCACGGTGGATTATCTTGTGAGAAAAATCAACATGGGTCTCAAGAAGGTTAGTGCAGGTGGTGAAAAAAATGAAAAAGGTGACGCTTACCAATTGAACAAAAGAGAATAAAAAATATATATCATTATCATTTACACAAAACTCCAGAAATGGGCCGGACAAAAGTATTGGCACCCTCAGCTTAATACTTGGTAGCACAACCTTAAGACAAAATAACTGCAAACAACCGCTTCCGGTATCCATCAATAAGATTCTTACAATGATCTGCTGGAATTTTAGACAATCCTTCTTTGGCCAACTGCTCCAGGTCTCTGAGATTTAAAGTGTGCCTTCTCCAAACTGCCATTCTCAGATCACTCCACAGGTGTTCTATGGGATTCAGCTCTGGGTGCATTGCTGGCCACTTTAGAAGTCTCCAGTGCTTTCTCTCAAACCATATTCCAATGCTTTTTGATGTGTGTTTTGGGTCATTGTCCTGCTGGAAGACCCATGAACTCTGAGGGAGATCCAGCTTTCTCAAATTGGGCCCTACATTATGCTGCAAAATTTGTTGGTAGTCTTCAGACTTCATAATGCCATGCACACAGTAAAGCAGTCCAGTGCCAGAGGCAGAAAAACAACCCCAAAACATCAGGGAAACTCCGCCATGTTTGACTGTGGGGACCGTGTTCTTTTCTTTGAAGGCCTTTGTTTGTTTTTTTTTCTTTCCCAAATAGCTCTACTTTTGTCTCATTTGACGGGAGAACATTCTTTCAAAACGTTTTTGGCTTTCTCAGGCAAGTTTTGGCAAACTCCAGCCTGGCTTTTTTATGTCTCTGGGTCAGAAGTGGCGTCTTCCTCGGTATCCTACCATAGAGTCCCTTTTCATTCAGACGCCGACGGATAGTACGGGTTGACACTGTTGTACCCTCGGACTGCAGGACAACTTGAACTTGTTTGGATGTTAGTCGAGGTTCTTTATCCACCATCCGCACAATCGTTCGTTGAAATCTCTCGTCAATGTTTCTGTTCTGTCCACATATAGGGAGGCGTTAGCCACAGTGCCATGGGCTTGACACTTATTAATGACACTGCGCACGGTAGATTCAGGTCTATGAAAATGGACTTGTAGCCTTGAGATTGCCCGTGCTTTCTCACAATTTTGCTTCTCAAGTCCTCAGACAGTTCTTTGATCTTCTTTCTTTTCTCTATTCTCAATGTGATACACACAAGGACACAGGACAGGTTGAGTCAACTTTAGTCCATTTTAACTGGCTGCAAGTGTGCTTTAGTTATTGCCACCACCTGTTATGTGGCACAGGTAAGTAACAGGTGCTGTTAATTACACACATTTGAGAAGCATCACATGATTTTTCAAAGGGTGCCAATACTTTTGTCCTGCCCTTCTCTGGAGTTTTGTGTAAAATTATAATGATTTTTTTTTTCATTCTCTTTTTTGGTTTTCATTTTAAGCAAATTAAATGAAGATATTATGACCAAAGCATTTGAAATTGCAATCATTTTCTGGGAGAAATTAGAGCTATGAACAGTTTTGAAGAAGGGTTTGTACAAAGTTGCTTGAAGAGGAAATTGCATTAAAGAGGAAAAAAGTGCTAGTCCTAGTGACATTATTGCCCTTACTCTTGAGATGGCGTTTGTAAAGGGGTGGTTGACCAACACATTGACATGAACAGAGCTAAATTATCCTGAATCAGTGAAAACCCAGTTTTCTCCATTACACTATGGTTACCATAGGTATGTACAGGTAAACAAAGGAAGCCAGGTTTGATCAAATGTAATTACCTAATCAGTACCATTTGTTACAAACAAAGGGGCAAAACATTCATGCTTATGTACAGGGTCACTATTTGTCAGGAAGGCAATCAAGCTCTTTGTTCCCAGTCACAAAACAGTATAGCAGTAACCGGTGCCATGTCGAAAGAGAGTTGTGACACTCTCTGATCTCGCTGCGGGTTGTCACGTGGTTCATGTAAGGTGGGAATAGTTCCAAGCATACAATATATATCAATGATCCGTGCATAACACAAATCTGATTTATTATTATTTTTTTAATACGTCCTCCATTTTGACCTTACGGAAGTGGTCACCCTATATGAAGGAAACGTTTCATGTTTGTGTTAGCATTAGCAAGGGAAATCTACTTTTACGTTGATAAACAAGATGATTTAGGTTTCTCTTTTTTCACAATTAGAATACTGTTTTTCCAGAGAATGTCCAGATTTCCTTGATTCACTTATCTGTGGTAATACATTAAAGATCATGTATAACAATCACAACTCATTACCCTATGATAAAGAAAATCATATTTTTTATTGAACAATTGGTTAAATTTGTCTCATGGTTCATTGTTTACAGCTAATATTTTATAGATCACTGAGCTGTGATGACCGCTTGTGCAGCATTTGGATGCACCAATTAGTCCGAAAAGGGTTACCGTACATATGGTTTCTCCAAGGATCAAAGAATAATAATAAGTGAATAAGTGATGAGTATGATAATGTTACACGATGCATTAACAACGAAATGCGACTGTGGCCGGTATGTTAACGTAACATAGCTATTAAGAGTTATTCAGATAACTATAGCACATAAAAAACCTGCTAACAAATTCACCAAACCATCAGTTTCACTCCAAAACACCAAAATTACATATGAAACTATATAATGTGTTAATAATTTCACACATAAGTCGCTCCTGAGTATAAGTCGCACCCCCAGCCAAACTATGAACAAAACTGCGACTTAAGAGTCCAAAAATACGGTATTTGTTGACGTTACTTTTCAATCTGTACACATATCTAAAATACTGTGTACAGTGGTACCTCTACATACGAAGTTAATTGGTTCCAGGACCTTGTTTGTTAGTCGAAATGGTCGTATGTCGAGCAGGATTTTCCCATAAGAATACATTATAATTCCATTAATTCGTTCCACAGCCCAAAAACCTACGCTAAATCCTTAATGAATACAGTGGTACCTCGACATACGATTGCTTCGACACACAATCTTTTGACATTTGACGTAAAATTTCTTGCGAAAGAAATCAACACAGATTTCAAAAAGGTTTGTACAGGTGGTGAAACAAGGAAAAAGGTGACGCTTACCAATACTATATGAATAAAAATCGGGAATAATATAATAATAGTAATAATAATAATAATAATAATAATACCTGTAATAATGTAACAAATCGGGTTCTAATGTGGCAGTCATATTTTGAGTGGCATACCTGAACGCATCCCGGGGCTGATGGCAGAGAGAGAGTGCAGTTGAGATATTAGTTTCACTTTTAACGTCCTTTGTTTGCTGGCAGTTGCCATGTTGTGTTGCACAAAGTCTGAAATAAATGATTGAAAACCTGACAAAACTGGCGATCTCTTTGGCAATGTTTGTCACCTTTACTTATAAAGGCTGGCAAACGGAGGTTGGAGAAGTATTGTCAAGCAGTTCACAGACGCCCACCCCACGCTCATATTTTTCATTAGTAAGCCTCACCTTTTTTCGTTTTTCAGCACCTGGTTTATCATTCTTGGAACCCATGTTGATTTCTCTCAAAAGAAAATCTGTGTGTGCATCTTGCGGGAAAACAATGAAATTGCAACGCTGTCATAAATCGTCGTAGTTCGAGAATTTCGTCGGGTGTAGAAACAAATGGCGAGTCAATTTTTATGTCGGATGTCGAACAGATAGTTTGACGAAGTAATTGTATGTCGAGGTACCACTGTATTTTCAACATTTTGATGTAAAGAATACAGGTTGTCTTGCATTAACTTGGTAGTTTAAGATGAGGTCATACCTTCAAAGTTTCCAAAATCAATCTGCCTATCCCGAAAGAACCCAGAAGTAAAATCAGATCATGGATCCCTATGGGTGTCGCAACTCTCTTTCTATATGTCTCTGGCAGTAGCCTAATACAGTATTACATCTAAACAAACAATTAAAATCTCTAATAAACATCTCCAATTTTAAAACTACTTTTTATATGTTCGCCCTAAGAGCTGATTTGATCTGTTAAGACTAATTTGACAGACACTTTAACTAGTAACTAAAACAATTGTTACTCTACTATTAAAGCAAAGCTTCCTTTTTCTATATATATTTTCAAAGAATAGATTGTAATACTCGCACTGATAGCAATGAGTCAGACGGATGGAAATTAATTTCATCACTGTGTACTCTTGAAAGGTCTTACATTATGGGCGACTTAGTCATCAGACATTCTAATGCTCTCTTTCTTGTACGGCCAATCACTCTTTGGCACTGCAGCATGTAGTGTCACATAAAATATTAATGTGTATCTGTGAGTCCTTTAAGGCAAGCCAAGTGAACACTTGCGGCACACCTAAAGCTCATATCAAACAGCAGCAGCTGCCGAAAAGCCCCAAGCCACCTCAGCTTAATCCAATTTGACTGGCCATCACTGCAGGCCATGCTAGATGCAACAATATGTGAAGTGGAGAGAGCTTTGCACTGTATATTTGGTGGAAAGGGATTCATCAGTTGCCCTTTAAATCTAACACATACAACTATTTTAAATACCTTTCATCAAGAGTTGATAACATGGAAAGAAGTAAACAGGGAATCTATGTTTTTAAATGTGTTGACCTTGAAATGCAACTACCACGATTTTGCTTGTAGGGCAAAAGTGTGCACTACCCCCATTTCTGTGGTTTGCCTGCTTTGCACGCTTTTGGAAACTGGTGAATAAATACTTTGCAAACTCTAAATTCCAATGAAAAAGAGGAAGAAAAATCATCATATTTTAGATGACCATGGCAAGCATGCCCTACAGCTGTCACTCGCTCTGGCCAAAATGTTTATTTGAAACTTAGCAATCTGAGCAGGAGCAGCCAGTAATTGTTCTTCCCTGGTCAAGATTCCTTTATGGTGCGTGCACTTTTTGTGTGATTTAAGTGAACAGCTGCCTGTGGTTTAAATAGCACAAAGTATACATATTCCATCTGACAGAATGAATTCACTTGGTAGAAGCACAATGAGGACGCATCGTTTACCAAGGAGAGCCGAAACCTTTTGGGCCAACTTCCGTTAAAATAAAGCAAATTTAAATAAATAGTATGGGTGGATATATATATATATATATATATATATATATATATATATATATATATATATATATATATACACATACACACAGTATATGGCACCACTGCAATTCTGTCAGATAATGCTCAATTTCTCCAAGAAAATTATTGCAATTACAAATGCTTTGGTAGTATTATCTTCATTTATTTTGCTTGAAATGAAAAAAATACAAAATAAGAATGGGGAATAAAATAAAATTATTATCATTTTACACAAAACTCCCAAAATGGGCGGGACATAAGTATTGGCAAACTTAGCCTAATACTTTGTAGCACAACCTTTAGACAAAATAACTGCGAACAAGCGCTTCCGGTATCCATCAATAAGTTTCTTACAATGCTCTGCTGGAATTTTAGACCATTCTTCTTTGGCCAACTGCTCCATGTCTCTGAGATTTTTAAGGGATTCTTCTCCAAACTGTCGTTTTCGGATCTCTCCACAGGTGTTCTATAGGATTAAGGTCTGGACTCATTCCTGGTCACTTTAGAAGTCTCCATTGCTTTCTCTCAAACCATTTTCTAGTGCTTTTTGAAGTGTGTTTTGGGTCATTGCCGTGCTGGAAGACCCATGACCTCTCAGGGAGACCCAGCTTTCTCACACTGGGCCCTACATGACGTTGCAAAATTTGTTGGTAGTCTTCAGACTTCACAATGCCATACACACGGTCAAGCAGTCCAGTGCCATAGGAAGCAAAGCAACCCCAAAACATCAGGGAACCTTTGCCATATTTGATTGTAGGGACCGTGTTCTTTTCTTTGAAGGGCTTATTTTTTTTCCTGTAAACTCAATGTTGAGGCCTATTCCCAAAAAGCTTCACTTTCGTCTCACCTGACCAGAGAACATTCTTCCAAAACGTTTTTGGCTTTCTCAGGTAAGTTTTGTCAAACTCCAGCCTGGCTATTTTATGTCTCTGGGTCAGAAGTGGGGTCTTCTTGGGTATCCTACCATAGAGTACTTTTTCATTCAGACGCTGACGGATACTTTTGGCCAGCAGTGTATATATATATATACTATACAGTATAAATATGATTTGAGAGACAATTTCTGTTTTCATGGTCAGATACACATTTTGGACATGCTCCATTTTTGGCACCTCACAGCGTGCATATTATTTTGAAATTGGTGAATTGTCTGACAGGTTTTAACTCCAGTAACAGAGAAGGTACAAAAATAAGCTTTTAGTTAATCCACCCCAAACATATCAGACAACTGTCTCTTGCAGCTCTTGTTGGCTTTCTGCTTCTCAAGCTCATTCAGCATTAAGAAGTAAATAACTGTATCAGTTTATGGCAAATTCAAAGCTCATTCAACTGTACCAGTATATCTCCCCTCTCTACCTATAGCGTGCATGCACTCTATTTGCAATGCCAACTTGAGAGCCCTGTGAGAGACCCCCTGTGGTTTAAAGGTCAGAGAAAAAAATGCACATTAGTAGCAACAGCAGTCATATAAAACTGGTATAACAATGTCCCTAAGGAGATAGGAAGCACCACTGGGAGATAAGAAAAATCATTTGAAAACTGTTTTCACAACCTGTACAACACATTAAAAAAAAAAAAAACTGCAAAAATGTACACATCCTTCATCACTGGGGATGTGGCTGTGTTCAAAATTAACCAATCACATTTGATTACTGTAAATGTTAAAAGGAAAACAACACACACTTGACATCGGGGCCGGATGTATGGAGGGGCTGGGGTGGGCACAGCCCACCCAGACATGAGTCGTGCCCAATCAAAGTGTTGGGAATATCTATTGTAGCATCGCACTGGATATAGAGAACGCACGGTGAGTTGGTCTCACCTACTTCTTTATTGCAGGATTAATGGTTACTGTTGGCCGCAACCACGCCAAGCAGGCAATCACCAAAACAAGCTGTTTTTCCAACCTTGTTTGTTATCCGTGCGCTTCCTCTCTCTCCTCCAGACACATTCTCGCAGTCGGACATCCGGGCATTAATGACGTCACCAGCCACAACAAAGCGTCGCCATATTGAAAAGGGGGCAAAATACGAGTCACAAGCAGTTGCTCTGTCGTGCATTGTCGTACAAACACGTTGAACTTTTGTCTTATTTGCAGTCTTTTTTTCCTGTCGGAATGACTAAAACTTGATGTGTTGCGGGTTGTAACACAAGGAAGAGTTCGGAGCTGCATTTGAATTTCTTCATTCTTCCTCGTGAGAAGAAAAGGACAAGCAAATGGCTGAAAGCAATCAATTGAGGAACAGTAAAAGAAGACGGTTCCATGGACCATTCTTACCAGTGGGAACCTAAATCAAGGCACATTTACGTTTGCAGCTGACATTTTATTACTGGTGAGTAAACTTTAATCGATTTTTTTTTGCCCCAATTAGCTGCTAGGATTCAATAGGATGGGCAGTGGTTATTATTACCATAACGGACAACTCGACTCAACCGACTTTTCTTTTGCCGTGAACTGCTCTGATCGGTCAATCGGTATATTATTGGCCTTGGGGGAATTGGTTATTTTTCAGTGAGGTGTTCACGGCTAAATACTGCTTGGAGGCGATTTACGAGTTACGGCAGAAATAATCACTCCGAATATACTACCAGTTTTCTTAGTTCCACACAGTGCATATTCCACGTAATTGATAAAGGTCAACTTACTGGGTGACTTCATGAGGTAGTTGTAGATGTTTCCGAACTCCACTGCAGGCAATTCCTTTGGATTGTTTATCCATCTATCAGCTGCGACTTTGTATGGGCAGATTTGCAGGCCAATACACGCTAATTTTAAGTTGTATCGCCTCCTCGCGTCTGTCGGTAGTGACTCGTGATAATAATAAGTAATGTTTAAGACGTTTTTATGAAAAAAGGACGCAAAACAAAGCTGAAATATATGAATTACAGACAATGTTTGTCTATGGATGTTTACTTGTGCGTGCCCCCATCTCAAAATGGCTACATGCTGCTATGCGAGATGATGTCATCGTGACATCACAACGACTGCAAGAATAAGTAGATGGAAAAAAAAAAATTAAACCCCCCCAAAAATTAATGCAGCCTCAACGGGACACAAGCCAGTGTCCTACTTGCGACGGTCCCAAGCCCGGAGAAATGCAGAGGTTAAAAAAAAAGCCTGCATTAGGCGTGCCCCCCTCAAGATTTCTTAGTGCCCACTTTGGTGGGTAAACCTAGATCCGGGCCTGCTTGTCATTTTATCAAGCACCTACGACTATTTCCACAAATCAGGTGTTTTAGAATCCCTTTTAGGGACATTTAGTATTGGTACCACCACCATGCCTCAGTTTTACAAAATGGGTTTTCCAAAAAATGCCAAAAACACCTTTTAAAATAATTTCGGTAAAACATAACATTTGTTTTATTGGCGAGAACATGTTTTACACATTGTTTGGATATTTTCATTTAATTGCTTTTTTTTTTCTTCGCCACCCACTGTTACCTTCCACCACCTGATTATTTTTCATTTTCATCTATGTGAAATATTTTGAGATTTGGAAAAGTACAAAGACATTGTAGCCTTATGATGCTACATTTACTTGTAGTAATAGAAAGCTTCTATCTTTCTTGGTACCTACGTACTATGTAGATTTCTTGCCAACCTTTTTTCTGTCATTCCTATGATTTGTACGCATAATATTTCCATGATTTGGCTGCAGAGATTGCATTTGTTTCCTGATTGGCATTTCATGTCACAATCATGATGTCTGTGGCTCAGCCATGTTTTTAATTGTAGCAATTATTGTGACCTCTGCAATAAAATGTAATAGCAAGAAGTCAAAACGCAAAGCCCACAAATGACTACTGCCTGCTTCCTGGAACCTAGGTGTGACACTAATGAAAATGCTAATCAAGACAAATTCACAGGGTTGATGTGATGCTCTCGTGATGGTTCATCTGGTGCAGATCACTGACATATGGGGAGCCTTAATGAATTATGTCTTTCTCAGGTATTCGGCTGAGAAAATTGGATTTTCTTATATCATGAAAAGGAAATGCTATTGTATGCCCTTTTTTAAACAGTAAGCAAACCCAACGCCTAGAAGTACAATCCTGAATAGCTTTGGCACCCTCTGCTGTTAAGCATGTTCTCCAGATGGCTGCTGCTTACACAGACAGACGCACCCACACCGTGGAGAGAGGAAATAGAGAGAAGTACTGTATGTGTCTGACTGAGGGCAAAATGAAGAAATAGCTCTTCTGTGACTTGTTTATAGGACATTATTATGCTCTAATTGCTTCCTTCTATGATTGGGTTTGGTAATGTTTGCATTTGGCAAAACTTGTTTCATATTGATAGTTTGACTCATTTACTAACGTGCAAACAATGATTTGTTTGTATGGACAATATTATCAGAGAAGTCAAAATGGAAAAGCTAAGCCATCGTTGCAATTGGTTGCTTTTTAAATTAAAATTCATACATAATTCAATCAGTGATGATGGCTAATGTTAAAATTGTTCAAATTTAGTGGAGGGAAAGGGAAATAATGCAAGGTCAAATTTTAACAACTATAAAACCTTTCCTAATTGTGTGAGTAATATTTTAGCTGGTATGTTATTGTCCTTAGATTTGAAGAAAGTTAATCTAAAATAACGATTATAACATAGCTTTGGTAGAATAGAAGACAGGTGCCAGATGCAACATTTCTTTGGGGAGACGGAGCTTCAGGAAAGTGGGCTGACTACATTCTACATATATCGTGTTTTTTAACTTTAACTGTCACATAAGGGTTAAATCTATGTAAACCAACTGCATCAAAAAAAATGAAGGGAGAAGTTCGGAATATGGTTGCCAAATGTCCCTTGAAAAACAGAATCGTCTCGTATTCAGTAATGATGCACCCATACCAGTATCGGCGGAGGGTCCGATCCGGCACTAAAATCGTGGTATCGGCGAGTACCAACAAATAGGACGCCATTTACCATTTACCGGTCCAGTATTATAACACTTGACCGCAGCCTTCTTTCTCCTGACACTCACTACACTCTGTGTTGTGTGATCACTTTGCTTGCCAGGGAACTATCGCTATTGACCTGCTCCAGACCAATGAGAGCAGGCCAATAGCCGTTCTTAACCATTGCTGGGGCAGCTTTTTCATATCGAGGAAAACCAAACTACAAGAGGAAAATGTCAGCCGTCTGGAAACCTTTCAGCATAGAATATCCGTCCCATCAAGTACAATGGCTGCATGCAAGATTTGCGGCTTGAAAGTTTCGAGAGGTGGAGTTAAATTGGCCAGTTTCAATACCTCGAGGCGAGTTTGAGGCTCCAACAGCAGCAAAGCGAGCAAGAGCAGTGGGACAAGAAGAGTGAAGCAGCAAGACAAATGTCTGCAAAAAAACAAAAAACAAAATGACAATTCTCTGTAACCTGCCCCTTGCCTTCGTTGAAAGGGTGGGATTCTGGCTTTTTTATGCCTCACACAGTACCTAAGTATAAGGTCCCAAGTTGCAAATAGATTATGGAGACGATTATTCCGCACTAAATGATAAAGTAACGAATCATGTTTTGGAAAAGCTGGAGAAGGTAGCTTTTCAACTGATGTCTGGAGGAGCCAAGTCTCCCAACTTTTCCTGCTTAGCTTGACAGCCCACTGGAAAGCGTTGTACTTCATGTGAATGAATTCAAGAGATCACACATCGGCCAAGCTATTTCTGCTCAACTGGAGCATCCCGAAGTCAAAGGTACTTTACTTTTCTTGTCTTTTTCTGAAAGAAATGGCGCAGTTATTTGACACCTGTTTCAAAAGTGCTGTAGAAGTAAGCAAAGTAAGCTAAGCTAAGTGGCTAAATTACATTTTGTGTGTATGTGTGTGTGTGTCTGAGAGAGAGTCACTCGTGCGCTGTTTGTATTTGTGCTTTGCTATAGGTGGAGTTATGTTGCTGCTGGTGCACAAAGAGGGAGGTTAATAGAGATAAGATGCATTGGTAAATTATTATTACTTATCATTTCATAAAAATTGCACTGTTTAGCTTTGAGAGCCAAAACTCAGGGTTTCAAAAAGTTTATTCAGTTCATTCATTGTATTTTTACTTCCTTTGAGAGCCAAAGGTTTATTTAACTATTGTCACCCATACCTGGTATGCAATAAAAAGTTCTACTGGATTCACTTTGTATTAGTCTTTTTCCTGTTTCACAATGGTAAGCAGCAACCTGACAAAGCCACGATAATAATGATTTCACATCCAAGTGGCTCCTCATATATGCCGTATTTTCGGACTATAAGTCGCAGTTTTTTTTTCATAGTTTGGCTGGGGGTGCGACTTATACTCTGGAGCGACTTATTTGTGAAATTATTAACAAATTATTATATCATTGCACATGTTATTATGGTGTTTTGGAGTGACACTGATGGTTTGGTAAACTTGTTAGTTGGTTCTACATGCTACAGTAATCTGAATAACTCTTAATAGCTATGTTACATTAACATACCGGCCACGTTCGCATTTCGTTGTTCATGTATCATGCAACATTATCATATGCTGCATGTTGTTCTCTATTGTATTTTTATTTTAAATTGCCTTTCAAGATGACATATCTGTTCTATGTGTTGGATTTTATCAAGTAAAATTCCCCCAAAACAGCGACTTATACTCCGGTGCGACTAATATGTTTTTTTTCCCCTCTTCATTCATTTTTGGGCTGGTGCGACTTATAGTCCGAAAAATACGGTATATATAATTTTCAAACGAAGTGGTATCGTTATGGTATCGGCAGATACTGCACAGCCAGGTATCAATATCGGGGCCAAAAAATGGTATCGGTGCAACACTAGTATTCAGAAACAAAAGTGCTGTGCCATATTGAGCTTTAAAGAGACGCACTTTGCCCCGTATTATCATGAAACTTGAAAATAGTGTCTTATTTGTGGAACGAACGAATTCAAAAATATGCTGTTTTTTGACCAATGAGCTGATGGAACAATGACAATACAAAATCCCACTCATCTCATTGGTCGATGTACCGTCGCTTGTCATGATGATAACGGAAGACAACATAAGAGTGTGGGAGATAAGAGGTTTGAGTGAAGCTTGAGTAAAAAGCATGTTCAAAAAGATGATAATTTGTGTTGTTGTTCGTCTCTGTGTGCTGTATTTTCACTATTTGTATTATATTTTTCTGTTCTGTCAATTTCATTTGTATTTCTACATTATATTTAAAGTGATATTTTGTGAAAATGTTATTGCTGAGGAGACTTTGAACATGTTGAACATTGAATACCCGTTTGAACATTATAAAAAAGCATTATATATATATATATATATATATATTTTTTTTTTTAAATGGTCAAAACTACACACACATAGACACACAAAGGTTTTTGGACCTGAGAGGTTAAATTTTACAGTTTTTAAATTTAGATGGACAGATGTTAAATTTGTTATAGTATCTCCCAGAAGGGAAAAGGCGAAAGGAAAAGAATATTTTTTGTATTAAAAATACATTTCTGATCATATTGTTGTTCGATTGTTTTTCACTAAAATGTGTAACTAATCAATTCAGGCTTGAGTACATTTATTATAGTATTATAATCATAAATAAAAAAATCACTTACAATAAAATTAAACGGTGATGGTTATCGGGCCGGCTGGCTCTACCAATGAGGTGTCCCTTAATTTTTTTTCAGGGAGTTGGCAACCCTAGTTGTGCACTAACCATTAACTCAGATTACATGTGATGTGATGACTGATTTTGGTTGCTGCTGTTATGTATCCATGCACAAAACCCCCAAAATTTTCAGACACCATTCACGCAAATGTATTAAGTTTTGTCCATATTTTCATTATTTTATCACCCAAAAGGTTGTGTGAAATCCAACCTGTTTTCCATCATCTGATTTAGGCGTACAAAAAATGTTTTAAGTAACATTTTAACACTTAGCCATGACAGAAGCAATTTATTGGAATAAAGGTTAATCAGTCAATGCGAACACTAAAACTAAGTAGGACAACTCGCCCTACGAAGAGGCTGACTAAGCGATATTGTCATCTAAAGTATATAGCTATTGCATGAATTAATAAACACAAGTTGTATTCATCACCCTTCCATGTAGTCACACAAAGAGAAGAGACCATTACAGTCCTCAGAAAAAAAAATCTTTTGGTGTTAATCATAAAATACTCACTGAACCCAGTCTGAGGCGATATGCAAAGATTGTCCATGACATCATGTATAAAGGCTGTCCAAATGGAATTTTTGTGCTGCTCTAGCATTAGGATATTAATCTATTCACCCTCCTCTGGGGAATTCAACTTCAGAGTTTCTGCAGCATTCTCTTAAAAGTGTACAATGAAATCTGTTGCAACAAATTAGCATACCTGATATACAGTGGATGTGGGGGCAGCTTTTGTGGTTATTTGACATGAAACAAGACGCACATTAATTGGTGGCACTAGATCACTTTGTGCCTGCGTCCTGCTGTGAGCCTAAGCCAGGCTTCAGTGTAGCAACCTCATCATCCCTACCGATCCCAAATCTCCTCTGACAAGCACAGCAGTAGCAAACTCTTGGTCATCATTTATCATCCTCCTAGCAGATTGGCTCCTCTCGTAACACACTGCAGACCGATGGGTCATTCTGATGCCGGGGACCTGGCTGGAGTAGCAGCGTGACGAGTTTTCGGCATGACTGAGATGAAGCAAGAGGTGGGAGGGAGTTGGGCTTGTCATCAAAGATAGAAGAGAGCGGGACCTATTCATTTAGCGTGCAAGCATGAGTGCTTCAGACAGATCCAATACCATATTAACACACCTGCACAGGCCTCAAGAGGGAATAATAGGACCTTTTGTGTTGTTCCTCACCATCTCCCTCAGAGATGTGCACCAGAGATTGCCCTATTAATATATCACACTATTATTCACACAGAGTGGGTGGGTTTTGGTGTGGTAAGATGCTCCAATCGAAAACACCTCTTGAGGTTGCTGCGCAAGGGAGGTCCTATAATTTTGGCAACCATCAGAAAAGCCATCATTCATCTTCAATGTGTTTTAAATGTGTTCTTGAACTGGCCTGGTGAGCTGTTATGCAGTGTGCGGAGTCTGACTACTTCTTTTCCTGATTAACTGATAACCAGTTTAAACCAGTTTAAATGCATGTTGTTCACATGATTTCAAATTCATTGTGGTGCTGTTTAAAGCAAAAATAATGAGAATTGTATCATACTATAAAAAGGTTACTGATGCACGAGCTGATCTCAGTATTATTAGGTATATTATAATTACATTTAGCTTCTGTAGCTGGGGATAAGACCGCCTTTGGCTGCTGCCCAACTCCCTACTCACCCGACTCCTTTGGCCCCTCCCACAGGTGGCAAGCCCATGGGAAGCGGGACCCACGTTGCCTTTTCGGGCTGTGACCGGCCGGGCCCCATGAATACAGGCGTGGCCACCAGACGCTCGCCTTCGAGCCCCACCTCCACCTGGCTCCAGAGGGGGGGCCTGGTAACCCATGTCCATGCAAGGCAACACTAAGTCCATTTATATCATTCATCATAAGGGGTCTTTTGAGTAGGGCTGCAGCGATCGATTATTTTAGTAGTCGATTAATCGATGAACTAGTTAGTTTGAATAATCGAGCAATAAGGAACATGAAAAATTAAAAATACCTGAGCTGAGCCTCAAACGGTATGAAAATATAAATGAGGATCTATGTACTACAACAAAAGAACAATTGGCTAACTTGCATAGCAAAAGTCAGATAGCTTAAATGCTATAAAATGCTATTTATTTTTTTTTAACAAATCGTTCAGACACACATTCCCACAACAAAACTAAATTCTGAATGTATTAAAAAAACATTAGCTCAAACAACAACTTATCTTATGTTGGACTTAACAGGGAGCAGCTGGATTCAACCATGTGAAATGAGGCAGACCAGAGAGCAGTGTATCCAGCCAAATCAATAAAACTAAATGCAAACACTTTCAAAATAAACCATTACAACCCCGCTTTAATTAAACGAGTACCCAAAGCAGCAAAATTTAATTCGAATCTTTTTTTCCTAATCGAATACTCGAGTTAATTGATTAATCGTTGCAGCACTACTTTTGAGCCATGCTTTGTCTGGTCCCTCAACTAGGACATGTTTGCCATGTGTGACCCTGCTAGAGACATGTAACTACGGATGTGAATCGAGAACTGGTTCCTATAGAGAACCGGTTCCAAACGTTTTAATTCCATGGAATCGGTAGGCAATTTACTTAACGATTTTCTTATAGATTCCAACCAGCACGAATTACGTTACATCGTTCAGCAGTTTACTTAATGATTGTCTCATAGATTCCAACCAGCATGAATTTCGTAATGTAATTTACACGTTACACACGTTCAATTCAGCAAGTAAGCAAATAAGAGTGATTACTCACCAAGTGTAATCTGGGGAATTGTCGCCAACTGATTTTACATTTATTTTCACAGGCCACTTCATTATTCATGAGACTACTTAAGGAAATCGTGATTTTTCCAAAAGAGTCGATTATTGGGTCAATCGTATTCCTAGTAGAATACTCTATAAGAAAACTATAACATACATGCATCTAAAATAATACTAAACAATTTTATTAGCAATTTTAATACTCATTTCGGTCGGTAGTCCACCAATCAGTGTTTTTTCATAATAATTTGAATTTGGAGGGTTGTAGGGCCAATCTAACTACTGATTTCACACCAAAGTATATACCGCCGCATCCGATGGTGGAATTTTTGTGTGGCTACGGCTAACGGAAGTGAATGTTCCAAATTACTTCCCGAAATGCACCTGACTACAGCCAATTAGCATATTTTCGCCCGTAATTTGAGATAGAATGGTCCCATTGATCCCAAAACACTTGTATTCTACTCAGTATCAAAGGTCTTTCCATAGAGGACCCCAACTACTGTATGTCTAGGAAGTTAACAAATCCAAGGTAATGGAGGATTGTGCTAAAATTCCTCTTATATTGTATGAGATCGAACCGTCCTTATGTAATTACACCAACTTAATTATCAACTTGTTAATATTTGGGACAACAAAAGAGATACTCTGCCCCAGCTGTCTAGACTAGCTGAACACTTTCTGTGTGTGCAGGCTTTCTCCACCCAATCTGAGAGGGTGTTCTCCACTGCTGGAGACACCATAAGTCCAGAAAGATACGTATCCTACGAAAAAGCACTACGCACTGTTCTGTTGTATTTGACAGTATTTATCTTTTTCTGTTATTATTTTAGAGTGCTATCAGCTCATATGTCCTCTTATTTCTATTAGAAAAATGTTTCAGTAAAATGTTACACTTTCTTGTCTATTTGCGACAGTTACATATTGCCACAGTTAACATCGAGGCTTTGGGCCTCCTTTGACCTCGTTGTGATTTTGTAAGGTTGTGACTTCTGATTAAACAAACAAACTAGATGCCAATCAAATGTTTGTTCTTCTTTTTCCCCAAATTAGATAGAGAATCAAATCATTAAGCAATATCGATAATGGAATCGGAATTGTAAAAATCCTATCAATTCCTATTACTACATATAACCCTAGACAACATAGCTACTAGGATCATTGAGACATGCGAACCCCTCCACCACAATTAGGTGTAGTGTAAAGCGGTTGGAATGAAGTTCAACACCTCCAAATCCGAGACCACGGTCCTCATTCGGAAAAGGGTGGCGTGCCCTCTCAGGGTCGGGATGAGATCTTTCCCCAAGTGGAGGAGTTTAAGTATCTTGGGATCTTATTCACAAGTGAGGGTAGGACGGAGCGGGAGATCGACAGGCGGATCGGTGCAGTGGCTGCAGTGATGCAGACTATGTACCAGTCTGCTGTGGCAAAGAAGCTGAGCGAAAAGGTGAATCTCTTGATTTACCAGTCGATCTACGTTCCTACCCTCACCTATGCTCACGATCTGTGGGTTGTGACAAAAACAAATGATCGTAGATTTAAGTGGCCGAAATGAGTTTCCTCCACAGAGTGTACGGGCTCTCCCTTAGAAATACGGCGAGAAGCTCGGTCATCCGGGAGGGACTCAGGGTTGAGCCGGGACTCGTCCGCGTTGACAGGAGTGATCTGAGGTGGCTCGGGCATCTGGTTCAGATGCCTCATGGACGCCTCCCTGGAGAGGCGTTCTGGGGATTTCCCACTAGCGGGAGGCCCCGGGGACAACCCAGGACATGCTGAGGAGACTATGTCTCTCGGCTGGCTTAAAAACACCACCGCCAGAAGAGCTGGTTGAAGTGGCTGGGGAGAGGAAAGTCTGGGCTTCCCTGCTAAAACTGCTGCCCCTGCAACCCGACCCCAGATTAAGCGGTAGATAATGGATGGATGGATAATTACAGTAGTCATAATAATACACATTATAATCAATTATCTTTCCCTTCTGGATGTGAATTACAATGGGGCAAATAAGTATTTAGTCAACCACTAATTGTGCAAGGTCTTTCACTTTAAAATATTAGAGAGGTCTGTAATTGTCAACATGGGTAAACCTCAACCATGAAAGAAAATCAGACAGAAAATCACATTGTTTGATTTTTAAAGAATTTATTTGCAAATCATGGTGGAAAATAAGTATTTGGTCAAAACCAAAAGTTAATCTTAATACTTTGTTATGTACCCTTTGTTGGCAATAACGGTGGCCAAAAGTTTTCTGTAACTCTTCACAAGCTTTTCACACACTGTTGCTGGTATTTTGGCCCATTCCTCCATGCAGATCTCCTCTAGAGCAATGATGTTTTGGGGCTGTCGTTGGGCAACACGGACTTTCAACACCCTCCACAGATTTTCTATGGGGTTGAGATCTGGAGACTGGCTAGGCGACTCCAGGACCTTGAAATACTTCTTATGAAGCCACTCCTTTGTTACCCTGGCTGTGTGTTTGGGATCATTGTCATGCTGAAAGACCCTGCTACGTCTCATCTTCAATGCCCTTGCTGATGGGAGGAGATTTTCACTCAAAATCTCTTGATACATGTACCCATTAATTCTTTCCTTTACACAGATCGGTCGTCCTGGTCTCTTTGCAGAAAAACAGCCCCAAAGCATGATGTTTCCACCCCCATGCCTCACAGTGGTTATGGTGTTCTTCAGATGCAATTTAGTATTCTTTCTCCTCCAAACACGAAAACCTGTGTTTCTAGCAAAAAGTTCTATTTTGGTTTCATCCGACCATAACACATTCTCCCAGTCCTCTTTTGGATCATCCAAATGCTCATAGTAAACCGCAGACGGGCCTGGACGTGTACTTTCTTCAGCAGGGGGACACGTCTGGCAGTGCAGGATTTGAGTCCCTGGCGGCGCATTGTGTTACTGATAGTAGCCTTTGTTACTGTGGTCCAAGCTCTCTGTAGGTCATTCACTAGGTCCCCCCATGTGGTTCTAGGATTTTTGCTCACCGTTCTTGTTATCATTTTGACGCCACGGGGTGAGATCTTGCATGGAGCCCCGAGCTCCCACAGTTGATTTCTTTACACCAAGCGTTTTGCCTATTTCAGAGTCAGTCTTCCCAGCCTCGTGCAGGTCTACAATTTTGTCTCTGGTGTCCTTCCACAGCTCTTTGGTCTTGGCCATAGTGGAGTTTGGAGTGTGACTGACTGAGGTTGTGGACAGGTGTCTTTTATACCAATAATAAGTTAAAACAGGCGCCGTTAATACAGGTAACGAGTGGAGCCTCATTAGACCTCTTTGACAGCCAGAAATCTTGCTTGTTTGCAGGTGACCACTCTAATTTGGAAATAAATTCTTTAAAAATCAAACAATGTGATTTTCTGTTTTTTTTTTTCCCACATTCTGTCTCTCATGGTTGAGGTTTACCCATGTTGACAATTACAGCCCTCTCTAATCTTTTCAAGTAGGCGAACTTGCACAATTGGTGGTTGACTAAATACTTATTTGCCCCACTGTATGTGAATTATTTTAGTCTATGTGCATCTTACAGTATAAGACTTACCTAATAAAAATCCTGGAGGAAACGCTGCACGCTTTCATGCACACAAAGTCTCACTCTAAACATAATGGGTTCAGAACCCCGCATTAAATGTAAAGTAGAGTGTTACATTAGCGTAATTCAACAGTGACTAATATGCTGACATTTGTGTGTCATATATTTGCTCATGTCTGTGAATAAAGCCAGTGTTTAATGCAACATTGCCAGATGTGCTATTTACTAAGTTCTTAAAGGCCAAATGTGAAGTAAGGTTGGCCAACCATGTTTTTGAATAATATCAATGGCTAAACAATTATAAGCATATTTTCGTTATTTATTTAACGCAACCCTTCCAGATTCTTTGTTTAACCCATATCAACGCCCTTGACAATGAAAATGCTTTTCTTCGACAATCTTCGGAAGTCTTCGGAATTGACGTCACACCGAGAACTGCGAGGGAAGTCCGCCATACACACAGTATTGTTGCATTGCTTCTCGGTAAGATGCCACGGCGGTGTGTGGCGATGTATTGTTCTCAATCTAAAGAAAAGTTGTATGAGTGGCTGAAGGATAGCAGGGCACGTAAATGGACATCTTTTGTTCGCACTAAGCGAATGAATTTCACGCCATCATTGAGTCGTGTTCTCTGCTTCAAGGACTTCGAAGATGCCTGCTTCCTCAACCGGTAAGTAAGTGTGATTTTTGGATAGATGACTGATGACTTTGTCAAAGCAGAGCTACCAACTGTTGTGGAACAGTGCTTAATTTGTAAATCATAATGTGCCGGAACGCAAAGTACATATGACAGCGCAGTGATGATGGCACGTGGACAGGTCCCGGAACATATTGTAATAGCCCGAATAGAGAAATAGAAAGGAGAGGAGTGAATGATGGCTTCCTTCACTTTATTGTCGCAACAGTTAAATAACAAATAAAAAGAACAGCGGACAGCTGCAACATGCGACCGTCAACTTCGCTCTCACACCGCATTCTTCTCCTCGCTTCCTGCTACGTCACCACTCTGCTGTCCAATGGCCCCTTCATGGGCCCGCACACAGTTACCGACATTACATTATGCAGAAAATGGTGCCGAAAATAAAATGCAAATGCCCACTTGCCCAGCTCTGGGACTTTCCTCTTTTTTTTCTTTTCTATGTGCTTTTCTGACTCGTTTTGAACCATCTTCTTTTTGAAAAAAGACAGTAAAGGCAACAGTCTTTTTGGCATGTTGAAATACCGTTTGATCCTGGCTGCTTGCTCCCACGATGCCGCAAATTTCAATTTTTTTTTTTTTTTTTTTTAAATGTCAGGAGTGTGATTTTTTTTTTTTTTTTTTTTTTTTTTTTTAAACCTGTCCTGTTTAGCTGTTTGACACAGAGAATGGAAGTCTAAGTGCCCGGATTCTGAACAGTTTTAATGTTTCACATGGAGAGTCTGACATACTCCCATTGTGATCCTTCAAAATACCTTTTCATTATGACAAAGCAGCGAACAGGAAGGGATTATGGGGGGACAGAAGAAAAGAAATACAAGAGAAGAAAGAAAAGAAACACATACACAAACAACAACAAGAAATACATTGAACATCTAAACTAGTTACTAATATGCTGGTGCTATCGTCAGCGAGATGTATTTCCGGTTTACACCATGTGGGGGCCAATTGGCCAGTGAAAGAGGAGAATGGGGGTGGGGGTGTCTATAATACTATAAGCTAAGTGATTGAAAGGGGTAGAGTGTACACAAATCAGTTCTGTGATCTAGAACCCAGTAATCGTGTGAATCTCTTATGAGTGTAAGCCCGTTGGCGACCAACCCTACGCCGCCGCACTGCCAATCCCGGCACCAGAACCCCCAACCCGAGCATGCCCTACCACATCCAGCAGCACGCAAGCCCCACCGGGCGCGCGACAGCCACGCAGACGGGCGGAGAAACCGCGCGGGCGCCAACCCAGGGCCACGGCCCCCACCCAGCCAGCCCGGGGAGGGAGGGCGGGCGGGGGGTTTGGGGGGGCCATGCGCAGCCCATCCCTCCTCCCGCCGCCCAGCAAAGGAGCCACCGTCCCCCCCCGGGACCCAGGGTGGTCCCCCGGGCCACCCGCGCGCCCATCAACCGGCCTTGATGGAGTGTGATTTGTTGGTCCAGCTTCTCAGTGCACCAACAAATCTCCGACTTTCATATGACGTTAATTTTCATAAACTACATGCAATTCTTGGGATTTGTTATGTAAATGAATTTATGCATATTATTATTTTATACTGTAATGTCCTAACTGCGTGTAACATTCTGATATAATGTTTTTCGAGGCACCCTGAAGTGCACGCAACGTTACTCTTGTTTTGGTCATATGACGCGGGAGTGTGATAGAGAGGCACAGGCTCTTTCTATCGCTCCGCACAGCCTGCCGAGAGCCCCAAGCTGTGTTCGTACTCTTAGCTCCATGTGTTAATAAAGAAACAAAGTTGTCATCACGTCGTGTGTTCGATACCTTTGTCTACAAAAAGCTCATAACAAGACACTATGCACGATCCGTTTAAGAAACGCTGGAACTGGAGAGCTGTGAGTAGTAGGAGGCGAGGGGGAGATGAGCGAGAAGCAAAAGCACTCGAATGTGGCGGCAGTCCGCTATTATTTTGTTTTCTTATTGTTGCCACAATTAAGTGGAGAAAGCCATCAACGACTCAACTCCTTCTTTCCCCCCAACGTTTTTATATCATTATTATATATGCACGAGAGCTGCCAGATCTTCCAAAATGATCATGAAGTCTGATTATTATTTTTTTAAAACAATGTCATCAGATAGACAAAAACATAACATTTTGTGCAAATGCCTGCATCTTCAAATCATGAAAATAATAACAGCCTACAGCTTACCAATCTTGTAATCTCGATGGGTCTTGTCTCCATTCCATGTCAGGTAGTCTAGGCGCACTGTTTGTATCCTGATTAGCGTCTGGCTAATACATGTTAGGTCCAACATAAAATTCCAACCTCCTCTTCTTCCTCCAACTCTTCAAAAACTTGGATCTCCTACCTTGCACTCGATCTATCGCTTGTATCGCTGCTTGAATCATTGTTTGAAGGGCTTTGTATGGCGGCCGTATGTAGCGCTGCCATCGCTGTTCTCGGTGTGACGTATCACTTCTGGGTTCGTCCCCTTTCAGGCTCGAACTTTGGAAGCGCGATTATTTTGTCAAATATACAACATATAAATTATGTCTTCATGCTTTATTTGTTGGACAATGTTTAATTACTTTAATTGTGACCCTATTTGGCATGTAATGAAATTACTTCACATTTGGTCTTTAACTTCATTAGCTGCTTGCCATCAGTGTGTTGACTGTGATGTCATTGTGGTGTGATCAACTATTCAAAGATACCCTGTCATTCACTCTTCACATCCTGTTCAAGGTGCGTAACATGCATTTATGCACACTGATTGTTGTTTTGAAAAGGTCAACCCTCAAATCAATGGGATCGTGAAGAGACCAAAGTGGCTCCATAAAGCGGTAGGTGACTTTGTTGGCTCATGAGGGACACAGCATATATTAATTAGCTTAATTCCATCGCACTGGTAAAGAAAGGAATTTATACTCTCCTCTGAGCGTCGCCATGGAGATTCATTCAATACTAACTGGCTGAGATGGACTGTTTTGCTTTGATGACACATTAAAAGTAAGTCTTTAATCGCCTTGAGACACAAGCTTGAAATCTGCTATCTTTCAACTTTACAGATGTAATATAAACTGGTTTAAAGTGGATGTTTATTGGAAATTAGCTTTGTATTTCAGTCTTTGGCTGCAAAAAGTGTCTCTGAGGTACCCTGACAGGTTGGAATCAATACTATGAGGATTAATCGACTACAAGGGTACACAAACTATAACCACAGTGTTGATTTGGTATATGCTTGTAAAAATATATTATATATATATATATATATATATATATATATATATATATATATATATATATATATGTGTGTGTGTGTGTGTGTGTGTGTGTGTGTGTGTATATATAAATTCTCAGAGGAAGCAAGAGTAAATTAAAATTAGTTCTTGTGAGGTAAATCTGTCAAAACACACCACCCACTTTAAAAGAGTATGCACACATAGGAACAAGTCAAAATAAATGGAAGCAGCAGGGATTAGACTTGTGTTGAGTAATTGTCGATGAAGCCGTGTGGATGTAAAAGCAGTCACAAAAGTGACCATAGAAGTTGCTGAGAGAGTATGTGATCAAGTGAAGCAGTACTCCCCCAAAACCTCCCAGCCCAGGTAGACAAGTCACATCAGACTCTAGCGATAAATATCACAAGAGGCAGTGCAGATGCAGGGAGGCACTTCTGAAGGCAGTTTTCAGCCTGCCTCATTACAGTAGACAGGTTGATCCAGGCAACTGCAACTCGAACAGACCTGACTCAGAAGTGCTAATTGTGTGAATGATGGTGAGGATTTTTATCTTAGAGGAAAAGTAAACAGGAACCCTACACAGTACAGACCTCCAACAACGATTTAATTTTCTATATGTTTATTTTTTTATTATTCTTATTTTTCAACCATGAGAGACAATGTCATCCAAACAAGATTCTTTTTGCTCCAAAGAAGCAAATGTAATGAAATCCTTTTAACAAAAGAACAGCCTTCAAAACCTTCTGGTATTTGGAAGAATATAAAAATCTGAGCAAGTTTAATAAGGTCATCCACGTTAAAATCTAATTACTGCCAATCTAGAATGGATCACAACTAAATGAAAATAGTAAGCATCCGATTGGGCACACAGACACAGTACAGTTGTAGCCACACTGCAAATGCTAATATACAGTACAATTTAATTAAATATGATAGGTGAACCAAACTCAATTTTTATTAACCTGGTGTGAACACTAATTTTTAATAAGCAATTAGTAATTTTGGGCTAAAAAAAAACATGCCTAACTTGATGTATCTCAGTTAAGTCAATTTATAAAAAATATTTTGTTGTACCCCGTGTTCTATGGGGCGTTCTTACAGACATGCGCAAATCTGCCTCATCTATTTTGCGCTTTTCTTACACCAAAACATTCCTGTACACGTCCACGGTGAACTGTTAACCAGAGTTCTCTTCAACACCTTCACTTACTTTACTTACTTCACGTAGATTCGGTAAGTAAATGTTTTACTCTTTTATAAACTGTCTAAGGTAACACCACACTTTATAAAAGAGGAAAATATTATAGTGGCTGTTATTTATCTGTTCCGCCGCACTGAATGATGGGTAGTTGTAGCAACCACAACTGAGAGTAGGGATTGCTGTTTTGTCATGTATGGTCTGTTCAATAAAGTGTGTTCTTTCTTGGGGTCGTGCGGTGTATGGGGCATATGAACAGCAAGTGTTAAGAACAAATGGTCTCTGTCATTCTCCTCCACGTCGCTCGCCACAATATTTATTTACTTATATATGAGGTTAATTTGTTCCAGGACCTTGTTTGTAAGTCAAAATGGTCATATGTCAAGCAAGATTTTCCCATAAGAATACCTTATAATTCCATTAATTCGTTCCACGGCCTGGAAACCTACAATAAAACCTTAATAAATACTGCTGTTACAATTGCAAATAGCAATTACAAATAGCAAAACAACTACATCTTGAATAAAAATCGGAATGATAATATAATACTAGTAATAATAATAATATTACCTGTATTTAAACAAATCTGATTCTAACGTGGTAGATGTATTTTTGCGTGGTGTACCTGACGACGGGTGAAGGAGAGTGCATTAGAGTTTTTACTTTCACTTTTCCTATTCTGTTGTTGGCCGTCAGCTGCTGGGAACAGAAGGCATGTTGTGTTGCACAAGTTCTGAAATAAATGATTAAAAACCTGACGAAGCTAGAAATTTCTTTGACGATGTTAAAATAATAATATTTGTCACCTTAACTTTTAAAGACTGTCGAACGGAGAAGGATCCCCAACATTGTAGACATCATACGGCCGTTTTGTCAGCCAGTTCACGGACGCGGACACCACGCTTATATTTTCCTATCATTTCCACCTTCATTTCAATGGTAAACTTCACCTTTTCCTTTTCCACCACCTGTACTAACTTTGTTGGAACCCATGTTGATTTCTCTCATAAGAAAACCCGCAGTGCGTCCTTCTTGCGGGAAAACGAAGAAACTGCAGCGCTGTCATAAATCGTCGTGTTTCGAGCATGTCGTCGAGTGTAGAAACAAATGGCGAGTCAAATTTGACGTCAGATGTCGAAAAGATCGTGTGTCGAAGCGATCATATGTTGAGGTACCACTGTAGTCTAATTCCCCTGAGTTAATACATTGAGTGTTCTCCCTTCATTTTTTTGAGAGTACAGTCATTACTGTTTGAAAATGTGTTATTAGTTGAATTAACATGTGCTGTTTATAATGTAGAATTATTTCAGGTAAAAAAAGTAAGTTGACCTCAGCAGCTTTAAAGCTAACTAAAGTATCACTTCAGTACTGGAAGTTCACAATCAATAAATTACTGTCATCGAATTCACTAAAGTTATTTTGAGAACTGCAAACTCAAAATAAACCATTTCGTATGAGCCAATAATTATTATTATTAAGGTTAATTTGAGTCATGAAACCTGAAGTAATTAAGTAAGTTGCGACGAACTAATGAAAGTAACATAAATTACATTTTTAAGGCAGCAAGTTTGCTTTTTTTAAACTAAAGTTAACATCATATTTTACAGTGCGCGGCAGATTTCCTTTCTCACATCAAAACTTCTCTGTTTTATATCTTTAAGGATCAATTCTAGAGTAAATGCATAATGCAAACATTATAGGAACAAAGTTTTCAAAGCAAACACAAAAACCTGAGAGGCCCTCAAAGTGATTACAACAAAGGAAAATAAAGTATATGATAAAAAATGTTTTCTGTTTCATTACAGGGACAATCTCCATCTTTCCTAAGAGAAATGATCGTCTTTTCATCTTGATTTCAGATTGGTGTCAGAAAAACGATGAAATGAGACCTTACCATACATGATGATGACGTGTATGCTGCCATTGCTATTAATGTGTAGTAAACATCTTCCCTTGTATCCATTCATGTTTGTCCACTACTTAACATAAAAACATTAAATCAGTCTTACCCTTTTGTAGTACTGTATATCGCTGCAATTCAGTAACCTCTCGTGTCCCACTCTGCAACGCAAGAGCCTAATCTCTAAACATTAATCTTTATTATACAGAGGAGCTATTGTGGAATCCAAATCAGCAACCTATATACTCAAGGTCACAGAGGGGGATAAAAAATTAAACGCATGAATAAATCACAATGTCCACAATCATGACGTGAGAGGTACACTTAACACTGACTGATATGTTCTTAATTTTTGTCCGAATACACCAAACTGAACATTTTCACACGTGAGAAGGTTAAAAATATCGACTTTTGTATTTGACAACAGTAAGCCCCATCAAGCTGAAGCTGCTTTTTTGGTAAGTGCCCAAAACAAACAGCAAATGCTGCTTTCAAGGCATCAAACAATTTACTGACTGTACACTTGCAGTCTGTGCACTATAAAATACAGTGTGCGACCAAAATTCAACACATACTCTACCTCCTCAAAATAAAGAATTTTACTTGACTTGAAATTATAAACAAATAATGAGTTTAATGTTTACAACAAAGTCTCTTCATTCTTGCGATTTTTATTATCAACTAATTTGATAAACTCATTATACCAGGTTGAATTTTCTTTTGGTGGGATGACGTCTTGATGTGAGATAAATAATAGCTCTGGCATTGCTATTACAACCAGACAATCGGTTGATCCCTGTCATCTTTTATTGTTTGCTTGTTCAAATGCTAGATATTTTCCACTTATGGAACAAATAAAGAGCTATTCTCTGTCTTCGGGATGTTTTCTACTAATTAACGTAATATAACTCTTTTCCTCTTCACTCACTCACATACATACATACATACATGCATACATACATACATACATACATACATACATACATACATACATACAGTGGGGCAAATAAGTATTTAGTCAATCACCAACTGTGCAAGTTCTCCTACTTGAAAAGATTAGAGAGGCCTGTAATTGTCAACATGGGTAAACCTCAACCATGAGAGACAGAATGCCGGAAAAAAAAAAAAAAAAAAAAAAGAAAATCACATTGTTTGATTTTTAAAGAATTTATTTGCAAATCATGGTGGAACATAATTATTTGAGATTTTCACTCAAAATCTCTCGATACATGGCCCCATTCATTCTCTCCTTTACACAGATCAGTCATCCTGGTCCCTTCGCAGAAAAACAGCCCCAAAGCATGATGTTTCCACCCCCATGCTTCACAGTGCGTATGGTGTTCTTCGGATGCAATTCAGTATTCTTTTTCCTCCAAACACGAGAACCTGTGTTTCTACCAAAAAGTTCTATTTTGGTTTCATCAGACCATAACACATTCTCCCAGTCCTCTTCTGGATCATCCAAATGATCTCTAGCGAACCGCAGACGGGCCTGGATGTGTACTGGCTTCAGCAGGGGGACACGGCTGGCAGTGCAGGATTTGAGTCCCTGGCGGCGCATTGTGTTACTGATAGTAGCCTTTGTTACTGTAGTCCCAGCTCTCTGTAGGTCATTAACTAGGTCCCTCCGTGTGGTTCTGGGATTTTTGCTCACTGTTCTTGTTCTCATTTTGACGCCACGGGGTGAGATCTTGCATGGAGCCCTAGATCGAGGGAGATTATCAGTGGTCTTGTATGTCTTCCATTTTCTAATAATTGCGTCCGCAGTTGATTTCTTTACACCAAGCGTTTTACCTATTGCAGATTCAGTCTTCTCAGCCTGTTGCAGGTCTACCATTTTGTCACTGGTGTCCTTCGACAGCTCTTTGGTCTTGGCCATAGTGGAGTTTGGAATGTGACTGACTAAGATTGTGGACAGGTGTCTTTAATACTGATAATGAGTTAAAACAGGTGCCATTAATACAGGTAACGAGTGGAGCCTCGTTAGACCTTGTTAGATGAAGTCAGACCTCTTTGACAGCCAGAAATCTTGCTTGTTTGAAGGTGACCAAATACTTATTTTCCACTCTAATTTGGAAAAAAAATTCTTTAAAAATCAAACAATGTGATTTTCTTTTTTTTTTTCTTCCACATTCTGTCTCTCATGGTTGAGGTTTACCCATGTTGACAATTACAAGCCTCTCCAATCTTTTCAAGTAGGAGAACTTGCACAGTTGTTGATTGATGAAATACTTATTTGCCCCACTGTATATACAGTTTATCACAAAAGTGAGTACACCACTTGCATTTCTGCAGATATTTAATATATCTTTTCATTACACTGACACTGACAAAATGACACTTTGATACAATGAAAAGTAGTCTGTGTGCAGCTTATATAATACAGTTAATTTATTTTCCCCTCAAAATAGCTCAAAATATAGCCATTAATATCTAAACCCCTGACAACAAAAGTGAGCACACCCCTCAGAAACTACATCCCTAAATGTCCAAATTGAGTACTGCTTGTCATTTTCCTTCCAAAATGTCATGTGACTCGTTAGTCTTATTAGGTCCAGGTGTGCATAGGGAGCAGGTGTGTTCAAATTTATAGTGCAGCTCTCACACTCTCTCATACTGGTCACTGAAAGTTCCAACATGGGACCACATGGCAAAGAATTCTCTGAGGATCTTAAAAGACGTATTTTTGTGCTACATGAAGATGGCCAAGGCTACAAGAAGATTGCCAACACCCTGAAACTGAGCTGCATACATTGGCTAAGATCATCCAGCGTTTTAAAAGAGCAGGGTCCACTCAGAACAGGCCTCGAGTTGATCGTCCAAAGAAGCTGAGCGCACGTGCTGAGCGTCACATCCAAATGCTTTCTTTGAAAGATCATCGCAGGAGTGGTGTCGGCATTGCTGCAGAGATTGAAGAGGTGGGGGGTCAGACTGTTAGTGCTCAGACCATACGCCACATTCTACATCAAATTGGTGTGCATGGCTGTCACTACAGGAGGAAGCCTCTTCTGAAATTGGTACACAAGCAAGCCAGCAAACAGTTTGCTGAAGACATGTCAACAAAGTACATGGACTACTGGAACCATGTCCTATGGTCTGATGAGACGAAGATTCATTTGTTTGGTTCCGATCGTCTCAAGCATGTGTGGCGGTTACCAGGTGAGGAGTACAAAGATAAGTGTGTCTTGCGTACAGTCAAGCATGGTGGTGGGAATGTCATGGTCTGGGGCTGCATAAGTGCTGCAGGTGTTGGAGAGTTAAATTCCATTGAGGGAAAAATGAACTCCAACATGTACTGTGAAATACTGCAGCAGAGCATGATCCCCTCCCTCCAGAAACTGGGTCGCAGGGCAGTGTTTCAGCATGACAAAGACCCCAAACACACCTTCAAGACCACTGCTTTACTGAAGAGGCCTCAGGTGATGGACTGGCCAAGCATGTCTCCAGAATTGAACCCAATAGAACATCTTTGGGGGATCCTCAAGCGGAAGGTGGAGGTGCGCAAGGTCTCAAATATCCGACAGGTCCGCAACGTTGTCATGGAGGAGTGGAAGAGCATTCCAGTGGCAACAGGTGAAGCTCTGGTCAACTCCATGCCCAGTAGAGTAAAGGCAACATAATAGTGGTGGCCAGACAAAATATTGACAGTTGTTGTATGTTAATATTGACAACTTTCACTAAGGGGTGTACTCACTTTTGTTGCCAGGTGTTTGGATATTATTGGCTATATTTTGAGTTATTCTGAGGGGAAAAGAAATTAACTGTATTATATGAGCTAAACACAGACTACTTTTCATTGCGTCAAAGTGTCATTTTGTCAGTGTTGTCCCATGAAAAGATATACTTAAATATCTGCAGAAATGCGAGAGGAGTACTCATTTTTATGATACACTGTATATATATATATATATATATATATATATGTATATATATATATCAGGGGTCGCGTTAACCGAATATTTTCCGTCGTTGACCGGTTTTTTTAAAAACAGTGACGGAAAAAAATGAAGTCCATCCGTCATTTTGACAGGTTGCAATTCACACCCCAGACCACAGGGTGGCGAGTGAGCATATTAATTAGCTATTGAGTGTTTGCCTGGCACGGCCAGACTGTTCTGCCTGTATTTTTCAAACACTGAGAGAAAAGTCTGGGACACAGCCTCTCGAGTAGGTACAAAATCAATCGACAAATCAGATTTCTTTATTTGCGTGACGTGTTCTTCACGAGCAACGTCACTCTTGTGCGCCGAAAGTTGTCTACTATAACACTGATGGCGAACGGGAGAGCCGAGAATATGTTCCAATCCGCGGTAAATTCAGTTTTAAATGAGCTAAAACACATCGACACGAGTCACTGACAACAGTCTGTCTTGCGCTAGCCATGTTGAATAAACTCCGTTCTCCTCGTATGTTTACTTCCGCGTGCAAGTCCCTCGTCCTGCCCTCGTCGCTTTGCTAACGGCACGTCTGCCCGTCGCTGATTGGTGCACTCCGCTGTCTGTTTGCCTCTTGTTACGCTTGTTCGGACAGAATATTAATTAAAAATGAATGAAAACTAAATACTATTGAATATGTCATTATTATCATTTTAAAAATGTAAGTGACGGGTAAAAATAGATTATGACTGGATTTTTATGACACTGTCAGTCAAAATGACAGACAACGAAAAAGTCTAGCGCAACCTCTGATATATATATATATATATATATA
This sequence comes from Corythoichthys intestinalis, assembly GCF_030265065.1. Classification (NCBI taxonomy): domain Eukaryota; kingdom Metazoa; phylum Chordata; class Actinopteri; order Syngnathiformes; family Syngnathidae; genus Corythoichthys; species Corythoichthys intestinalis. The sequence goes on from NC_080404.1 coordinate 11,294,293, forward strand.
TATATATATGTGTGGCAACACGTGGTAGGGGTGTTCAAAATGTGTTTAAAATTTTTGCTCAACAACGCCACCCTGGGTTTGCACCAGGGAAATAACTAAGGTTAAAAACACGAGAAAGGCTTCACAGTTCGTGCTACAAGGAGAGCAAGAGGCAGTCTGCAAAGTACAAATTCTTTATTTTGTAAATAAAATAAATAAACAAATAAAAAGATTTTAAAATAAATAGCTGGGTCCGCAGGGCTGGGACTTACCAGTGGGGGCGAACCCCCAAAACACTGCAAATGAACACAACCGAAACAAAAACTCACGGCACACGGGGGGCTGCCATCACACCCACTGCAAGCCCTCAGCCCTGAACAGAGAAACGGGACAACAGTTATAATCATGCACATTAAAAGGGGCAATAGTCTCGTTTAGGCTATAATGTCCCGAACTGGGAGCACAGGAAAGCATACGCCCGTACTCAAGGCGCAGCCTGGAGATACCGTCCGTGAAATACCCGCTTTTCGGGGGTGGCAGAGCAGTGCGCACCCGCAACCTGTCCGCTCAGCACGGCGATGACGTCCGCTCCACCAACACGGAATAATTAGATGAAGGAAAATTAACGTTGAGCAAAGCAGCAGTGTCTCGTTATTGGCGGTCACCATGCAACATGGCCAGCCCGCAATCACTCCATGCTAAAAAAGAATATTGAAACGAATCGTGTTAACCAACGCTGGTCTAAAATAGTTTAAAAGACGCCATACATACCGATCCGAGTCAGTGATCCCGCATGACAAAGTTAGAAGGTGGGTCCAACTTTGTCTCACGCTAATCAATAGCGCCAGGTGTGACATGTTTACACCAATGGCAGCAGGAGGAAATTCTCGCTGGTCGTCACAAAACTAAAGCGATCGGTACATTTTAGTTAACAATAAAAAGTTCACAGCCATGCGCGTTTTTACCTGGCTGATAGCTGAAGGAGCATAAGCGAAGCAATCGGACGTGGGAAACCTCGACACCAAAGAGCAATTGATAGGGTCAAGATAGTTCACTCGTTATATAAGGGTTCTACAAACTGATTGGCATGCTGGGCTGATTAGTCCAAAGTGACAACAGGTGGACAATCTGACCCTACTGCCACAATCTGCCCCCCGCCAATTGCATCGACGCCCCGACGATGCACAGAAAACTCAAAATTTAACTCCATGGTCTAAACAGTGATGAAGCTATAGTTGAAACCGAGCCCGTGGCTTCAGGTCCCGAGTTCCTAGTAGACCTAGGTAGATGGTGTGGATTTGAGTGTTGGCCAGCTGTTGACCTCAGTGTCCGACGAACTGCCACCTCATCAGCACTAGAGGGAAACGCCAACGGGGTCCGATCCATCTCCACCCCAATTGGGGCAGAGGCCATTGGTGGAAACCTTACCTGGGAAGCATCTCTGGTAACTACAACGGTGGGGATGGTATGAGGAACTTCCTGCCTCACCAAAACCAGATCACCATCATATTGAAAATCATCATTGTCAGAGGAATCATGAGGGGATGGGCCAGGGGCTGCGGCACCTTTTGGGTCATCCACTCCAACTGCAGCCTTCAGGAGGGATCGATGGACATTTTTGGTTTTACTCTGGTCCCCCACCGGGGCAATCGTGTACACAGAGCCCCCTGCTTTTGGGGCCTTAAGAACCCTGTAACACGTTGCACCCCACAAATCCTGGATCTTATGTCGCCCTTTGGCACTAAAATCGCGCAACCACACCAATTGACCCTCTTCCAGTGCAGTATCATGGACATGTCGGTCATGGTTGTTTTTGCGCCGTTGAGCAGAGACTCTCAGTCTTTCTCGGGCACCTACAAATCCCACCTGTAAACGAGCTTGATGTTCTTGAACCCAATCGTTGACACTGCCACTAACCGGGTCTTGAACGCGTCCCAAAAAGAAATCGACTGGTAGCCGAGGCTCCTGCCCAAACATAAAAAAATGTGGACACTCACCAGTCGATTGATGGGGGGTAGTATTATAAGCGTACAAGAGCTGGGGGAGGCATGTATGCCAATCCCGCTTCCGAGAAACGGGGAGGGTTCGCAAAAGATTGTGAAGGGTGCGATTGAACCGCTCACACTGTCCGTTACCAGCTGGGTGGTATGGAGTAGTTCGAGATTTCTCGACTGCATACAGCTGACAGAGCTGCTGAATCAGGGTACTTTCAAAATTTCGTCCCTGATCAGAATGAAGCCGTGCAGGCACACCAAATTTGCAAAACCATTCATTTGCCAAGACTTGAGCCACAGTGGAGGCTCGTTGGTCACGGGTCGGAACAGCAACCGTGTATTTGCTGAACACATCGGTCATAACTAAAACATTCTCCAGCCCAGTATGGGTGGGTTCCAATACTGTAAAATCAATGGCCACAATTTCATTTGGCCGAGAAGCCAGCAAATGCCCCATGAAACTACGAGCTACAGGCTGGGCATCTTTAGCGACCTGGCACCTCTCACATGCCTGACACCATCGTGTCGTATCAGTAGACATACCCGGCCAGTACCGCCGGCCGCAACAACTCCAAAGTTCTTTCAATGTCTTGATGACCCTGCCTTTGATGGACTTCAGTCAACACCTCGTTTTTGAGGGCCGCTGGCAACAGCAGCTGCCAGACTGCTTCTGCACCATCAGGACGCAAAACCTGGCGATACAATGTGCCATCCTTTTCCACCAAACAATCCCATTGACTAAGTACTGCCAAGGCCGAGGGAGACAGTTGTTTACGCTCCTCCTGGTTCGGACGTTGCTTCAGAGTCCAAAATGCCCTTACTTCCTGGAGGACAGGGTCGGCCTGCTGGAGTACACAAATCTCGTCAGGGGCATGACAGGGCAAAGCCACCATGGCAGCTTGAACTGCCCTAGAGTCTTGCCCCCTCAAAGCCTCCTGCAAAGGTGTCGGAATGGAGGTGCTTGGTAGCATGGCCAGCATGTCCTGTGAACCAGGAGGGTGTTGACGAGACAGAGCATCGGCATTTTTGTTGCTGCGCCCAGCACGATACTTGACTTCAAAGTCAAATGTAGCCAACTGAGCTGCCCAGCGCTGCTCTGTGGCACCAAGTTTAGCCGATGACAAATGGCTAAGTGGGTTGTTGTCAGTAAAGACAATACACTTATTACCAAGCAGGTATTCCAGGAACTTTTCAGTCATGGCCCACTTAAGTGCCAAAAACTCCAATTTCATGGAGCTGTAGTTGGACATGTTGCGCTCAGTGGGCCTCAGGCCCCTGCTGGCATACGCGATGGGCCTGACTACACCCCCTTGCTCCATAGACAACACCGCTCCGAGGCCACCATAGCTTGCGTCAACCTCCAGTATAAAAGGGAGGGAGAAGTCTGCATACGCAAAAACAGGTGTTGTAGTCAGCTTGCATTTAAGCATCTCAAAGCTTTGCTGACAGTCTTCCGACCAGTTTTCCACAACAGCACCCTTTGATCCCTTTCGCGATTTGGAGCCATCGCATGCGGCAACCAGCCGATGTAAGGGGGCAGCCAACTTGGCAAATCCCTCCACAAAACGACGATAGTAGCTAGCAAAACCCAGAAATGACCTTAGTTCTGAGACCGTTGCTGGAGGTTGCCAATTAGCCACCACCTCCACCTTGCTAGGATCTGTTGAAACACCCTGCGATGAGATCACATGCCCCAAGTAGCGCACCTCCTTCTGAAAGAAAGAACACTTACTCAGGTTTGCTTTCAGCCCTTCATGCTGTAACCTCCCAAGTACTACTTCCAATCTCTCCAGGTGTTGCTCAACGGTGGGGGAGAAGACCACGATGTCATCTAAATAAAGCAGCCAAGACCGACTTTGTTGGTCTCCAAATATTCGCTGCATCAGCCGTTGAAAAGTGCTGGGAGCGTTACAGAGGCCAAAGGGCATGCGATTCCATTCGAATAGACTGAAAGGGGTACAAAAGGCAGTTTTGGGCCGGTCACTTGGGGCCACAGGGACCTGGTTGTAACCACTGGCCAGGTCCAAGGTTGAGAACCACTGAGCACCGGTCAGTGCGTCAAGGGACTCCTCAATACGAGGGAGGGGAAAGGCGTCCTTCCTGGTCTTGCTATTCAGCTGTCGGTAGTCAACGCACATCCGAAGACTGCCATCCTTCTTCCTTGCAAGCACAATAGGAGATGCGTAAGGGCTGCTACTTTCACTGATTACTTGAGTTCCCAACAAGTTGTTAATATGCTCTTTCACAACCTCATATTCAGAGGGTGGAATACGCCTGTAACGCTGCCGGACAGGGGTATCATCATTAAGAGGGATCTCATGTGCAATCAGGTCAGTGCAGCCAATATCGCTGTCGCCGGCTGAGAAGACCGAGGAACACTTTGAGAGGAGAGCCCTCACCTTACCTTGCTGCTCAACAGGCAAGGTGGACAAATCCATCGTTGCCATCTGCTCAGGAACAGAGGTCATCACCGACTGTGACGCCATGAGTGCAACCTTAGATGGCACTCATGAGTGCAACCTTAGATGGCACTTTGGTCACACCTGCCGGTAGGCTCACCACATTGACCTCCTCCAGACTGCCAACAGCCGTACGAGGATAGAATAGAACATCCGTTAACCCGACATTCACGATAGGGATATAAGCGGTGCCCCTTTCCACACGTACCAAGGCTGGAGAGGCTAGCAGTCCAGCCGGAAGGCCTGAATCTAAGGGCTCAAACAAAACCGTAGTTCCAGAGTAAAGTTCAGAACACGTGGCCGCCACCATTTTTGTCACTCCCCCAGGGATCCGCCACACCTTCTTGCCACGCACCCGAACCCTACCAGCGACCGGCAGTGGGGCCTGCATAGTTGCTTGGTGGCACCTCTGAAGCGCCTGCAGGATGAAGTCTGGGGCCTCAGATACTGCAGGCGACTCAAATAAGGCTGGTCCATGTTGACTGAAGAGTTCTTGATAGCATCTCCTAAGCACATTCATTCCCAACACCCCAGGGACAAGATCAGAGTTGCCATCAGGAGGATCCCTAACCACCAACACACCACAATGTGGCATAGGCTTTCCACAGAGCTCAATTTCAAGCTCCAAATAGTCTAGATACGGAATGGCCAGCCCGTTAGCGGCCCGAAGCTGTAGCCAATTACAAGAATGCAGCTTTTCTTGGCCCCAGGGCTCAAATTGACCACGGAAGCAGCTTTCTGTTATCGTTGACACCATGGATCCAGTGTCAATCAAACAAGGGACACAAACTCCTCCCATACTTACACTCAGCTTGGGGCAAGAGGACATTAGCTTTACCATGTCAGAGCCAGTGGCTACACCCCTCGAACTGTGGCGCCGCAATTCGGCGGGTGCTAGTTTTCCGACGGCTGAGGTGTGTGAATCTGCTGGCTAAACCTGGGCAAAGATGTAGGTTGTTGGGTGCCAGGAGGTACGCGAACCCCATCACACTCTCTGGCAAAATGGCCAGGCTTCCGACACCGTCTACAAATGATAGGACCACGGGAAGCGGGGTGATCTGGAGTTGGGCAATTGTCTGGGTGAGTCTATTCAACTGCTCTTGTTGGATTTTAAGCATCTCTCTCAACTCGCTTAGGTCAGATGCCTCAGGTGGATTGGTCGTCCCTGGAAGACTTCTGACCCCATATTGAAGGCTGAGGACAGAAGGGACGGAATGACTTCTACTCCTATTTCCACCCGGGCTACCCTCACGCTCCCATCGAATTGCCTCACCCCGCACCTAGGCTGCCTACGCACAAACTGTTTTAATTCGCGCCGCAGAGCACCATCAAGTACATACTCAATAAATTGGTCGTGCAGCAGGATGTCCGAATTTGGCATGTCAGTGGGTGCACAATGTTTTACCGAAGCCATGAGACTCATCAATGCCAGGGAAAACTCCAGCAAGGTCTCCCCCTCCTGCTGCCGCCGTGAAAAGAATGCCTCCTGCAAGGCCACTTACGAGTCGGAGCAGCCGTACAGCTCCTGTAACACGGCAATAATTTTGGCTGGGTCTGCTCGCTCGGCAGTAGATCGAAATTTTATCTCCTCCCGGGCCTCCCCCTCAAGGTGATCAAACAAGAAAAACGCCTGATCGGCTGTAGACAAATGCCGTGCTCTCATACATGCTTGAACCTCTTCCAACCACTCTGTTAAACCCACCCCTGTTGTTCCCCTAAACATTGGACATCTACCGTCCCTGGGAACAAACACTAATCTCTCCATAACGGTGGCCGTAGATTGTGCCGAGGCCGACTCGGAAGTTGAGGGCCCCATGTTAGGGCTAGGCCTAGCCATGGCCTGTTCCCGCCGCAGCTGTTCATTTTCTGCTCTCAACTGGGCTACTATATCCCTCAACTCCTGCATTTCGCCTTCCATAGCTGCACCGTTTAAAAAAAAGAGGGAGAGAAAAAAAAAATTTAGGGGCAGTTATTGCTAGGGCGGTACCACGAGCAAAAAAAAAAAATTATATATATATATATAGAGTGGTGAGAATTACCGTTCCAACCACAGATAAAAAAATATGTTAAAAAAAAAAAAATTGAACACACGAGACCGACTGCTGCTTTGGTTCACGAAGTTAAAAAGCACCCTCAAACTATAAAAACAAGGGAATAAAATAAACCCAGCCTTTGCTCTCAATGTAGCGTCCTGCCAACAACGCCAGAATGTGGCAACACGTGGTAGGGGTGTTCAAAATTCAATCAAAAATTTTGCTCAACAACGCCGCCCTGGGTTTGCACCAGGGAAATAACTAAGGTTAAAAACACGAGAAAGGCTTCACAGTTTGTGCTACAAGGAGAGCAAGAGGCAGTCTGCAAAGTACAAATTCTTTATTTTGTAAAAAAAAAAAAAAAATAAACAAATAAAAAGATTTTAAAATAAATAGCTGAGTCCGCAGGGCTGGGACTTACCAGTGGGGGCGAACCCCCAAAACACTGCAAATGAACACAACCGAAACAAAACCTCACGGCACACGGGGGGCTGCCATCACACCCACTGCAAGCCCTCAGCCCTGAACAGAGAAACGGGACAACAGTTATAATCATGCACATTAAAAGGGGCAATAGTCTCGTTTAGGCTATAATGTCCCGAACTGGCAGCACAGGAAAGCATACGCCCGTACTCAAGGCGCAGCCTGGAGATACCGTCCGTGAAATACCCGCTTTTCGGGGGTTGCAGAGCAGTGCGCACCCGCAACCTGTCCGCTCAGCACGGCGATGACGTCCGCTCCACCAACACGGAATAATTAGATGAAGGAAAATTAACGTTGAGCAAAGCAGCAGTGTCTCGTTATTGGCGGTCACCATGTAACATGGCCAGCCCGCAATCACTCCATGCTAAAAAAGAATATTGAAACGAATCGTGTTAACCAACGCTGGTCTAAAATAGTTTAAAAGACGCCATACATACCGATCCGAGTCAGTGATCCCGCATGACAAAGTTAGAAGGTGGGTCCAACTTTGTCTCACGCTAATCAATAGCGCCAGGTGTGACACGCTTACACCAACGGCAGCAGGAGGAAATTATCGCTGGTCGTCACAAAACTTAAGCGATCGGTGCATTTTAGTCAACAATAAAAAGTTCACAGCCATGCGCGTTTTTACCTGGCTGACAGCTGAAGGAGCATAAGCGAGGCAATCGGACGTGGGAAACCTCGACACCAAAGAGTAATTGATAGGGTCAAGATGGTTCACTCCTTATATAAGGGTTCTACAAACTGATTGGCATGGTGGGCTGATTAGCCCAAAGTGACAACAGGTGGACAATCTGACCCTACTGCCACACACATATATATATATATATATATATATATATATATATATATATATATATATATATATATATATATATATATATATATATATATATATATACATATGGCGGAAAACACTCAGGTGACTTGAAGTTCCGCTCTGAGACCCCCAATTTGGCCCAATTGGAAAGATTAAAATCTCAATTTTCTAGGAGAAGACAAATTTGGAACAGGAAGGCATTTAAAAAAATAAATAAATAACGGCAAAACCCTAACCGGAGGTAAGAGCGTAATAGAGCATAATTAAAGATGGTATGATTTTAACGAGATATATTCACGTACTTACCTAGTTTCGATCCAAAAACTCCATGTAGCATGTATCACCGAGTGTCAAGACACAGCTGTGAACGTTGACAGCCAGATTTTTGGGGGATTTTATGGGTGAAACATGGTAATATAACAAGGGTCGTGATGCAGAAATCGCAGATATCAAGGATTGGTCGAGATTGTTTTTCATATATTTACCCTTTTAAACTATTTTTTTCAGTTTTTCTTTGTTTTGATCGATTATGTATCATCTAAAATATTGGAGAAAATGTGACAGTAACAACAAAAAAATACAATTAAGCGATAGTTATGAGGTAGATATCCGTGACTCTTTTACAGACACAATTTTTTTCATTGTGACGTAATTTGTTTAAAGGTTTAAAATATGCGAGTGAATAATTTTTTAAAGTAGTTTTTTTTTTTAAACTAAATATTAGACATTAGTTAATGATTCTAAGCTAAAACTGACAGACATTTCGAATAATAAATATGTATAATTACTTACCGTCTTTTTATGGCTGGGTTGAAACAAAAGCGGTTGCGAGACATCTGTAAACGGTGTCTTCAGGGTAAAACGGACAAATTGAAAATAGTTCAGGTGCTTAATGCGCCATGAATCTGCTATGGCAGCATATAGACATATTGTTCTATCAAACACAACAGTTCTTTTGGCTTAAAATACAGCAGTTTATTTTAAAGAGGGGTGCAAGAGCAGAAACCCCAGTGCTCCAATGACTACGGGCACCACTATTGCTTAACCTTCCAGGCTCTCTCAGGCTCTTCTTTGACCCCTTGGTATTTTTTTAATTTCTCATGTTCCTTTTTCCTGATATTGCCATCGTTAGGGGATTGCTACATCCATCACAACGGCTTTCCTTTGCTGCTTATCCATGATCACGATGTCCGGTTGGTTGGCCACGACAATCTTATCAGTCTGTATCCGGATGTCCCACGGGATTAAAGGCTTTTCTTTTTCCACTTTCTTGGGAGGTGTTTCCCATTGCGATCTAGGGGTCTCCAGTCCATACTCTGCACAGATGTTTTCTCTACATAATACTGGCTGCTTGGTTATGGTGTTTCATGTATTTTTTTCCTGCCAGTATCTTACTGCCTGCTATTATGTGTTGGAGTCTTTCAGGGGCTTTTTGCACTGCCTGCACCTGGGATCCTACGTGATGTGGTATATCTGGGCCTCTATTGCTCTGGTGCTCAAGACCTGCTCTTGTTCTGCCATGATTAGCCCCTTTGTGCTGTCTTTCAGTCGAGCCTACCTCTCTTACCAGTGGTAGGACTTGTTATCATCTGCCATTTATTCAGTTATCTGTCGGTGGTGTATCCCATGCATAGGTTTTTCCTCCCATGATGGTTCCTCCAACTCCTGTGTTTCCAGTTTCCAGTGCCTGAGACATTCACTAGGTCAGGGGTGGGCAAACTATTCCTCAAAGGGCCGCAGTGGGTGCGGGTTTTTGTTGCAACCCATCAAGATGACACCTTTTCACCAATCTGGTGTCTTACAAGTACAATCAGTTGATTGGAGTCAGGTGCTTCTTGTTTCCTCGGACCCCTCATTAGTAAACCTGCCTGTGCTGGATCAGTTGTAACAAAGACCAGGACCCACTGTGGCCCTTGAGGACTGGTTTGCCTTAATCTGCACCAAATGCTCCATCACTTGGGGCCATCTTCATGATGTATTCGTGGAGCTTTGATGTTTTGCCTTGGATTGTGGTCCTGATGCTTACTAACCCTCGGCATCCCTTCTTGCGCTTAGTGAATAGCCTCTGTATACTGGATTTGAGGTGGAACCCTCCGTGTCCTGATAGCATAGCTGTTAATTGCTCAGATCTTGTTCTTGCCATTGAATTGACTTCTCAGGCCCTGTCTTACTCGTTGCATATACTTGACCATTGCAGCTGTCCCTGTGGCCTCTTCGTGGCCATTTGCCTGTGGTATTCCAAGGTACTTGTAGCTATCCTCAAGTCCTGTGGGAGGGTAACCCGTTTGCCTGGACTACCTTCCCTCTCTTTGTGACAATTCGGCCACATTTCTCCTGTTCAAATAACATTCCAATGTCCCCACTGTGGATCCTGGTGGTGTGGATCAGTGAGTCAATGTCTTGCTCACTCTTAGCGTACAGCTTGATGTCATATACTGTATGTAGTTATATAGATATGGGATTAAAACAATCTAATTAATTTATCTTGACTAATCACGGTTTAAACATACAGCAATATTACCTACTACTTTAATTGGGACAAGCACTAAAGAAAACTTATGGATGGAAAATGACTTTAACCCTATTTTTACACCCATTGCAATACGTAAAATTCCAAATGGATCATGTGCTCACTGTGATGTCTCACTTAGGTGCCCCTTATGAAATTAGAGGTGTATCTTGAAGTCAAAATTAGTAACAGAATTGTGCTTGTCCTTTGACAGCTAATCGTGAGACGCCTGAGAAGTTTCTTATCAGTTAATATGGGTGATTACCAAAGAATTTCACTCTTCATTGTCTGCCAGGAAGGCTAATTATTTTATCAGAGAAATTTTAATTAGCTGTATCTCTAGGTTGTCCAGAGAGCTGCAGAAGCCGTGCCAGTTAGCAGCGTATGAGAATGTGATGCTTTTCTGACGAAGGAGCGGCTCCACACTGCAACAGAAAAAATACAGCCCATAGAGTCAGAATGAGCAAACCGCACTCACGATGATAAAAATGTCTCCGTGTGACATTCTGCAAAGTCTTCAGTACAGCTTCAGGGGATGTCGATATAAAACCTCTATTGTAAGAAGGACTGTGATTTCAGAAGTTTGCAATAAAAGGTCCACTATAGAATCTGATTTCTTCACACACCTCATCATTAATTCAACGATGCACCATTTTGTCGATGTGGTGTAATGTTAATGTATTTTATAAGATTGGACCACATCCATGCAAGGGTTAAAAAGTGAAGGTGACTGATGAGCAACTCATGATTGATTTGGCAGAAGATGGAGTCACAAGCGTGCTCCACCCAATCACTGAATTACAGGGTTAACTCCCAGTCATCTCCATTATTAATGGCAAAGCAGCTCTTTTCTGGGGGTTCACAAGAATGTCATTTTTTTTTAAAGACACGCCTTCACATCCTCGTTGCACGGTAAATTTGCGAGGCCAGTGAAAGACAGATGATTGATGGGAAGGATAGTTTGTTATCGTGTGCATTCAGAATTGATAATTGCCAATGTGACCTTTGATCTTCTTGATTAACAAGGACGGCTCGACTGCTGCGGGCCGGTTCTAACAGCCCTTTGTCAGCATGATTTCTGTGGCTCTTTTGTGTTGAATAAATCACACAGATATGCTATCAGTCTTTCACATTTTCTTCCCTATAGACAGAAAGAGAACCTATGAAATGATAATTATTTCCCGTCCTTGTACTGGTTGGGATTGTAGATCTTATAACTAAGAAAAGGAGTTGGTTGTGTTATGATAATTGAAAAATCTATATACAGTAGGCTACTGTATTGATTGAATAGCAGAAGGTACAGTGCTGGCCAAAACAATTGGCACCCCTGCAATTCTGTCAGATAATGCTCAATTTCTCTCAGAAAATGATTGCAATTACAAATGCTTTGGTAGTCATATATTCATTTACTTTGCTTGCAATGAAAAAACACAAAAGAGAATGAAAAGAATATTAAATCATTATCATTTTACACAAAACTCCAAAAATGGGACGGGCAAAAGTATTGGCAACCTCAGTCTAAAACTCCATAGCACAACCTTTAAACAAAATAACTGCGAACAACTGCTTCCGGTATCCATCAGTGAGTGTCTTACGATGCTATGCTGGAATTTTAGACCATTCTTCTTTGGCCAACTGCTCCAGGTCTCTGAGATTTGAATGGTGCCTTCTCCAAACTGCCATTATCAGATCGCTCCACAGGTGTTCTATGGGACTCAGGTCTGGACTCATTGCTGGCCACTTTAGAAGTCTCCAGTGCTTTCTCTCAAACCATTTTGTAGTGCTTTTTGAAGTGTGTTTTGGGTCATTGTCCTGCTGGAAGACCCATGACCTCTGAGGGAGACCCAGCTTTCTCACACTGGGCCCTACATTATGCTGCAAAATTTATTGGTTGTCTTCAGACTTCATAATGCCATGCACACAGTCAAGCAGTCCAGTGCCAGAGGTGGCAAAGCAACCCCAAAGCATCAGGGAACCCCCGCCATGTTTGACTGTGGGGACCGTGTTCTTTTCTTTGAAGGCCTCATTTTTTTCCCTGTAAACTCTATGTTGATGCATTTTCCCAAAAAGCTCTACTTTTGTCTCATCTGACCAGAGAACATTCTTCCAAAATATTTTTGGCTTTCTCAGGTAAGTTTTGGCAAACCCCTGGCTTTTTTTATGTCTCTGGGTCAGAGGTGGGGTCTTCCTGGGTAGCCTACCATGGAGTCCCTTTTCATTCAGATGCCGACGAACAGTACAGGTTCACACTGTTGTACCCTCGGACTGCAGGACAACTTGAACTTGTTTGGATGTTAGTCGAGTTCTTTATCCATCATCCACACAATCTTTCGTTCAAATCTCTCGTCAGTGTTTCTTTTCCGTCCACATATAGGGAGGTTAGCCACAGTGCCATGGGCTTTACACTTATTAATGACACTGCGCACGGTAGATTCAGGTCTATGAAAATGGACTTGTAGCCTTGAGATTGCCCGTGCTTTCTCACAATTTTGCTTCTCAAGTCCTCAGACAGTTCTTTGATCTTCTTTCTTTTCTCTATGCTCAATGTGGTACACACAAGGACACAGGACAGAGGTTGAGTCAACTTTAATCATTTTTAACTGGCTGCAAGTGTGATTTAGTTATTGCCACCACCTGTTATGTGCCACAGGTGAGTAACAGGTGCTGTTAATTACACAAATTAGAGAAGCATCATATGATTTTTCAAAGGTTATCAATACTTTTGTTCGGCCCATTTTTGGAGTTTTGTGTAAAATGATCATGATTCAATTTTTTAAAATTCTCTTTTGTGTTTTTTCATTGCAAGCAAAATAAATGAATATTTTACTACCAAAGCATTTGTAATTGCAATCATTTTCTGGGAGACATTTATCATTTCATTATTATTGATGAAAATTGATTATGATTATTATTATGATTATTTCATTGTCATGCCGTTATCTGACAGAATCGCAGGGGTGTCAATACTTTTGGCCAGCTCTGTAGGTAGATAGACAAATCGGACAATCAGACAAAGCATGTCCAACAATGAGCTCACCTCACCACGACAAATTCTTATTTGTATTTAATTAAAATTTTGGTTGCCTCACTATCATTTACACCAGAAGATACTTCAGCCAGCCATACAGGTATTTGCCTGCATAACAGCGCAGGTGTTTGAGGGCTGGAGCATTGTTTTAATTTAGGCTTTAGCTTCCACATAGAAAAAAACAGACACACACTTTGCTATATAAGGACCAGCATTTCATTTAGTTGTTTCTTTGCGGCAAGAAAGAAGCAACAAATGTTAAATATCATTCCTACCTTTTCTCACAAATATCCTTGGGCCTCAACACATTTTTCAGCAGGATGTTATTTTCTTTAATTTCAACATGGCTGATGGTGTCGAATTGTGTTTTATGAGTCAGGTTGTTTTTTTCAGCCTGAAAGCTGTGAAAAGGCTCAATCTAGTTGCAGCAGTGCTTGCTTTGCCGGTAAGGAGCGTGAACATTTCAAGACAGGAGAGCTTGTCAATCCAGTGTGGAGGCAGTCGCTCATGGAAAATTTGCAAAGCCAAAGAGGTGGGTTTGTGGGAGTCTAAGGCCTGCTAGTTGGAACCGCATTCAAAGGGAGTGGATGAAGGCCCCAGGGATTCATGCAGAGCAGCATTGTCTTCGACAAAAAAACACACACAAAAAAAAGAACAGGAACACTGTGAGGGGGAAAAAAAACACCTTGAAATAAAATTCAGTATTCTACCCATCATGGAAAAGGCAAATAGAAATGTGAGTGGAATGTAAACCACAGATTGACACAGTTTAGGTCACACACGTACGCTTACTTATTTCTTTCCTGAAAGATAAATCATGCCAAGAGAATGCACTTTCAAAAGCCTGATGGTATCTCGTTGCAACTCAGTAATCCGACGATGCAATTGAATTGTTAACAAACGAGTGTATCAGCTCACAAATGTGTTTTGCCATGCTTCAAACTTATACACATGGCCAGTAAAAATAATACTATTTGTAGATAAAAAAAGTAACCTGATGATGCAATTGAATTGTTAACAAACAGGTGTATCGGCTCACAAATGTGTTTTGCCATGGTTCAGACCAGTAAAAATGATATTTTTAGTAAAAATAATGACAATATTAAAAAAATAACTAAATACAGGTAGTCCCCGGGTTATGACCAGTGTTGTCACAGATTATTTGAAAAACTAATTTACCGTATTGGCCTGAATATAAGACGGTGTTTTTTGCATTGAAATAACACTGAAAAAGATTCGCGGTTGAGACATTATACCCGTTCACGACGCCAGATGGCGCCAGATATCATTGAAGCGATGTTCTGTCATGACAGATCTCAGCTACTCTCCCCATTCACGACGCTATATGGCGCCAGATATCATTGAAGCGATGTTCTATCATGATAGATCTCAGCTACTCTTTTTAATTTAACCAGTTTGCATTATTTTATTGCAATGTTTTTCCTTATTCAGATTTGTTTCAAGACTACAGTTACAGTTAGACTTCACTGTGATGGTTAATGCAGTTATTGCAATTTTGTTGTTTTATCACAATAGATTGGTTTATTTACATTTCAAAAACAATTTCCAATCCCCTGCAGAAGCCAGCAGCGCACCAAAAAGAAAACATCCTCGATATCGTTCCACTTCGAGTGTGGTCAGACACAGTGGCCGCCATCTACCCCAGCTATTCTCCACATATCCAGACTTTAAGGTGTTTTCCGGGCAGGTGCATTGTACAGGTTCTGACCGCATTGTAAAGATATTGGCCAGGGCACACAGTGGCCAATCGACCAGTTCCGTGTCGTTACAGAATTTGAAGTCAATTGTCTGTGCATTTACAGCCAACAGTTGATCTGTCCTTGTGAGTTCTGTTAGCCTTTTTTTGTTTTTTTTTCCCTCTTTTATTTTTGCCCTCTTTTATTTTGGGTACACTCAGTTTTGTTTACAGGTTTGAGTTGCCACCCAGACATTATTTACCTTTTGTACAGTTCTTTTTATGTCCAAGAGTTAGCTTGAGTCAGCAACATAATTATTTAATAAAGTTTATTTATACCTCCTCTTAAAAACAGCCAATGACCCTGAGCTGGTCACTGCAGAATCTAGTTTGTTCCAAAGCTTTACACCAGAGTAAGGGACCGAAAGTGATTTTAGTGCTGTTCTAGCTTTACTGATTACTATATTAACAAAGTAACTAAGTTATTTTAAAAGTAATTTATCAGTTACTTTTTACCAATTTTTTTCTCCCTTTGCCACCTCAACATAAGAATCACAACAGAAAAATGTTATCGTATCGCACGTTCCGATAATTTAATTTAACGGGGAAGATCAGAATTTTTCACATAAGGCTTTATCTTCGATTTAGTGTAGTTTTTATTAGTCGATGGAGTTGATTTCAACCATCATTGATTCTCACTAGCCTAGCCACTCTGGAGCCCTGAAACTAACAAATAACTGACAAACTACATAGAACTTGTTGAAATCAACTCCACCGACTAATTAACCCCCTTAACTCGAAGATTAATCTTAATGTCAAAAATTCTGAATTTCGAGTTAGGGTTAGCAGCATATCAGTGCCAATGTAAAATAATGCAAATTGACTGCATAATAATCAACAACACACAAATGAATTGCACAGTGCAAAGAATGCAAAGGTGGGGGCGGGCGGGAAACCCGGACCCGGAAGTACGCAGTACACACACGTGGTCAATTTGGCCACAAGACGTGGCGGCAACTAAACACTTTACACCTAATCGGACTTACAACACATTCCATAGATACGAAACGAGCATGTAATCTCACAGCATAAATGTACAACACGAATATGATGATATGCCAACTTGTAGCGATGACGCCTCGTCGTAGCAACGGCAATGCTACGAAACAGCGCCACATGTAGGGGGTCCAACCTACCGCTGGAACTCTCCAGAAGGAAGGAAAAATACGTTCATTCATGGACATACACAGATCAGCATTCCCTCGCACATCTCAACAAGTGGTTGAACTCAGCTGGAATGTGCATCCGTGCTGGCAGCCTGGCACACGCCTTTCAGTCCCAAAACACTTAGCGCGTGTGACTCGAGACCAAAACAGGAAGTAACAGTGAGCTGTTGCCATGGAAACGAACAAGTAGCAGGAACCTTTGTAGCATTTTCTATTCAAAATGCTCTTTGTAAGTGACTACAATATTCTTCATTCTACATACATTTTGAGGCAATAACAAAATAGTCACGCACTGATACTAAGAAAGCTAACTTTAATCAGATTACTGGTTTGGAACAATGAACGCATTAGATTACTCGTTACTGAAAGAAAGTAATCAGATTACAGTAAAAGTAATGCATTACTGACAACACTGGTTACGACTTACTTGACTTACGTGACTTCAGCTTTACGAAGCCAGTGTCTCGTCCACCATTTTGTCTGGTGTTTTTTTTTTTTTCTTTTTTCTTTTTTTTTAATAATGTTGACTTTGGTTTTGGGACGTATGCTTTTATTTTGGCACAGGAAGCAGTACAATGACATTTGAGATGTTGTGGGGTATTTAGGTGTACTTAAGGTATAATTCTGACTTACGCTGAAATAATAATATAATAAATAAATGAATAAGTGAAGGAAAATATAATAAATTTACTTCATCGCTGTTACACACTGTTCTGAAGTTGCTTGCCATTGATGTCCCATGCCACATCGAGTACAGTGCATTTGAGCCCGTGCGTGAGTATTGGAGTTTAATCAAGCGAACAGTATACAAATAGAATTTAAATGCATACATGTGCATTTGCACAAACGTTTTAGTAGAATATGTTTATAGCATGACCACTTCCTTGTTGGCACAAGAAAACACATTCTTTTTATTTTGAAGAGTTGGAGAGATTGCTATAGCTTTGTAAAAAGATTCAGTAGTTTCGGCGAGAATGGAATAGGTTTTGTTTTTTATTGTTGTGAACTTCTACTACTGCTACGGCCACACAAAGATTTCATTTAGCTTAGCAATTGGAGACGTGAGAGCCAATTTTCGAATCTCCCAAACTTCTAAGAAAGCGCATCTATCAAGGTTTCATTGGCTGTGACGTGTGCGAACAGAATGCTATGACGACGCCAGCACTTCTGCCATAAGACAAGTTCAGAGTTTGCCACAAAATGCTCACTACCGCCGGGAACACACCCTTCCAAATGGTTTCAGACATGGCACCTTTCAAACTAAATTTTTCGAGCCTCCAGGGTTGTAGAACCAATGCCAAGGCAAAGGGCATTAATCAGAAAATAATGAATGAATTACACTTTTTTTTTTTTCTAATTAATGAATAAATAATTATTTATATGCATGCGTAGTTTTCTGCCTTTCGGATTTTCGGCCAAGTGTTTTCAATATTCTGTTTTCGGTTTCGCCATGAATTTTGCTTTCGGTACATCCCTAAGTTATTTTACTGCCTTAAAGATTAAAGATGGTCATCCATATTGTCAGATCTCAACACGGTCATTGTGAGATGCTTGGTAAAGTCATCCATTCATCAGAAAACAAACGTTGATGTTCTTAAAATCCCAGTCATGCAAACACACTTGCCCTCTCATATTCAACATTAATCAACTATATGTGTTTATTTAACCTCTGTGGCCCCATAAAATTGGTTTCCATTTGCACTTCCAATGTGACACTTTCAAGGTTTACTATCTACGCTGACGTCTGTACTGCTGATAAACATTTTACAATCGTATAGCTATTTTCCAATGACATTGTATATCTCCAAAAATGGTTTGCCATTGATTCTCTTACAGTATAAATTGTATTTTATGTATTCTGTTAGAGTACTAGATGTGAGACAGAAATACATTACAAACCTGTGCTGTTATTGTGACATTCATTCATTCATTCATTCATTCATTCATTCATTCATTCATTCATTCATTCATTCATCTACTGTACACTTATCCATAAGCAGAGTTTGACTTTTGTGGGATGGGGGGCAAAACATGTTGATGATCCCGAGACCAGTTTCAGCAATAAATGTAATTTAAAAGATATACAGTGTATATGTTGATACTGTTCATGTTTAAGCTCAGGTGTTGAAGCATTTGAAAGTTTAAATTTAAAGAAATTCTACGGTGCCTTGCAAAAGTATTCGGCCCCCTTGAATCTTGCAAACTTTCGCCACAATTCAGGCTTCAAACATAAAGATATGAAATTTAATTTTTTTGTCAAGAATCAACAACAAGTGGGACACAATCGTGAAGTGGAACAACATTTATTGGATAATTTAAACTTTTTTAACAAATAAAAAACTGAAAAGTAGGGCGTGCAATATTATTCGGCCCCTTTACTTTCAGTGCAGCAAACTCACTCCAGAAGTTCAGTGAGGATCTCTGAATGATCCAATGTTGTCCTAAATGACCGATGATGATAAATAGAATCCACCTGTGTGTAATCAAGTCTCCGTATAAATGCACCTGCTCTGTGATAGTCTCAGGGTTCTGTTAAAAGGGCAGAGAGCATTATGAAAACCAAGGAACACACCAGGCAGGTCCGAGATACTGTTGTGGAGAAGTTTAAAGCCGGATTTGGATACAAAAAGATTTCCCAAGCTTTAAACATCTCAAGGAGCACTTTGCAAGCCATCATATTGAAATGGAAGGAGCATCAGACCACTGCAAATCTACCAAGACCCGGCCGTCCTACCAAACTTTCTTCTCAAACAAGGAGAAAACTGATCAGAGATGCAGCCAAGAGGCCCATGATCACTCTGGATGAACTGCAGAGATCTGCAGCTGAGGTGGGAGAGTCTGTCCATAGGACAACAATCAGTCGTACACTGCACAAATCTGGCCTTTATGGAAGAGTGGCAAGAAGAAAGCCATTTCTCAAAGATATCCATAAAAAGTCTCGTTTAAAGTTTGCCACAAGCCACCTGGGAGACACACCAAAAATGTGGAAGAAGGTGCTCTGGTCAGATGAAACCAAAATTGAACTTTTTGGCCACAATGCAAAACGTTATGTTTGGCGCAAAAGCAACACAGCTCATCACCCTGAACACACCATCCCCACTGTCAAACATGGTGGTGGCAGCATCATGGTTTGGGCCTGCTTTTCTTCAGCAGGGACAGGGAAGATGGTTAAAATTGACGGGAAGATGGATGCAGCCAAATACAGGAACATTCTGGAAGAAAACCTGTTGGTATCTGCACAAGACCTGAGACTGGGACGGAGATTTATCTTCCAACAGGACAATGATCCAAAACATAAAGCCAAATCTACAATGGAATGGTTAAAAAAATAAACGTATCCAGGTGTTAGAATGGCCAAGTCAAAGTCCAGACCTGAATCCAATCGAGAATCTGTGGAAAGAGCTGAAGACTGCTGTTCACAAACACTCTCCATCCAACCTCACTGAGCTCGAGCTGTTTTGCAAGGAAGAATGGGCAAGAATGTCAGTCTCTCGATGTGCAAAACTGATAGAAACATACCCCAAGCGACTTGCAGCTGTAATTGGAGCAAAAGGTGGCGCTACAAAGTATTAACGCAAGGGGGCCGAATAATATTGCACGCCCCACTTTACAGTTTTTTATTTGTTAAAACATTTTAAATTATCCAATAAATTTTGTTCCACTTCACGATTGTGTCCCACTTGTTGTTGATTCTTGACAAAAAATAAAAAATTTTATATCTTTATGTTTGAAGCCTGAAATGTGGCGAAAGGTTGCAAGGTTCAAGGGGGCCGAATACTTTTGCAAGGCACTGTAAATATTCATCTTACCTCCTCAGGCGTTGTTTTGGCTAAGATAAGCAAAGGACTATAAAGTGCTCTAAAATGTTAGTCAGAGGATTTGTTCAAAAATAATTTTGACACATTATGAAATACTTTGGAGGATTTTGTTAATTTCACTCATTTTTGTTGTTTGTTTTATTGCTTTACGACTTTAATGGACAACATTTTACCAGCTTGGTCTTTATTTTAAACCCATTTGGCGGAAAACACTCAGATGACTTGAGGTTCTGCTTTGAGACCTCCGATTTGGCCAACTTTCAAAATTGTCCAATATGGATGTGTGATAGATCATTGGAAAGCTTAAAATCTCGATTTTCTGGGGGAAGAACATTTTTGAACAGGAGGGCATTTAAAAAAAAAAAAAAAAAAATCCCGCCCTTAGTTAGCTGGGATAGGCTCCAGCACCTCCGCGACCCTCGTGAGGAAAAGCGGCACGGAAAATGAATGAATGAATGAATAATAAAAAGCAAGTCCTTATCTGGAGGTGAGCGCACGCGAGAGCTGAATTAAAGACCCCATGACTTTAACGAGGTATTGTCGCGTACTTACCTTGTTTCGATCCAAAAATTCCATGTAGCATGTATCACCGAGTGTCAAGACACAGCTGTGAATGGCTACAGCTGGATTTTTGGGGGGATTTTATGAGTGAAACATGGTAATACAACAAGGGTCGCGATGCAGAAATAGCAGACCTCAAGGAGTGGTCCAGATTTTCTTTTTCATATATTTACCCTTTTAAACGTTTTTTTTTTTTTTTTCTTTTTTCTTTTTTTTTTTTTTGTTTGGATTGATTATTTATCATCTAACATATCGGAGAAATTGCGACAGTAACAATAAAAGTACAACTAAGTGATAATTATGAGGTAGATATCCGTGACTTTTTTACAGACACCATTTTTTTCATTGTGACGTAATTTGTTTAAAGTTTAAAATATGCGAATGAATAATTTCTTTAGTCGTGTTTTTTTTTTTTTTTTTTTAAACGAAGCATTAGACATCAATTAATGATTCTAAGCTAAAAATGACATTTTGAATAATGAATATAATTAGGTACATCCGTTTTGTGGCTGGGTTAAAACAAAAGCGGTAGTGCGACGTCTGTAAACGGGGGTTTCCAGGGTAAAACGGACAAACTACAAATAGTTTGGGGGCTTCATGCGCCATTAATCTGCTATGGCAGCATACAGACATATTGTTATATCAAACACAACAGTTCGTTTGGCCTAAAATACAGCAGTTTCTTTTAAAGAGGAGTGCAAGAGCAGAAACTGCTTTTTCAGTATTGTCTGTGTTTTCCGCCATATACAGTACATATATAGGAAAGTCAATTACATATAATGACATTTTTTGGCCACTGGAGGGGGCGGGGGGGGGGGGGGGGGTCACTTTTTACAGTGAAGATTGTTTTAAATTAGTTTGTAAATTATTTAACAATGTCTTCCACCATAAATGTGATTAATATTATACATAGCCTAGCCTACCTTACATACGGATGACTAAAACCCTATCATTCGTTTCATGATTCCAATGATGGACAATGTAGAGACTTCAGTAAACCTGAAATGCAAGACATTCACATTCTAACCACTACCTTAGCCAAAATTCCCTCGAAACGAAATACCTAATGAATAATTTAAGAAGTATTTTCATCAACTTTAATGGTGAAAGAAAAACTAAGTGTATATTGGACATTTTTCTGTGGTTTTAGAGATATTTAGAAATACAGTACATCTTGACAGGGGTGAAAGCTGCAAGAATTTCTTGTCGGAACTCCCTGACATAAAAGTCGCCACGGAGCCAGAATTTTGTGTTTTTGGGGGTTGCGTGTAGGTGGTGGGGGGTCAAACCTCCTAAAACCACAAAAATGGAAAGACCATGCAAAGTCCAGGCAGGGTGTGTCGTGTGTCTGTTCTCACTTCCTTTTTTTTCATTCAGCAACTGATTGAGCTGGATGGGCGGGGCCATGCGACACACCTGTGGCGCATTAGGAATGCTTAATATTTAAGGACGCCTACCACCATCTGCAAGTGTTGGACTATTGCTTGCTCTTGACCTTGCTTACCGCTGTGTGTACCTCATCATCCATCGTGCTTCCCGACTTTTCTACGGTCGTGTCCTGGTTTGATCATTTTTACTTTTGTGCTCTTTTGGACTTTGTAGTTACCGTATTTTTCGGACAATAAGTCGCACCAGCCACAAATTGTCCAACGAAGAGGAAAAAAAACATATATAAGTCGCACCGGAGTATAAGTCGCATTTTTGGGGGAAATTTACTTGATAATACATAGAACAGATATATCATCTTGAAAGGCAATTTTAAATAAAAATAAAATAGAGAACAACATGCTGAATAAGTGTACAGTATGATAATGTTACATGATGCATGAACACTGAAATGCGAATGTGGCCGGTATGTTAACGTAACATAGCTATTGAGTTATTCAGATAACTATAGCATAAAGAACATGCTAACAAGTTTACCAAACCATCAGTGTCACTCCAAAACACCAAAATAACATGTGAAATGATATGAATAATGGGTTAATACTTTCACACATAAGTCGCTCCAGAGTATGTCGCACCCCCAATCAAACTATGAAGAAAACTGCGACTTATAGTCCGAAAAATACGGTTGATTTTGTACTCTGTTATATTGGCATCTTCTAGCGTGCTCTCTTAGTTGTACTTTGTTATTCTCGCATTTTTGGTGTGCTCCCTTTGTTGTACTTATTAAATACAAACATTCACTATTCCTGGTCTCCAGGTCTGTGATTGGGATCCACATCAACGGCTTGCCACTCATTACAGGTTGGTTTGCTGCACGCCTGCGCACATTGACGCGAGTTGACTGTCTCGTCGAACTCAGATACACACGCTGGGAGAATTCGGTGGAATAAATCATAAATATCGGTGGAAATGGATGACTCAACACAAGCACTTTTTTGGGCTTGTTGTTAACACCTGTGTATGTAAATATGATGTTAGCAGATTGTTTTCTTCATGGAGATGTTTGTGTGGCAGCATGGCATTTTTTTATTTTTTTTTTAAACATGGAGGTTTAACAGTTACCATAACATTTTCGGGATTAAAGAACCGTTGAGCCCCAGAATATTATTCCAGAACAGCGTACCGGACCATTCTGGCCCACTTCCACCCCTGCATATTGATTAGTCGAGTGATTGATCTTAACTGCCATGAGGTAATTTAGGAAAAATACAGTGCAGTACTTGCTAAAGCCGCTATAAATCATAATAAAAACAACAATAACTTTATAGCCAAATGCATATCCGAAAGTCACACCATTGCAAGATTTTATGGGAAAACACACTCAGATACCAAAATATATTGAAACCAAAACCAAAAGGCTCCATAGAAATTCTCCATCGAAAAAAACTTGTCATACTGTTCCTTGTCAGAAGTCTTATCTGCATTTTGAGACATCGATTGTATTGTCAGAATACAGTATCTTCACAGAGGCTCAGCTATGCATCTTTTTGACGCACATTGATTTTCTCATATGGTTAACATGCACTTATTTTTGCATTCACTTGAGGTGTTTATGATTGCCGCACAAGGCAAAGTGCAATAACTGCCCTGAGTGCTTAACCTCAAATCAACCACAACACTCTGGAATGTCTGCAACATTTTTAATTAAATATGAAGGTAAAATGTCAAAACAGTTCTTGAAATGATGTGGTAAAGCGCACTCATTTTAATTTGTTAATAGAGTGGAACATCATTAGTGTAATGATCACACGGAGACATAGGACACAAGGCCTGATAGTGACACACAGTTGACGAAATATGAGAAGAGTGTTGATATAAGCATGACTCTATAATGCAAATGTTCAGTGAGTGTGTTGAATGTGTCAAAGATGTTATTTCAGTAAAGTGGAAATTCACAAGTCCAAATTCAAGACAGCCTCAGACAGGGAGGCTGGAAGTCAATCACAGCAGGGGGTGCAGAGGATCTTTTTTAGTTTTTTCCCATCCAAAAAACAGCTGCTTCGGTCCAAATTTGTCATGCGCACGCGTTGTCTCCATACAAAGCGTGCACAATGCCTGCACACACGCATGCTGGATAGTTTATGTACTACTACTGTGCTACCACAAAGACAGTGTTCTATTTCACCATCAGTGTGTGTTTTGTATTGGAAATAAAAGCGCCTATGTATTATAGACAAGTTTCCGAGGTACTTCCGCTTTACTTCTGCATTTTTGCAAGCGACTTCTGTTTTACAATTTTTTACTATTGACTTCAATGGCGCTGGAGTTGCATCACTCACTAAAAACCCTGAAAAACATGATTTGGAAATACCGCATCCTCCTCCCATCTTGACAAAGGAAGACAACATTAAGAAATGGCCGAGGGTGACCACAAGTAAAATATTATCATATTTTATTGACTATGGTAAACACATCCTGCCATGTTAGCTGCTCTCTTACGGTTTACGTCTTCGCCGTGTAGTTAAGCATTAATTTACGCCCTATTCGTATTGACCATGTGGCAGCTAAGCACTCCTCCGACATCGGCCAGTTTGTCCGGCGGTAATTCTTCAGCTGCTTCCCCGGCAAACAAGCTCTGCTGCCCGCAGCAGGGGGACAAGCTGTAACCTTGGTTGGCAAGCGGCGAAGACAATTGACAACCCCACCGCCGTGTGATATGATCCCGGGTAGTTTTGAGTGATTTTTTTGCTTCAAAAGCCGAGAATAGACTTTGAAACATCACTCGGTTCGGGTTAGCGTGTCAGCTAGCATTCACGCCTCCTTGTTTGTTTACGCTCTCTGAAGCCGGTGCAGGGAAATGACAAAAAAACTCTAAAATATAGTTTGGGAGGTGCAAGAAGTGGACAGTTTTGACCATTATGAAGTCATTTTGCCATGTTGTAATGAATAAATGCATTTTTAATATTTCATATTCCAATTAGATAAAGACTGTTATTTGTCATGATCATACCATTTATTTAGCAATTGGGGAAAAATACTTCGCTAAAAAGAATATCCTGTAAAAATATTGGAGTAGAGAGACTGAAACAATGACATTTTGCGTCTGTGTTTGTCGCATTTTCCTCGTTCTGAATAATTCCCCCTCAGTGGGTTGAATTCTAAATCAGATGAAACCATGACCCTGCCAACGTCACCCTCCTGTTGGGGACGCTCAAGCCCAATAATGGTAGGCGTGGCTAAACGGCAAATTAAAAGACTAATTTCTCGTCGTCTGCGCTTTGCCAAATTGTTGTTTATAGTCGAATCGTCTGAAAATATGAGTCTAATTCAAATAATTATGCTATTTAAGACTCTTTTTTCAATCCTGTTGTACGCACTTTAAAGTCTGAATTCTTTGAAGTTAGAATTCTGACCATGGACTAAGAATTCTGAGAATAAAGTCAGAATTGTGATTTTATTCACGAGCCAGAATTCTGAATATATTCTCAGAATCTTGACCAACGTTTTTTTTTCCTCTTCAGTGGCCCTTATCCTCTTCCGTACAAATCCCCGAGCGAGACGGCGCACTGACACACAAACAAATTTGAAAACTTAAAGGGCCAATAAGCTTGGGTTTAAGGTCCCCTTTTAAAAACACTAAAATAAATTGCACACGATTATCCAACAGTGCTCTGCACGGCGACAGCTCAACATCAACAACAAGCAATATTATGGCTATGATGCAAGCATGTCTTACCTATTTAAAGACACCAAAAGACAATTGTCTTCATTTTCCACCGCAAATCGAATTTTAGAAAATTTTACTGTTTATGTAAAGAAAAAAATGCTGATTCGTTTTTGTGCCATGTTAACGCCTTCTCTGTCAACAGTTTACTTTTCCGTTCCAATAACACTGTGACGGTAGCAAACAAGGTGTCAGGTGATGGTATTAACAAAAAAGGGAAAAAAAAAAAAAAAAACATTGCAATTTATATATCTAATCCAAAAAGTGAAATACACTTTTTCCAGAATGTTTTATTTATTCATTCATTTTTAACGACAACAACAAAATAAATCTACCAAAACACTTTTTGCTTACCAACACTGGGGACTGCTGCAGAAACCTTAGCACCCCCTTCCCGCGCCACTTGCCTCAGAACTTTTTAGCCAGAAATCTGACACTGGTTTAGCAAAACACTATCGACCTTGGATTTTAATGGACAGATCAAACATTAATGAAATATTGTTCTGAAAAGTTTGGGTGTAACTGTAATTGTTAAATTAAACCATTTGATCTACAGTAAATGTTCACACATTGGATGTATTTTGACGAACAGACGGATAGATGGATGGACACACTAGATATAAGGGAACAAGCAGCAATGCAACCAGTACATAAAATAATCCCTACTAATGCGACATTTATGGATGCAAGTGCAACTTACGTAAAGATAAACACAGCAAGCAATAATGTATTCCACAATATGTGCAAAAGTAGATACAACTATTCAGGAAAGCCCTTTTTTCTCCATGAATGTGTGCTTCGCATTTAACAATAAGTCATCCAGCTGAGATCCCAACAGAAACGAGGCCATTATCACTGTGTGCAGACATACAGTATGCAACATATGTACTACCTGGTGCTGAAAACCTGAATACATTTAGTTGGTGTCTGGAGACTTTAGTCCATATGCTTTCATGTGTGTATGTGTGCACTGATGTTTGCACAAGCCTACACAGAGCAGCCTTATAATTTTTCCATGAGATTGATACTTCATATATTCCTAAAGCCAGTATACAGTACTACCACAAATCCTAATGGTTAGTTTGCATGAAGATACTTAGGGTATGCTCCTCATGTGGATTTTCTAAAGAAAGAAATTCATACAATACGATGCATGTGTGCACCATATGTATGCACAATTTTGCAGGCATGGTGGCACACACAACAAACATGAGCAGGTGATAATATGACTGTACTTTAGACAGGGTTATGAATAATTCACGGACCACGTCTACTAAAAGATCCTTGAGTTGACAGAATAATATGACAGATACTGCGGCCACTACTAGAGGAGAAATATTGCAGGTTTTGGAGATTCTACTTAAGGAGTCATTGACCTCTTGCCTGTGCTACTGCTGACTTCCAGTGTGATGGCTCTCTAATCTACTTATCTCATTTTTTTTTTCACAGTTAGAAAAACACGAAGGTGTTGAATATTGAATTTAAAGTTGCATTCAGTATTATTTGTGTGTATATTTGTAACTGTATTGGGAATATATGCGCTTCAGTCAGGGGTGAAAGTGGGCCGGAACGGTCTGGAACTGCGTTCCGGTAAGAGATTTGGCACTGCAACGGGGCGGAATGTTGCTTAGATCCTGAATATATGACAGCAACTGTTAAACCCCACGCTAAAAACAACCTGTCAGGCTGCCACACAGGCATCTCCAAGAGGAAAACAATCTACTAATGTCAGATTTACATACACAAGTGCTAACAACAAGCATAATAAAGTGCTTGTGTAGCATCATCCATTTTCACCGATATTTATTATTCATTTAGTCCACAGACATGACGGAGCTCCACAGCTGCAGCAGATATCTGAGTCTGACGAGTTGAGTCGATGTTCGCATGCGCTCAGCTAACCACCCTTCCTGGCCTGGACTCCAGTTCGCCGTTCAATTGGCTGACATACTGACATGTGATCAGCATGGATAGTTAGCTCTGATTGGTTCAAATGCACATTTTCTGGGACAAAAAATAAAAGAACAACTAATTAATAATTAATTATTAATGCAATTAAGAAAAAGGTTAATTCAATGGAAAATTGATCAGATCTTTAAAAGAAAGGAAGGAGTTGAAGAGGCTTATTTTATTTTATTTTATTTTCTCTAATGGGGAGGTTCAGAACATTATGTTAACCCTATAATGCCTGACCTCAGAAATAATGAACAGAAAATTCAGTTGTTGTTTTTTTAAAGCTTTATGTGGTCCTTAAATGTAATTTAAAAATTAATTATTAATATAATATATATATATATATATATATATATATATATATATATATATATATTAGGGCTGTCAAACGATTAAAAATTTTAATCGAGTTAATTACAGTTTAAAAATTCATTAATCGTAATTAATCGCAATTAATCGCAATACAAACCATCTCTAAAATATGCCATATTTTTCTGTAAATTATTGTTGGAATGGAAAGAAGACGGATATACACATTCAACATACTGTACATAAGTACTGTGTTTGTTTATTATAACAATAAATCCACAAGACGGCATTAACATTAACATTCTTTCTGTGAAAGGGATCCACGGATAGAAAGACTTTTAATTCATAAAAGGTAAATGTGAGTACAAGTTATAGTAATTTTGATAGTTTGTATATTGTGACTGAATATTGCCATCTAGTGTATTTTTTTTTAGCTTAACTTAATGTTTGAATAGCGTATTATTTTGCATAGCTATTTTGATTGGGAATGCCAGATTTTGACATTGAGCACTTTTCTTTTTGTGAACATTATTTTATTTTTGAGAGATAGGAATTGTTGTGTTTTCACTAAATGATACTGTAGTGATTTAAATGATGGGAATTTGAGCCACCATGAGTCACAGTGGTTGCTGCAAAGGATATATCTTCTCTGCGTTTTGTACAAAACATGGTGTTAAGTAAAAGATCAATTCCAGCTATTCTTCCATATGTTGCTTGCCACTATAAATAAACAATTGAGGAAGAAAGGCTACTTCGTAATCCAGTAAATCGCGCGGTCACAATAAATGTCTGCATATCCAATTCATCCTGCAAGGAAATTGGTAGTGCTATGGACATCATTGGACTGGTGAATCATGTTGACTCATTGTCGTCACATGGCTCGGTTCGTCCGATTATCTTCTGAGGAACACGGCAGCGAACATATAAGCACCGAGAGGCGTTAGATGGCTTTCTGTGAATACTTCTAATAACTTCACAAAAGCATGTGGATAACAGCAACACTCGGGCCTGCGCTAACTGCGCACTTACTCTACTCTCTCACTCGACCACTTTCTTCCTCACTACTCAATCTGACAATGCCAGTCACATTGTAAATAACAGCGGCCCCCTTGGCGGGTGCCGGTAACACCTGCATCCACTCCACTTGCTTGTCTCTGCCCCTTAGCTCTCAATATACTTCAAACAGCGCCATAGTAGTCTGTTCGCAGCAATGCTTGAGTGGGTCGCTCCGTGCATGCAATAATTGCGTTAAATATTTTAACGTGATTAATTAAAAAATTAATTACCGCCCGTTAACGCGTTAATTTTGACAGCCCTAATATATATATATATATATATATATATATATATATATATATATATATATATATATATATATATATTTATATAATATGTGTGTGTGTGTGTGTATGTATTAGGGCTGTCAAAATTAATTTAATTAATTAATTATTTTTTAAATTAATCAAGTTAAAATATTTGAGGCAATTAACGCACATGCCCCGCTCAAACAGACTAAAATGACAATACAGTGTAATGTCCGCTTGTTACTTGTTTTTTGGTGTTTGGCTCCCTCTGCTGGCGCTTGGGTCCAACTGATTTTATGGGTTAGTACAATGAGTGAGCATGGTGTAATTATTGACATCAACAATGGCGAGCTACTAGTTTATTTTTTGATTGAAAATTTTACAAATTTTAATAAAACGAAAACATTAAGAGGGGTTTTAATATAGAATTTCTATAACTTGTACTAACATTTATCTTTTAAGAATTACAAGTCTTTCTATCCATGGATCGCTTTAAGAGAATGTTAATAATGTTAATACCATCCTGTTGATTTATTGTTATAATAAACAAATACAGTACTTATGTACCGTATGTTGAATGTATATATCCGTCTTCTTTCCATTCCAACAATAATTTACAGAAAAATATGGCATATTTTAGAGATGGTTTGAATTGCGATTAATTGCGATTAATTAAATTTTAAGCTGTAATTAACTCGATTAAAAAATTTAATCATTTGACAGCCCTAATATGTATATATTTAACTAAAGTGAGAATGAAGACAATAAGGTTTCAAGTACTTTTTCTGTTCATGTATGTTACTTTAAAATAGCAACTTTGAATGAAAATCAGTTTGTCACAGTATGTATGTGTTAAACCTTTTTTTCTTTTCTTTTTTTTTCCCCGTATTTCTGTGGTTTTAGGAGGTTTTTCCCCCGAACCCCCCCTCCCCAATCTTTTTGTCAGAGTTACACAGCAAGAAATTCTAGCCGCTTTCACTCATGGCTTTAATACAAATTAATACTTGTATTCATAACATTATTTCTTTATTATAAGCTTTTGAGCAGGACTACTTCATTATAGGAATGGCGTGGCTCAGTTGTAGAGTAGTTGTACCCCAACCCAGAGGTTGTGGGTTTGATTTTCCGCCTTGATGAACCTGTCTAAGTGTCCTTGAGCAAGATACTGAACCCCACGTTTTTCATGGTGCTGCGTCACCAGTAGGTGGATGGTGAGATACTGTAAAGCGCGTTGAGGGCCTTGAAAGGTGGAAAAGCGCTATACAAGTATAAACCATTTACCATTTATAAATATATAAAAACTACAGTGGTATGAAAATGTATCTGAAACTTTTGGAATTTCTCAAATTTCTGTATAAAATCACCATCAAATGTGATCTGTTCTTTGTCAAAATCACACAGATGAAAAAACAGTGTCTGCTTTAACTAAAACCACCCAAACATTTATAGGTTTTCAGATTTTAATGAGGATAGTATGCAAATAATGACAGAAGGGGGAAAAATCAGTAAGTGAACCATGACATTTAATATTTTGTGAGCTCCCCCTTTGGCAGCAACAACTTCAACCAGACGCTTCCTGTAGCTGCAGATCAGTATGGCACATTGGTCAGGCCTAATCTTGGCCCATTGTTCTCGACAAAACTGCTGTAGTTTAGTCAGACTCCTGGGATGACTGGCTTGAATCGCTGTCTTTAGGTCATGCCACAGCATCTCAATGGGGTTCAAGTCCGGACTTTGACTTGGGCACTCCAGAATTTGTATTTTGTTCTTCTGAAACCATTCAGAAGTTGATTTACTTCTGTGTTTTGGATCATCGTCTTGTTGCAGCATCCATCCTCTTTTTAGCCGCAACTGTCTGACAGACGGCCTTAGGTTTTTCTGCAAAACATCCTGACAAACTTTTGAATTCATTCTTCCATTAATGATTGCAAGTTGTCCACGCCCTGAGGCAAGAAAAGAGCCCCAAATCATTATGCTGCCTCCACCATGCTTCACAGTAGGGATGAGGTGTTGATGTTGGTGAGCTGTTCCATTTTCCTTCACACACGACGTTGTGTGTTACTCCCAAACAATTCAACCTTGGTTTCAACAGTCCACAAAATATCTTGCCGAAACTTCTGTGGAGTGCCCAAGTGCCTTTTTGCGAACATTAAACGAGCAACATTATTGTTTTAGACAGCAGTGGCTTCCTCCGTGGAGTTCTCCCATGAACACCATTCTCGGCCATAGTTGTACGTTGTTGATATAGATATTGGACTGTGCCGGTGACGTCTGTAAGTCTTGAGCAGACACTCTAGGGTTCTTTTTTTACCTCTCTGAGTATTCTGCGCTTAACTCTTGGCGTCATCTTTGGTGGACTGACACTCCTTGGGAGAGAAGCAACAGTGCCAAACTCTCTTAATTTGTAGACACCTTTTCTGACTGTTGATTGATGAACATCCAGACTTTTAGAGATGGTTTTGCATACTTTCCCAGCTTTATACAAATCAACAATCCTCGATCGCAGGTCTTCAGACAGCTCTTTTAACCAAGCCATGATGGATATCGGACAATGCTTCAAATCAGGATATTTTTTTTTTTACCAGGTGTGTGTTTTATAGTGGGCAGGGCAGTTTTAAACCACTCATCAGTGATTGGGCACACACCAAATGTTCGGTAAAAAACTGGTTTTGATTTCTCTAAGTCTCCTTAGGCAGCGAGAGTTCACTTACGTGTTTTTCCCCCTTTTGTTATTGTTTGCATGCTATCTTCGTTAAAATATGAAAACCTAAAAATGTTTGGGTGGTTTTAGTCAAAGCAGACATTTTTTTTCAATCTGTGTGATTATGACAAAACCAAAAGGTTCAGATACTTTTTCATACCACTGTAAATGAATAGTGGAGTTAAAAAACAAAAATAAATAAATAAATAAAAAACACCAACCTAAAATGTTTTCATGCTATTCAACATTTTTTAAGAGAAAATTGCTCAGAAAACATGCCATTGTCTTGACTGTCCTCCAATCAGCACAGGATGATGAAAAGCAAAAGCAAAAAAAAAAAAAAAAAACTTAAATTCATGTTGTTTCATTATGGAGCATTGAACCTCCATTAAATTATCCTTCAAGGTGAAATATGTCAACACTTCAAACGATTAAAGTGATAGACATGGATATTTTCCTATTCCTAACTCATTAGAGTATTGTTGATGATTAATGTAAGAAAGTAATAGCATGATCAAGACATTGACATTGATGAAGGTGATTCATTTTTAATTATGACATGCATTTTAATTTTTTCATCCCAGACTCAGGTCATCCGTTGTGGAGTTTGCATGTACTCCTTGACCCTGCATGGATTTTCCCCAGGTACTTCCTCCAACATCCCAAAAACATGCATGGTAGGCTGACTGAACACTCCAAATTGTCTGTAGGTGTGAGTGTGTTCGTAGTTTGTTGTTGTTGAATGGTTGTTTGTCTGTATGTTCCATGCAACTGAATGGCAACCAGTTCAGGGTATACTCTGACTCCTGCTCCCATTACACCACCCCCAAAACTCTCGTGAGGATACGTTGGTCAAGATGAATGAATGAATAATTTCAAAAGTGTGCATAAGAGTAATGACCAACATCAAAGAAGTAGCCCTCAGTTTCCAAAAATAATGATGACCTCTGGTGTAGATGTTTTGCACAATGTCTGAAAAAGAGTTAATAGACTCAATTCACAATGCACTGAGCATCCATCAACTTCTACAATTCATTGTTAGTCGCGTAGCATCATTTTTGTGCATTAGTATATGATAGCGGAGACTATTTTGAAGTAAAAATAATAAAAATAATTACATGTGCTTTGTCTTCTAATGGTTTCATCAACGGGCAGATGAATTCCTGAGTGTTTTACTCAGTTAAACTGTATTGAATGCATCATTTGCTTAAAAAATTAAATTGAACTGACTGCCATAGCAACACCTTAGAGGGACGAGGGATGCGCCTTGCTGTCGGCCGCTACCTGATGATGTAATTTACAGAAGACCTCACCTGCACTCCAATACGGAAGTATAGCTTCATGCTATCCTCGCCATATATTGGAAAGATTTTTACCAGCGAGATTCATCATGTCATCTCGATGTGTAGAAATGAATTGCTCACACGAAGGCTTGAGAGACCATCGGTATCCCAAAAAACCTTCTTCTGCAAGGGATTGTACATCTTTTGTGAGAGTCAAGCTTCCCTGCTTCCCGATCACTTTTTTGTTTTCAACATTTCAGCGACGACAGGTTTGAAAGTCTCGAAGAGTACAATATTGGATTTTCAAAGACGTAAGTAGACTCTTACTGGGTTTTCTAATTCTAAAATTTGCTGCAATTCTGTTGATATGGAAGGGCAAATGCCACTGCCTGTTCGTTGAAGAGCGACCTGTTTTTGTTGTGTCTGGCCTGTCATAACTAGATAGGACAGCTGACAGGTCGCCTATTCATAAGTATTTGATACATTTACTTCTAGATCTACATAACTACTCGCCTGTTTTTGCAATTACTGATAATTATATCACAGAAAGACAAGAAATAGAAAGGTTCAGAGAGAAATCACAATGCTAGACAGGCTTACCGCTCTTCCTTTCGTGAAGTGTCGAGCCGCCAATCGGCGTCATCACCAACTGCTGTGCCAAGTAAATCGTCATCATCTTACGCCTCAGGTTCAAACATGTAAGGATTCATTGTAGATAATCTTTCCCGGGAGCCTCCGTCATCGCTAACGTCACGAAAAAGCGATCCTGAACAACTACTTTTACTGGAAATATCACTATCGCTGGTGCTACTTCGGATAAAGTCCTCCATGTCTTATGTTGCCTACTGTAAATGACGTCACACTTCCGGGTTTAGGAAGGCAGTATTGACAGAGTCCTGTCATTTGAAGTATCGCCAAGCCACTGGAGGGGTGTGGCTTGGCGGCACACAGGCATGATACTGGTGTGTGGCCACAGTGTACACATTTGGTGTTGCTCACAGTGTGCTCAGGGAGCTTGTGTGTCTGCTCATACACGTTAGAGGTTAGATTTTGTGCCCGAACCCGAACCCGACCCGACCCGACATTGGGGTGGGGTCGGGCCCACATTTTAAGCATTCACGTTCGGGTCAGTTCGGGTCGGGCCGCCATGCCGGACTAATAAATTATTTAAAAAAAAAAAAAAAAAAAAAAAAAAAAAAATTGGAGAGCAGGCTCTCTGTATTGCGCTTCTGCTTGTGCGTGTGCACGAACGCCGTGGCGCCGGCCGCTTTTTCATTTCCTTGTCAGAGAGGCGCGTCCATGTGAGAACAATATCCCACACACTCAGAAATATGTTTAACAAACTTTCCCAGCGTTATTTCGTTGTGTGAATGCTTTGATAATTCTCAAAAAAATCTGTAGATTATTTAAACATTAAGAAAACTTGCGTTTTTTTCTGCCAACTCGAAGAAATGAAAATAAATTGCTGCTGCTGCGTTTTTTCCGCGTCACTCAAAAAAAAAAAAAAAAAACAAAAAAAAAAATCGGGTTTTTCGGGCTCGGGCCTGCAAATCTAGTTAAGTGATCGAGCTCGGGCCGAGTCGGGCCTCAATACCAGCGGGCCGTGTCGGGTCGGGCTGGATTTTTTAGGCCCGAACTAGGCTCTAATACACGTGAAAAATAAGAGGGAACATTGCCAACGACGTTCCGACTTTATGACGAGTGTGCATCGTCGCACCATAGTTTTTCTGTTGAGCTAGTGCATAGTGCTTGTGTTTTTCACCCTCCTTTTTTCACATTTTGGCCCCAAAGTAGATAGCTGGGTCTTATAGCAGTGCTGGTCCAAAAGATAAGATTTACCATGGAGACGAAACTTTACATCAGAAAAAGCTTGGAGAAAGGAGGGACACCCACTAATATCGGTAAAGACTTATACTGCATTCTGACCAAAGTTAAACTGCCTTGCTCATCCTATGCTAACCTGTCCCCACAAGCAGTTTTGTGTTCACACAGACCTTACGTCGCCAAAAGTGAGTGCTCATGCTTCCTCAGCAATAGCTCTCAAAGCTTCCCCTCCCTCTTCTCTATCTACCTCTCACAAGTAACTGTAAGTACAGCATCTTATTTTATTATTTTAATGTATTGTGGCATCTACGAGGACAATGCCAACGTCATTCAAGTTTTCAATGATTTATTTGCAATCTTAAGGCACGGAACACCACTACTGTAAGCCGTAGCCAACACATTCGAAAACAAAAACAAAACATTAGCCTTTGCGCTCTCACCGACTTGTCCACTTCTCGTGCTCACCAGTCAGTCACGCGGAGGATTCAGGGACAGCACTTAAATTGCGTATGACACCAAAAAGCATGTTTATTTCATATTTCACGTGGTGTTTATGCTCCTGAATGAAATGGACCGCTCGGATGTGTGTGGAAGTGATCGTTTTATATATTCAATTTTTGAAACCCGCGCCATGAAAAGGAGTGACTTCCGGCTTCAGTCTCGGGTTTAGGACGAATGCGAATGTGACGTCACCCGGGTCAGCATCTCACAATATAGCATTGCTTTATAGTGTGCAGATGGATTGCTGATTCAGTTGATTTTGCAGATTAATTCGTTTTTTTTTCACATCACGCCAGGCAAACGGCTGCAGAAAATTGTTGCTGCACCAGGGAGAGGCATGTGAGCCTTTTTGGGTTTCAAAAGGTTCCCTTTCACAGCGGATATTGGTCAAAACAAGCCCTACTACTGTGGAACCATTGGACTTACGAGGAAGTGAGTAAACATCGTATTTTGTATTATGTCAAATACTGGGATCATGACAAATGTTTTAATACGGTGGTGGCTTGCATTTTGTGGCTGATTGTCCACCGAAAATGCCACTTGGCCGACGACCGGCGGCTTGTCACCCCCCCCGCCGGGAGAGCGCTATACTCGGCTTATTGCCCTCTTCGTGTGCCCGGTGTTCTGTCAAATTTTCAACCGCATCAGAAATTGCAACTTATTCTTTAAAATGGCGATTACTTAAAGGACTATTTACTTACGTTTGATCATGGATGGAATTGTAGAAAAGTTCTCCTCAGACACATTTTGCCATGTTAACTGCACAACAACTGCA
Source organism: Corythoichthys intestinalis (assembly GCF_030265065.1). Lineage (NCBI taxonomy): Eukaryota > Metazoa > Chordata > Actinopteri > Syngnathiformes > Syngnathidae > Corythoichthys > Corythoichthys intestinalis. Next base: position 11,330,662 of record NC_080404.1, read on the forward strand.
CGTCACTCTCTGTTTGCATCTTTGCTGTGTAGTAAAGGATTATTTTACGCCATATTCGTGTTGACCTTGTAGCAGCTGCGCATTCCTCTGATGTCGGCCGGTTTGTCTGGCGGGACTCTCCAGCTGCTTCCCAGGCGAGCTCTCCTGTCCGTAGCAAGGGAACGAGCCGTAACTTGCTCGTCGCCGGGCGGGTTGCCGATCGGCGAAGACATTTTACAACCCCACCGCCGTGTGACATGATCCGGGCTAGTTTTGTGTAATTTTTCGCTTCGAAAAGCGAAAATAAGACTTTGAGACGTCACTCGGTTCGGTTTAGCATGTCGGCTAGCTGTTATGCCTCTTGGTTTGTTTACATTCTCCGAAGTCGGGGCAGGGAATTGACAAAAGCCTGACTAATAAAATGGCATAAAATATCGTTCGGGGGGTGTGACAGTAAAGTGAAGTGGACAGTTTTGACCATTATGGAGTAATTTTGCCATGTTGTACTGAATAAATGCATTTTTAATATTTCATATTCCATTTAGCAAAAGACTGTTATTTGTCATGATCATACCATTTATTTAGCAATTGGGGAAAAATACTTCGCTAAAAAGAATATCCTGTAAAAATATTGGAGTAGAGAGACTGAAACAATGACATTTGCGGCTTTCTTTGTCGCATTTTCCTCAATCTGAATAATTCCCCCTCAATGGGTTGAATTCTAAATCAGATGAAACCATGACCCTGCCGACGTCATCCTCCTGTTGAGGAAGCTAGAGCCCTAATGGTAGGCATGGCTAAACGGCAGATTAAACGAGTAATTTCACATCATCTGCGCTTTGCCAAATTGTTGTATATAGTCAAATCGTCTCAAAATGTGATTCTCAGTCACATAATAATAATATTTGACTTTTTTTATCCTGTCGCACGCACTATAAAAACTCCACACATCAACATTGCAAACTGAAGAATACATGCACCCAGATTTGTTGGAGTATTTTAGTTTTTTAATACAAAGAAGTTTGACACAAATTTTGACTTTAACGGTGAAATCCAATTTCAGCGTAGGAACGTAACACGTTCGTTCGTAACTCTAGGACTCTGTAATTTTATTTGAAACGACATCATTCTTAGAAAAACACATTTCTGTATGATGTAAATAGTAGGGGGTGGTAATAATTGAAACCAGTTTACCCATAGGAAATAATGGAAATGGAAAAGAATTGTTCCAGGGTGAAACTACTGCCTTGAAACCTTCCTTTATTAACCAACAATTTTCTCTATAATTTTAGCTTTTTTTTGACAACTTTATAAAACCAGTACTTTTTTTCGGAGGAGTCGTGAATGACAAAGGCCTCGACTGAATGTGATTTGTGTCACAGATGCATCATGCACATTTGATTCCCTGTGAAGAGAATTTACGGTTGATAGTAAAGCGTATAAACAAAGCAACACCCTGCTTTGAATAAAAGTGAGAAAACATAATTTGCTGGCATCCACCAGAAATCTCACATCTCCAAAATCATCATATTTGTTGAGCCAATAACATTGCATCTTTACAGCATGCCATTTTTAACATTTTAGCGTAGTGCAGGCTTCTCAATTATTTTCTGTTACGTGCCCCACCAGGACGACGTAAACATTTTGCGCCCCTCCTACTCTCTGCCTCCACTGTAAATTGTATCATTTGTATATAAAATTATTATAAGTACACCTCTGCATAACATTATGTCATTTTCAATATTAAAAAAGTATTATAGATCACCTTACAATAAAGTATAACTTTTTTTTAGGGCTGTCAAAATTATCGCATTAACGGGCGTTAATTTTTTTTTTTATTAATCACGTTAAAATATTTGACGCATTTAACGCACAAATGCCAAATGCCCCTCTCAAACAGATTAAAATGACAGGACAGTGAAATGTGTACTTGTTGTGTTTTACGGAGTTTTGTCGCCCTCTGCTGGCGCTTGGGTGTGACTGATTTTATAGGCTTCAGCACCCATGAGCATTGTGTAAGTAATGATTGACGTCAACAATGGCGGGCTACTAGTTTATTTTTTGATTGAAAATTTTACAAATTTTATTAAAACGAAAACATTAAGAGGGGTTTTAATATAAAATTTCTATAACTTGTACTAACATTTACCTTTTAAGAACTACAAGTCTTTCTATCCATGGATCACTTTAAAAGAATGTTAATAATGGTAATGCCATCTTGTTGATTTATTGTTATAATACAATTAATTTAAAAAAAATAAAATTAATTTTGAAGCTGTAATTAACTCGATTAAAAAATTTAATCGTTTGACACCACTATTTTTTTTACTTTGTTGGTGTGTTTTTTTTTTTTTTTTTTTTTTGTAACAGAAAAGCCTTAAAGTACAACACTTTGCCTGCATTAAAAAAAAAAAAAGTTACATCCAAACTGTAAAAATACACTCAAGGTACATTTTTTTGACCATTTAATACTTAAACATAAAATTTAATATAATCTATAGATAATAATAAATTCTAATTAAATGTAACAATAACTCATGAAGACAATATGCCAAACAATTTGACAGAGAAAAAACTAAATTAATAGAACAAAAACGATAGTTTTATCGGACAGAGGGACAGTTCTTATATTTGCTACAGGCAGTATTAGCTACTTTGCTATGTTTTGGGGTTATTTGCACTGAGCAACTTGGTATGCTACCTTATATGATGCTAACAGTTCTTGCTGGTTTATTGATGTAACACTGACAAAGCGGGACGATTGGTGGCGATATTCGGCACCTTTTCGCTGAAAAACAATCAAGCCTCCTATCAATGTTATTGGGGTCTAATGCAGAGGTGGGTAGTAACACGTTACATGTACTCAGTTACATTTACTTGAGCAACTTTTTGAGACAAATGTACTTCTAAGAGTAGCTTTATTAAGCTATACTTTTTACTTTTACCTGAGTAGATTTGTTAAGAAAAAACACTACTCTTACTCCACTACTTTGAGCTACACAAGAGTCGTTACATTTTTACTCTTTATTCTACATAGTAGATTTATTATATAACCCCCAGCAAAAACTATGGAATCACCAGTCTCGGACGAGCACTCACTCAGACATTTTATTATGTAGAACAAACTCAGATAAAAAGCTTGAAAAAAAATAATGAATTAGTTCAAAAGTGCAACTTCTTGGCATTCAGAAACACTAAAAGAAATGAATAAAAAACATTGTGGTGATCAGTAAATGTTACTTTTATAGAGCAAGTTCTGGGAAATAAATATAGAATCACTCCATTCTGAAGAAAAAAATATGGAATCACTCCATTTTGAGTAGAAAATACAGACACACCCAGTCAATTTCCTTTCCTTAATTGGGCCCCTGCTTCAGATTAGATCTGCTCGTTAGCAGTGTTGTTAATCTTACTTTGAAAAAGTAATTAATTACAGTTACAAATTACTTTTCCTAAAAAGTAATTGCGTTAGTAACTCAGTTACCTGAATGTAAGAGTAATTAGTTACTTGGCAAATTAACTGGCGACAATTGTCATGTTTTGTTTTGTTTTTTCCTCAAAAAAAAAAAAAAAAAAAAAACATAGGTCACACTATGTGAAGTTAAAAAGGTTTTTGGGACAATTGGCCCTAGCGCAAAAAAAGATAGATTTAAGTCAAGATTTTGCCGATTTAGGAGTACCGTATTTTTCAGACTATAAGTCGCAGTTTTTTTCATAGTTTGGCTGGGGGTGCGACTTATTCTCAGGAGCGACTTATGTTTGAAATTATTAACATATTATTTTATCATTTCAGTTGTTATTTTGGTGTTCTGGGGTGACACTGATGGTTTGGTAAACTTGTTAGCATGTTCTTTATACTATAGTAATCTGAATAACTCTTAGTAGCTATGTTACGTTAACATACCGGCCACGTTCGCATTTCGGTTTTAATGCATCATGTAACATTATCATACTGTACACTTATTCAGCATTTTGTTCTCGATTGTATTTTTTTTTAATTGCCTTTCAAGATGACATATATGTTCTATGTGCTGGATTTTATCAAGTAAATTTCCCCCCAAAAATGCGACTTATACTCCGATGCAACTTATATGTTTTTTTCCTCTTTGTTGGGCATTTTATGGCTGGTGCGACTTATAATCCGAAAAATACAGTATTTTAGATAAAAAGTTACTTAGGTTCGCTAGGAAGGTTCTATAACAGAGCCTTCCTAAGAAGCCTACTGCTTTAAGATGGCGGCTGTTTACTAACGCATCTAGTTCCTATAATGTACATGTTGCTAACGCAGCCATGTCTGTCATTTTGCATCTAGTTCTATATACAGTATATGTGATGTCTACCATGTCTACCATATCTACCATATCATGTGGGCGTAGTTTGTAGGCTATCGGCTACAGTCAGGTATTAATGGAGCCACCTAACATTGCATTTGCTCGGCGTCACAACTCCCTTGACTCTCCCCACTCCTGCTCTGCTCTGTCAACTCGATGAGTCTGTCTCCCTCAGACTTTTCTCATGTCATTCAACCACTATAGTAACACACGCCTTCCCATCCTCAGTAACGGTAACGGCGTTGCCAAGATGAGAAAAGTAATTAATTATATTACTCACTACTGAAAAAAATAACGCCGTTTGTAATGCCGTTACATTGTAACGCAGTTATTAACAACACTGCTCATTAGTCAGCAGTTAAAAACAGTGCAGTTATCACACCTTGGAGGGCTGCTGGAACAAGTGGATTCCCAAGCATCATGGCTCCAACAAGAGAGATGCCTCTTGAGACCAAGAAGAGGATTATCAAACTTCTTGAAGAAGGTAACGCTACACGTATGGTTGCCAAAGATATGGGCTGTTCACAGTCAGCTGTATCAAAAATCTGGACCAAGTACTGTACAAACAGCATGGCAAGGTTGTTAAAGTTAAGCATACTGGTGGACCGAGGAAGACATCCAAACGTCATGACAAACAACTAAAGGCCATAAGTCTTGAAATAGAAGATGTACAACAGAACAAATGAAGAAGAAATGGGAGGAAGCTGGAGTCAAGGTATGTGACAGAAGTGTGCAAAATCGCCTAAAAGAAATGGGATTTTCATACAGGAAAGATAAAAGGAAACCATCATTGACACTTAAACAGAAAAGAACAAGACTGCAATGAGCTGAGGAGAAGCAATCATGCACTGTGAATGACTGGATGAAGGTTATTTTCAGTGATGAGTCAAGAATATGCATCGGAGAAGGTGATGATGCTCGAACTTTAGTTTGGTGCCGTTCCAGTGAGATTTACAAAGATGACTGCCTGAAGAAAACATCAAAATTCCGTCAGTCCTTGATGATATGCGGCTGCATGTCAGGCAAAGGCACTGGTGCACAATGCACAAGTTTACATTGAAATTTTAGACAGCTTTCTTATAACTTCAATTGAAAATAAGTTTGGGGATAATGAAATAATTTTCCAAGATGACAATGCATCATGCCACAGAGCTAAAACTGTTAAAGCATTCCTTGGAGTAAGACTCATCCAGTCAATGCCATGGCCTGCAAATAGCCCAGATCTCAACCCTATTGAAAACCTGTGGTGGAAATTGAAAAAAATTGTCCACAGCAAGGCTCCGACCTGCAAGGATGATCTGGCAACTGCAATTAAAGAGAGTTGGCACCAAATTGATGAACAATACTGTTTGTGACTCATCCAGTCCATTCCTCAGAGACTGCAAGCTGTCATAAAAGCCAGAGGTGGTGCAATTATATACTAGAGATCTGTTTTGATTGTTATCTTTTTGTTTGTTTCTCATGATTCCATATATTTTTATTCATTCATTTCATTTCATTCATTCTATATTTATTTCCCTGCACTTGCTCTATAAAAGTAACATTTACTGACCACCACAATGTTTTTTATTCATTTATTTTAGTGTTTCTGAATGCTTAACAGTTACACTTTTGAACTACTGTAATTCATTATTTTTTTTCAAGCTTTTTATCTGAGTTGTTCTACATAATAAAATGTCTGAGTGAGTGCTCGTCCGATACTGGTGATTACATACTTTTTGCTAGGAGTTGTATTTTTTTGCCAGCGATGCTAAGAGTAAAGACGTGCCTGCTGTATTACCGGGGTAGCTCTACCAATTTCACCAATGAGACGTCGCAACAATAATCACATGCCTCCATTATACCAATCAGACACAAGCTTGCCATTCTATTTTCACGACAGCATGTTCAATCATGCGGTGTCTCTAAAGCACTGTAAAAAATGAAGTATTTGATATAGAGCAGTAACCTCAACATGACTCGAAAGCACAAATTTAAACCTCTCTCCCGATTTTTATTTGGCACCGATTGACCACGGAAAACCCAAATGCTTTTAATTTCAAAATAGTTATTATCAAGGAACGCTTCCCTATTCAAACTCGGAAATGTTTTCTCCTCCAGAGGGCTTCATTTATTTATTTATTTGTTTTTCTCTCATTGGAATTCAATGATTTAAAAAAAAAAAATGTATTTGGCTTATTGTGGTTATGTAATGGGATATTGTATGATTATAACCCCAACCCATATAGATAACTTTGTGCTAAAAAAAATAAAAAAGTAAATAAGAATAAAAATAAATAAAAATCCAATGTTTAAAATATATATATATATATATATATATATATATATATTTACATATAATGTATATAAGCAGTTACTCACGATGTTACTCATTACTTGAGTATTCTTTTCACCAAATACTTTTTTACTTGTACTTCAGTACATTTTTTGGATGACTTCTTTTACTTTCACTTGAGTAATATTATTTTGAAGTAACGCTACTCTTACTTGAGTACATTTTTTTTGGCTACTCTACCCACCTTTGGTATAATGTCTTTAAGTGTCATCTTAACTGATTTGGATTCCTGCTGTCTGCTACAAAAATTTTTAGACTTAGTTAACAGACCGGTCATTCCTCAACTCCCACTGTAATAGAAGTCAAAGCCAAACGCTACATAAGCTTCATTAGAACATTTCCTCATCTTAGCTCTTCATATCTCCAGTGCTCTTTGCTTCGTTCTCTTGTTTGGTTCAAAAATACTGCGCACACTCTGAAAATGAAAGCACCACTGCCACCCGCTGAGTGGAAGTGCAATTACATGTTAGTTACACTTTCTAGTACGGCAAAAAGTATGTTCCCCGAGGTCAGATGTGCCACCCCGGCACACCTCACTCTGGGTGCCCCACTATTTGAGAGGTACTGTCGTAGTTACTCTGAGTACTTTGTGAAAATAAATGACCATGTGTTGTGAAAATAAATGACCACGTGTGGACTAGGAGTGACCAGTATTGACTTGTGAAAAAGTATCAATTTGACTAAAAAACACACCAGCAAGTGTATAATGTCCAGAGTTAATCCTTTAAAGGACACAGAGTTGAGGTCTCATATGCCAGCAATTTAAAGTTTTTTAAGCCTTTTCAATTTTCGACTTGTAAGATGCATTCAACTTTAGTTTCCACTTCACTTGGAAAATCCAAACTCTACATAAGCCCAGGATATTTTAGAAAGCTTGGGTGTCTTTTCTTGAGACCATTTTAAACTGCAACTTAATTGAAAATAAATAAACAAATAGCCTCTTCACGCAGCATCTGTTCTGATTGAAGACATTCAACCATGGCCTGAACGAGAGGGCCAGGCTAATGAGAGTTAACTGTGCACAGCAAAAATGATTAGAGCAGCTTACACATTCACCCAAAATGTAATGGGTAAAGATTGCTTCTATCCTAAAAGCCTGATCTCAAACCTTCCTTTCTTGCTATGCAAATGCATGCAAATGAACTGAGCACCAATAAGTGAAGGTCATAGCCAATTTCTTATTTATTGTTACTTTTTTAACATATGAAGATTCTAGTCGAAATAAAGAACGGCCCATGCTGGAGCCAGCAGAACAGACAAGAAGCTCTTTCCCTCCATATACAATTGGAAGGAAATTGTGATCACCAAGGGCTTTACATGACTATAACTCTCCCGTCTCTTGTTCATTATGCTTCTATTCTCCCCATGAATTGCAGCAATCGACATTGAAAGGCACTGTACAACAATTGATACTGCATTGTGGAAGACCAATTGCATGAACCTGTGCTGATGCTAATTTAATTTACAGTTGATTATTGAATTTACTTTTCATTTTTTTATTTGTCGCAGTTTCCAGTTTTTTTAAAAAAAAGAAGAAAAAAACACCCAAACCACTTCACAAAATGCATATGGAATACTCCATGTTGTAGATCTGTTGTTTCGTGTTTTTTCTTACCTCATTTTTGTTAACTGCATATCGATATGATGACCAATGGTAAACAAAAAGAGGCTAAATTGACACCCACAGTCATACGTTTTGAGACTTTCACTATTGAGTTAAATGAGAAAGTCTCAAAAAGATATATAGTGGAACTATGATATGTGCATTAAACATATTACACTGATTTTCCGTTGCCATTGTAATTTCGATAAGACTCTTTAGGAAAAGCAAGCTAATGGTTTTTTTCTTGCTTTTTTTAAAATCCCCCAATAAAGAGCCATCTGCTGGATCTCATGGGACATTGCCTTGCCTGCCCCGCAATGCAAAATAGCCCATTTTCATCATGTTCAGTGTACTTAGCAGCGGTGGGTAGTATCGCGTTACATTTACTTGAGTAACTTTTTTAGAAAAATGTACTTCTAAGAGTAGTTTTACTTAGTCACACTTATTACTTGAGTAGTTTATGAAGAAGAAGCACTACTCTTACTCTGCAACTTGGGGCTACACTAGTCATTACATATTTTCTCTTTATTCTACATATTAGATTTTGCTTTTGTTTTACCAGCGATGCCAACAGCGGTAGTAGTTTCACCAATGAGATGTCGAAACAATAATCACATGACTCCATTATAACATAACCGTTTACCATTGTGTGATCACGTCGGCCTGTTCAGTCACGTGGCATTTATAAAACACCGTAAAAAAATAAATATTTGACATAATGCGCTGCCCTCAACATGACCCGAAAGCTTCTCTCACAGTTTTTATTTGTCACCGATTGACCACAGGAAACCGGAGATATGATCCTTTTAATTTCATAATAGGAAGTATAAAGGAACTATTCACCATCCAACTATTCAAACAAGGAACTATTTTCTATATTTTTAGAGTGCACTCATGGATGAATAATGCTTCAGTTCTGCAGATTTTTTTTTCTATGGCCGGAATTCAATGTTTTTTTGTATTTTTTTTATTTAATGCAGTTATGTAATAGGTTATAGTCTAGTATAATATTAATAGATCATATACATAACTCTATGCTGACAGGAAAAAAAATACCATTATTAAAAAAAAAAAAATTAAAATCAGCGGTTTCTCACAATATTACTCATTTATTGAGTATTCTTTTCACCAAATACTTTTTCTCACTTGTAGTTGAGCACATTTTTTGGACGACCATTTTTACTCTTACTTGAGAAATATTATTTTGAAGTAACGCTACTCTTACTTAAGTAAAATTTTTGGCTACTCTACCCACCTCTGTTCGTCAGACTGAGACGGAGCCGACTTGAAATTATTTGTGTTGTTCTTTCATCAAGCTTTGAACGTGTGGCTCTAATGGTAATTTTGGTCTGGATTGATTTTTGCTGCGACTATGTAAAACCCTGAGGAAAAACACCAATACCTTGCCAGTCATTAAAGAAATTACTACCGTAATGTTGGGACCAGGGGTCGCGTCAACCAAATATTTTCCGTCGTTGACCGGTTTTTTAAAACGGTGACGGAAAAAATTGAAGTCCATCTGTCGTTTTGACAGGTTGCAATTCACACCCCAGACCACAGGGTGGCGAGTGAGCATATTAATTAGCTATTGTCTCTCTTGATGCATGACGTCGTTGGCCTTACTCGGAAAAATGTCAAGGCAACTGAGTGTTTGCCTGGCACGGCCAGACTGTTCTCCCTGTATTTTTCAAACACTGAGAGAAAAGTCCATTAACGGCCTCTCGAGTAGGTACAAAATCAACCGACAAACCAGATTTGTTTATTTGCGTGACGTGTTCTTCACGAGCAACGTCACTCTTGCGCACCGAAAGTCGTCTATACAAGAACACGGCTGGCGAACGGGAGAGCCGAGAATATGTTCCAATCCGCGGTAAATTCAGTTTTAAATGAGCTAAAACACATCGACAAGAGTCATTGACAACAGTCTGTCTCGCGCTAGCCATGTTGAATAAACTCCGCTCTCCTCGTACGTTTACTTCTGCGCGCAAGTCCCACGTCCTGCCCTCGTCGCTTTGCTAACGGCACGTCTGCCCATCGCTGATTGGTGCACTCCGCTGTCTGTTTGCCTCTTGTTAAGCTTGTTCAGACAGAATATTAATTAAAAATGAATGAAAACTAAATACTATTGAATATGTCATTATTATCATTTTAAAAATTTACGTGACGGGTAAAAATAGATTATGACCGGATTTTTATGACACTGTCAGTCAAAATGACAGACAACGAAAAGGTCTAGCGCAACCTCTGGTTGGGACTATAAGCCACTACTCTTTTCCCCTCATTTTGAATCCTGCAGTTTATAGCACAGCTTATTTGGTGATTTATTTGTGTTAATAGGTAACACTTTATGTGACAGAGGCGTCATAAGACTGTATGACCGATGTCATTTAGTCTCATCCGGCAAAGTATCTTACTTTTAAATAGTGATGCACGATAATGCATTTTTCAACCGATACCGATAACCGATAATTTCCTCCTCATTCCAACCGATAACCGATAATGTCAAGCCGATAATTCTATTAAAAGATTTATGTAAAATTTTAAAGTATACACAAAAGAAAATATTACTGTGCAAAAATATAATTTATTGCTCTTTTTTTCAACATAAAGTATGAACAAGTTGTCAATTCAAACATCTAAATAATGACAGATTGTCTGACATTGTGTAATGGTAAACCTTTGGCAACAATTACAGAGTAAATACCTAAGTTACACAAAAATGCGTTTAAAAGTAAGCCATTCCTAACATATATAACATTAATCCGCTGCAAAACACACCTCCTTAAAACTAGTCAGTTTTAAGTGTAAATCTATTGGCAATAAGTGAAATTATCTGCAATCACTTCAAGTGTATTTCTCTCAGATTTCTTGGAAGAAAAATAGCTAGCTGAAAATAATCTTAACAGCCTTGTTTTAAGCAATACATTATTATACTTAATCCTAAAAAAAAAAAAACTTGAAGAAGGAAAGATTTTGAATAATATTTGTGGCTACAGAATATTGATTTAAGAATTTGATTATCTACTGTGACTGTAATTGAGCAGACAAATAAGTTAAATAATTTGAAAAGTGATTGCTAATGTTATATGCTTTGTTGCACACTGTGAAAATGATTACCTCAAAAGAGCGAGATGTCATGTACCCATTCTGCAGCGCTTTGTTTACATTTGCGGCTTTCACGACATTTGCGTTACAGCAGCTAAACTGCTACATGGCAGTACTATTTGGACGGATTTGGAGCTCGCATCCGCGTCCTGAGTTTTATTAAGCCGAAAATAAAGGCAGCGTTACAAAGTCATCTGACCGCTCGTCATTTCACATTCTGAATGCATTATTGACTGGCTGACTTCGTTTTCTCCATGTTTAAATGATCTTATAACCACTGTGCCGTCATGATAAGCTTGCTTACCGGACATCACTTTTTCATGAAGAATGGTGGTCGTATAAACTGCATTATTTCTTTTATCCAGGGCTTTGGTTCTCAGGTCATTAAGGTAAAAAAAAAAAAAAACACGTGTCTCGTCTCGGCGGCGGCGGCAGCTACATTCGTACCGGATAATCCGCCCGCCCCGGCCGGTTCGCCGCGGCGTATTCGGGTCCTGGCTCTGCTCGCACGCCGTGGGGGAACGCTCGAGAAACCGGGGTGTTCGCCGGAGGTCCAGAGGCCGGGGAACCGGGCTCGGCCCGCCCCGCCTATGGCGAGGCGGCGGCGGCCTGCCGGACTGGCCAGAGCGGCGGGCTCCGTCGGAAGACGGCTACTTGCCGACTATCGGTCTCCAGTAGTGCCGGTGTTTAGCCTTAGATGCGAATTTACCACCCGCCTTGGGCTGCATTCCCAAACAGCCCGACTCTGTATCGTCACAAGCCCTGTAGTTTAACTTAGTGTTTACAATAGCTTTAGCATTCCTGCTAGCAGCAGCCTCGTATTTGTTCCAAAATTCTTTATGATGCATTTTTAAATGGCTGCTGGGTTAGTGGTTTTGAATGAGGACGCGTTCTTTCTGCCTCGTGGAACTTATACGGTACATGTTTCGCAGATGGCGAGAGCGTCGTTTTTTTAGTAACAGCCGCCATAATATTCAACTACTTCTTGTCTTGTAACTCCGCCTCCTCAACCCCTCCTCCCTCAGGGGCTTCAGAGAGGGGAGGGGTTGAGGAGGCGGTGTGCTGAATTCTTTGGTTGCGCACATTTGGAGGCAAAATCAAGTATATAATTATCGGATTGCATTATCGGTTGAATTTTTTTATTATCTGGATTATCTGTGTGACGTCATAATTGCCATTATCGGCCGATAATTATCGGTGACCGATATTATCGTGTATCTTTACTTTTAAATGGATGTAAAAGATCCAGGTTGGACATAATTGGAGTTAGTGACAAAATTTGGGGGATGACACTTAATGAACTCTGTCATAAGAATTCATTACTGCCCACGACAGTGTCATGTCATAATGATGATGGTGTGATGACAGTCTTATGACGCAGCTGTCAAAAGAAGTGTTACCAGTTAATATCTTTTGGTGTGATTATTCCATAATACAGTGAGGAAAACTGCGGCATATAGTCCAGTGCAGCTTATCTATGAACAAATGTCGTTTTCGTGTCAAATTTGGTAGGTAGTGGCTTATAGTCAAGGGTGCCTTATAGTCCAAAAATTAAGGTACAAATCCATGGTCATCAACAGCCTCATTTCATCTAAATGTAGAAGATTGTCCGGATTACCACATTTACTTTTTTTAAAAATTTATTAATTCATTTTTTTTTATTGACGTTCTACATATGCACCCATACAAAGGACAAGAACAGATAATTAAATGTTACACACAAATTAATGGAAGTGTTTTTGCTCTAACTGGTGAAAAGTTTGCAAAATTGTTGCATCATCAAACGTTTGACAAAAAAATGTATAGGATGGTGAAGCCGTTTTGCCCCTACTGAAATCATTTCATTTTATAAAATAAAAGACATGCAAACCCATTGGCGTGGGAAGTAGGGTGCTGCTGCAGCAAATGTTTTGGTAGATTTAGTTTATTTATTTTTTGTTTGTTAAAAATAAATAAAAAAAATAAATATATTGAAACAATAGCGTATTTAACATTGGGTATTAAAGGGGAACTGAAGAGCTTTTCAGATTTCGCTCTTAAGTGTTTTACTCAGTTGAATTGTATTAAATGCGTCATTCGCTCTCTCAAAAAGTCACATAAAAAAAAATAATAATAATTGACCGCGTAGTTTTTGAGTTATGGCCATAGCAACACCATAGCAACGAGGGACGCGCCGTCCTGCGGACCCCTACCTCATGACGTAACTTCCAGGAAGCCTCGCCACCACTCTGAACGCGGAAATATAGCACCACGCTATCCTCGCCAAATATTGCAAACATTTTCTGGGTTTTACTCGCGGGATTCGTCATGCCATCTCGATGTGTAGCGATGAATTACTCAAAGGAAGATTCGAGACCCTAGGAGTGGTCCGAAAAAAACTTCTCCTGCAAAGGTTTGGACCGTTATTGTTAGCATGCATACAGGTCCACAATCGGCTCATTGTTTTCATCATTTCAGCCACGACAGCTTTGAAAACCTACAACAATACAACCTTGGTTTTACAAAGACGTAAGTAGAACATTAATGGCTTTTTTTATATATATATAAACGAAGGGGGACTCCTACTGCCTGTTTGTTGAAGTGCGACATTTTAATTTTTTTTTGCTGTTGGCCTGTCATAAGTAGATAGGTTGGCTGACATGTCGACTACTCATGTGATTTTATTACTATATCAATAGGTGTTATGTAAATTCAAATGTCCCCAGCACCAAATAGGTCCTTGGCTCGTTGTTTTTTATACTTCAACTGTGGTCTGCCTATTTGAAGAGGGAACAATAGCATCAAATAGATGCTGCTATGACTGGGGCATTATTATTTGAACACGAAGAAATTATTATTAAATTAAAATTGGGATTTATCCAATATTTTCATGCTGCTGTGAATTTTTTTTTTCTCCAGGAAGCCAAACATAAAAAATGAAGTGGCGGAAACCCTCAACACGATGAAAAAAGCGTTGCACGTCAGTTGCCACCCAGTTTCCCAAAATCAAGAGAGAGTGGGTCGAGTCATATGATGACCCAAGTGATGCGGTGTCCAGCGATGACGACTGAAGAGATCCTATGAGGCCTGCCAGATGCTGAATTTCTTCCGTCTGCGACATCAGATGACGATGATTTAGGAGAAATAAATGTAGCAAATTTTGATGACATGAAATCATAAACTAGTCATATATACAGTACACATTTAAAAAAAAAAAAATTATCTAGTTACCTTTATATTTTAATGATAATGCATTATCTTTGTATAGAGAACACTTCATGCTACAGCAAAGAGTAAATACATATTTCCCACTGCCATTATCATTTTTAAATGTTGCGCTAGTCCGTTGCTATCCTAACTTAGTGTTCCTTACTAAAATTATGCTCTTTGATGTGTGCCATTGTGTGCTTGGTATAACATGTTGTGTCACAATCTGACAACGAAAGCTAATGCTGATTCAACATAAATCTGCTATCATTTATTATAGTGGCCTATTGAATATTTTTTCAGAATGTAATATAATTACAATATATTATATACCAATAGAATACATTAAACAGTCAACAAAATGTGTCAATGTTGTTAACAATTTATGGTTTTATTTTTTAAATGTAATTCATGCCCCTGTCAGTGCTTCAGCCTCCTCAAGTTTGGCTCTGACGTCTGGGATCTCCTGATGACACAGGCATACTCTTGGAAGGGTAATTACTTGACGGTTTACAGTAACACCTGGAAAATAAAATGGTTTTGTCATTTATTTTGAAATATCAATAACACATCATTCATTTAGCCACATTTGGGCTAGCTTTATCATATTTAGATCGGTAGGAGCTGTCCCAGTACCTAATATCCAGTTTTAGCTATGTGTAGAGCATTCATTTAGCCACATTTGGGCTAGCTTTATCATATTTGGATCGGTAGGAGCTGTCCCATTACCTAATATCCAGTTTTAGCTATGTGTAGAGCATGGAAAAATATACAACCATGTAATCGCATTCTAATAAAAAAATCCCGATGCTGGATTTACCACTCACTCTCCCGTTCGTGAAGTGTCGAGCTGTCAATTGGCGTCATGACGCCATCTGCTGTGTCAATAAATCACCGTCATCTGACGCCTCAGGTTAAAACATGTAGGGATTAATTGTAGTTCATCTTTCCTGGGAGCCTTTGCCATCGGTAGCGTCACGAAAGAGCAATCCTGAATGGTTACACATGGTGGAAATATCACTGACATCGTTGTTGCTGCCATGCTCGCTGTGGGTAGTCTTCTGGTGCCTACGTCACACTTCCGGGTTTGCGAAGGGACCATTAACGGAGTGCAAAAAAACTAAAAAAACGCAAATTATCCTTACAATTACGTGTTGATAATGTCATGGTTGTTTTGACGAACTCGTCCAAAGTTTATATTCATAAAATTGCACCAAAATCCGGAAAGGTCTTCAGTTCCCCTTTAAATAAATATGTTGAAAAAAGTTTGTCACAACCTGACACCTTGCTTGCTACCAGGTCACGCAGAATAAGGCACCACTGGAACGTAAAAGTTAACTGTTGACAGAGGAGGCGTTAACATGGTACAAAAACAAATTAGCCATTTTTTCTGAACAAAAACAGCCACATTTTCAAAAATTCAATTCAAGGTTGAAAATGAAGATGATTATGATAGTTTATAGTAGTGCCCAGCGAGCGACCTTTTAGTTTTCAAATTTGTTCGTGTATCATTGTGCCGTCTAGCTGCGAGGATTTGCACTATCAAACATGTGTGATTTTATTTCCAATACAAAAACTCCAACACACACTATAGGTGAAATGGAATGCTGTCTTTGTAGCAGCCTATAGTAGAAGTACGTAAACGATCTAGCATGCGTGTGTACTTCCATTGTGCATGCCTTTTATGTTGAAAAAGCGTGAGCATGAGAAATGTGGACCGAAAAGGCTGTTTTTGGAGGGTAAAAACAAAATAAGATCCTCAGCACCCCCTGCTGTGACTGACTTCCAGCACTCTTGTGCAAACCCATGCGATTTATCTCTATTAAATGAGTTTAAATCCAGTCTAGAGTTCGAATAGTTTGTTCCAGCACAGTGCAATGGATGCATTGCGAAATGAATGAGTCAACGAGTCATTTCGGATAAAACAGTCCAACGGCACCAGCGAGCTTTCAGGTCCCAGTGAGCGAGGGTGTAGATTTTATTTACAAATGAGTTAATATCATCCATTAAAAAAAAGTCCATGAAATAGTCCATGTTTGGAGGATGCTGCATTCTGCATACGTTTCCTGAGCACAAGTGAGAAGGGTCTTGTTCGGGGGGAACCCCTTTTGATCGGAATTAAGTGCGGGGGGACGGAGGAAAAAAAGGAGGCGGTGGAGGAGGCGGGCAGGGAAGAAAGTGGGTGCTGGTGCCAGACGCAGTAAGAAGTGAACGTACGTGTGTATGGTGCTGAGAGTGTGACGTGATATTGCAGCCCGCTCCTGGAGCTCTGCAAGCAGCCAGCAAAGCCCCTTTTTGCGTCCTCACTGGCCCCCCAACATCTCCCATCCACCCACTCTTGACGGATCTTTTCCCTCCTCTTTATTTTCTCGACGTGACGAGAGGATGCTGTTTGACGACTTGCTTGGAAATGGAATAGAGATGGCGAATAAACCCGTGGTGTTATTCTAAAAACAAAAAAAAAAATAGAAGAATTTATGAAAAAAAATTTCCTCTTAGTCTCTGAAATTTGGTGACTGTCGCTTGTATCAATTTGAGTTTGTATGGGAAAGCCCATCCGGATGATGAAGAAAAGGACCGTGGATACGGACGGTGAAAGCGGAGTGTAACGCATTTTATTTCATTTGAGTAGATTTTTTTTTTTTTTTTTTTTTTTTTTTGCATCCACTGAAGCATCTTGTTGCGCCGGACTTGTGTGCCCGTGTGCGTGTGAGTGCGGGTTGGAGTATGGATTCACTCGAGGGCTGCAGACTTGCTTTATAAAGGATGTTGTCAAGTATGTTGGGAAAATAGCCATAGCTTTCGCGGTGTAAGGTAAGACCATTTTGTTATTTGTATTCATTCAACGCATGCTTTGGCATCAGTTAAAGTTTTTGCATTTAAATAATCTTGACGTGTGCGTGCGTGTGCTGCGTCTAGCCTTCACGAATCCACGCAGATGAGCTGATATGTTTAGTGATGATCTGTCTCTTAAGAGGCAAACACCACTTAAAGTGGCACCGTGTCTTCATTCATATTGCCTCCAGAGAGACGATTGCATTTTAGAAGCCTCGGCAATAAACCCGAGCGTATCTCTCTTGACGACCCATTTCTTCTCTTCATCCGGAATACTGATTCCCTCTTGACGCCCCTGCACATGAATCTTGCAAAAGGATGTGGATCCGCGTGGATTTAGAGCTCACAGCTGATCCCACACGCTGCAAGCCTTGCACGACAAATAAGTTGGGGGCACCATTCCATTCCCCTATTCTATTCTATTAGCTTGTGCGTGTGTGTGCGAGGAAGCCGTTCAATTCCATCGCCTCCACTTCCACAGTTGCATGGGCGAGCACGGGCACCCACGCACGCGCGCGCGCACGCACCCGCTCGCAGCTGCATTGCCTGCAGGATTAAAGCAATCAGGACATGGCATTGCATTCTCCCTCTCTTTCTCGCTCCAATCCGATTCTTCTTTTCGTCCACACGCGCCCGTGCACGTCGCGAGAACACACCAACACGCACTCGCACGCAGCTACAAGCAGTAAGCCTTTTATTTAGGAACATTTTTATTCTCCATATCGGTCTTGCGTGAAGTGTGCATGCAAGTTTTTTTTGGTGGTAATCCCTAAAATGAGACAATTTGCACACAAAAAATAAATAAAACTACACGGATGCGCACTGAGACGTCGCGGAGTCCTTTTGTTGGCCAACAACTTTAACCTTGAATTAGATCCTCTGCAAGGATTTTTGTTTGGAGCACGACCCACTTAACAACATCTAAATGTTTTTACCATGTCACCCCAACAAACACACACACGCACTCGTACTACATATAAATAAATAATGGCCCCAGTAACCACAAGGTGGCAATGTTTGCACAAAGTACAGTATATTGAAGCATGGCAAGATGGGTCGCAAAAAACATGCAGCTGTGGTTGATGTGGTGGATTTTTACTTGCCATTTGTATGACGAGAATGACGCAAATCCCATTATTTGACCGGTCATCCATGTTGGTCATTGTGTAATTTTCCTCATCTCTGCTTGCAGGCCAAATGACATAGGATGAAGGCTGTTCGAAACCTGTTGATTTATATATTTTCCACCTATCTTCTGGTTATGTTTGGATTAACTGGTGCCCAAGATTACTGGTGTTCCACTCTGGTCAAGGGGGTAATCTATGGATCCTATTCTGTGACTGAAATGTTCCCTAAGAACTATACAAACTGTACATGGACACTGGAGAACCCAGACCCGACCAAATACAGCATCTACCTGAAGCTATACAAACAAGACCTAAGCTGCTCAGAGTATTCTCTGCTCTCCTATCAGTTTGATCACTACTCTCACGAAAAGATTAATGCCTTGCTCAAGGTTAACGAGTCAATAGTGTACTTGTGTGATTCCAAGAATATTTATGTATTTTTGCTCTACGACAAGAATTTTGTTCAGCTGCGGAGGGTTTTCCCCTCCGATTCAAATGGATTGACGCCACAGAAGCTGGAAGAAGAGGAGAAGTCCATTGTGGAGTTCTTGGTATTGAATAAGGCCAGCCCTAGCCAGTTTGGGTGTCAGGTGCTTTGTACATGGCTGGAAAACTGCCTGAAATTAGAGAAGGGCACGGTGGAGACGTGTGGCATCGTCTACACAAAGTGCACGTGTCCGCAGCATTTAGGAGACGGAGAATCCGAGAGCATGCTTATGCTCAACAATGTGGTTTTACCGCTCAACGCCCAAACGGAGGGCTGCTTGTCACCTCAACTGCACGCAGGCCAGGTCTGCAATCTGAGTGCCGAAGTGAAGCGGCCTCCTAAAGAAGGTGAGTATGCTGCTGTGCCTTCCTTCTCCTGTGCTGTTAAAATAATGGAGCAATTTTAATGCAAAGATAAGGTCATTTAATGTGCACGAAGATCACTCCCTTTTCTGCCCTATCCTCCTGCATGTCTCAGGTGTGATGGCCCATGAAACAAAGAGCACACATACAGTAGAGCTTTAATTAGAGGGTTGCTGCTTCACTAATTGTACACAAGGCTTGGAGTTGTAATCTATTACAGTGGAGCCTCTAACGTCGAAGGCATGGGGGAACATGTGTAGCTCAGAAGCTTTCGGATGTAAGGCATCAAATGATTAATCCTGCTGTGTGTGTGTTAAAGTTTATCTTTGGCTTTTTTTACTCAATAGTTATTCAAAATGATGGAACGGTGACATGCCAATGAACAAAAATGATGTCAATGTACACTTTAGTAGCACAGTTTATTTATATAGTGAGCGTCTAAAGCATAGAGTTCATAATGTATTGACGGGACACGGGGCGCTGGACCAATAAATAGGGGCCCTGCATTGTTGGCGAGGCCATCAAAGCTGACCGAATGGAATCACAGACAAAGAGGTTTTTTCGTTGAAAATTCTTGTGACTAAATGCTTAAATTCCCGAATTCTTTATAAATATGGACATAACAGTCTCGATTCTTGGTTAAAAGCAAAAAAACGTGCAGTTATCGTTTATTTTATGTAAATATGACGAAGTACAATGCTAGTTGGTTAGTGAATGTAGCTAGCGTCCGCCTGATGTAAACAGAGCTTTTCTGGTGAAAATTATTGTGACTAAATGCTTAATCCCCAAATCCTTTATAGATATGGAGGTAAAACAGTCTCGATTCTTGGTTAAAAGCAAAAAAAAAAGTGCACTTAGCGTTTATTTTATGTAAATATGTCAAAGTACAATGCTAGTCTGTTAGTGAATCTAGCTGGTAAAAATTCTTGTGAATAAATGCTTAAATCCCCCAATTCTTTGGATATACAGACGTAAAACAGTCTCGATTCTTGGTTAAAAGCAAAAAAACGTGCAGTTAGCGTTTATTTTACGTAAATATGTCGAAGTACAATGCTATTTGGTTAGTGAATGTAGCTAGTGGCCGCCTGATATAAACAGAGCTGTTAAGGTGAAAACTCCTGTGAATAAATGCTTAAATCCCTGTATTCCTTATAGATATGGATGTAAAAAAGTCTCGATTCTTGGTTAAAAGCAAAAACACGTGCAGTTAGCATTCATTTTACGTAAAGATTGCGAACTATGATGCCAATGCAGTAGTGGCTAATTTCTTCCATTGATTTTTTTCATGTTTCAAAATGCATGCATGGTATGAAAAATATAATAATGACCTTGAATCCTCAAACAAATCACTCCTTAGACAATCCTTCCTGTTTGTATGCGGTACAACTTTCGTACTTTTTCAACAGAAATCATGACCATGCGTTTGTGAATAGCTCCTCTTGATGTGGGCGGCCGCCTACTTGAATGCGAGGCGCAGTGCATGACCGATCTGAGCCGTCAATACATTATGAAGTCTATGTCTAAAGATTCGCTCACATGTTTTGCTTTTTTTGTTAGTCCTTTAGGCTCTTAAAGAAGGATTAGTCTCGCCAACGGCTTTTAATAGAACTATATGCTTTGTACACACTGAATACTCATCAGTTTTGAGTGGAGTGTAATTTAGTTGTTCATTTTTTCACACTTGTGTGACAAGTAAGATTATGAAAAGCAAGATGTGAGAAAATCATCCTCACAACATTAATTTTAAGTTAAGACAGCCAACATATAGGTCACATTCCATCACAAATAAATATATTTGACTTTAGAGGTTCCACTGTTTCTCTCTTGTTTGGGGGTTGTAACTGGAATTTAATGATTTAGACTAAATTAAAGAAAAAAAACAGCCTACTTTGTACCTCACCAAAGTCAAGGTATTCCATTTGAATTTTGATTTGGGTGGACACAATGCAACATTTATTGTTCAACACCAACACTAATTCATGGTCTGGAGTAGAATTAACACAATGGGTTTTTGCAATTTCACTGTACTGCTGCCATAGAGCAATGCAACATGTTATTACATTGGCTTTTAACTGCAAAAGCTTCTGATAAGACTATGATAGAGCATGAAGCTTCTTGAGCAGGCCCGTGTTGACACAGCTGATTGTCGTAAAAAAAGGTAGTGTTGCGTGAGACTTGTGATGATGAGATAAAAAAAAACAAAAAAACAGTGGCCTTCATCACCAAAGTCATGAATGAACCTTTTGATTAGTGGGGGAAATAATGAGGGAGCAAATGTTATGGAGCGTCAGTATTCCCTTGTGGATTTGAAGTAATGGTTGCTGCAATCATTTCCTGGGGACCTACAAAGGGAAGAAGAATAAGCTTTTATGCAGTAGTTTTAGCTGTTCGGTAGCTGCCCCCGCACGCTTCAATATCCTTTATTTGGTACATCGGCTCATAATAAGATGGCGAGTGTCCTTGTCATTCCTGTTACAACACTGGTTCACTCTGGTCTACGTCTTCTTTAAGCAACATTTCCACCAAGCGGCACAGTTCAGTTTGCATTTACTGCATTGTGGTTTGAAATCATAAACCCTTAGGCTGAATTCAGATGAAGTGCATGATGTCGTTGACCAAGCAATAGGGAGCTCTGTGTCTAGCTCCACCCTTTATATATTCTGCTACTGCTTTTGGCAAACCTACTGAAATTGTGCAAAGCAGTTACAAAAACACATATTGTCATGATGTCAATATTTGGGATGGAGACATGTTTGGGGGGCCACCTCTCACATCAAGAAAATGAAACCCACGGGCCTTGATATCATTAATCAAAGTCTTGTTCAGGTATGTGGAATGTGGACGGACACTTTAGCCTATACACTCAGAGGATTTTTTGTGAAATTTGGGACTGATTTTTCTGTGAGTATTTTGAAACTTAAAAAAAAAAAAAAAAAAAAAAAAAAAGTTTAAAAACATGCCTTGTTGTACATATTTTTATTCCTAAATCGTCAAAGGACTATGTCATGAACTTTTTTTAATTAAAATGTTTTACATTTTCGAAAAAGTCAATCAGTTTTTGAATAATTTTAAAGGCCAACTATGGAAAATCAAACACATTGAAGAAAAATGATAAACTGTAAATCTCAGTCAGGTTTTGACAACTGATAAGTAGTTGATAAGAGGTTGAGCAAATGACCACGGAGTAATTTACATTAAAAAATGGCACTTTTTGACCATAGTTTGTATACAACAGATATTATTGTCATGAAACGTGAAGGATAGAATAGAATAGAATAGAATAGAATAGAATAGAATAGAATAGAATAGAATAGAATAGAATAGAATAGAATAGAATAGAATAGCCATTTATTGTACAGTTGTACAATCAAATTGTGGCGCATCTCCCTTTACAGTGCAGGACAAGTAACAATCTCAAAAATTACTTGCAAGAATAAAAGTATAAAATCTAAATAAATATAAAATGTGCATAAGGTAGTCCTATGTTCAGGCAGTGCAAATAATTGAAGTGAAGTAGCAGCAGTTGACAACGAAGGCATTGAATATTGCACGTTAATATTGCACGTAAATAAGTATTACACAAAGAATATGTGTCATTAGAAGTTAAGTAGCAGCAGTTGACAGTGAGGCATTGAATACTGCATGTAGTAAGTATTGCACATAGTATATTGCATGTAAATGAATATTGGACATTGGGTGATATGTTGTTACATATGGCTGTTCAGGGTGGAGATGGATTTTGCAAAGAAACTGTTCCTCGGTTTCTTTGCTAAAGCCATCAAATAACATTTTCTGTTCATTTCAATTAAATGAAACTTCATCCTCTACATCTGGGAGGGGTCTGTTCATGCCTCTGGCTCTACCTCTTGCACTGCCCTTCGTGGATGTTTGGCCTTGACAGGGAGTTGATCTGAAAAGTGAAAAACATATATATATTGTATTGCTTATGAATAGCTATTTTCACACTGTATTTTCAAATTCACACATGAGTACCGTATCAAACATAGAACAACATGTTATTGATTCAGCATTGAGGGTCATTCTGTTCAAGGTAGGTCTAGAGGGCTCAAATTTAATCTTATTTAACTGGATCTTTGATAAGTTCCTGATAAATGGCAATATTCTTTGATTTTATTACCTTCTTTGAGGGGATCATTGCCATTGTTTATCAAGTCCTCTTCCTCCGAAATCCATGTTCCCTCTCTCTGGAGACTCCTCACCAGACTCAGACTCAGGCATAATTACTCCTTGTACTTGCCTCTTACGGATGGATGGTCTTCTCCTGGTGTTCCACATCTTCTTCTACCCCTGCGTTGTTGTTGTGATGCTGTATTTCCAATAAAATTATATTTTATATTCAAAATTGATTATTCCAGCAGAACGAGGAGATGAAAATCCACGGATACAAGTTCGACTGGATTTTTTCAGTCGCTTCAGGAAAAGTCATCTAGTCATCAGCCAATCAAACTTGTGTTTGACGAAAAAAAAAAGAAAAAAAAAAAACGGACCGGCACATTCAGCAAGTTAAAAGGGTTACTTACGTAAATGTGAGTCTGAACAATATGAAAATAATTGACTTAATAATGGTAGGGTCCTGACAACATATGGGAAGGCAGTCTAAATTACCGATATACCTGAACTCCTTATATAATGCAAATAAGTTTGCTCAAAAATTGGTGGGGACAATTTGAGCATCATGAAAAGTTGCTAGCGTTGTATCCTTACAGTGCCTATGCAATCCTACGCTCTTGCTTGAAAGTTAGCAATTCACACCTTCCGTTAAAGAATCAATTGGCAACAACTCACCTCTTCTTTAAAGGTACTACTACTATATGAATTTTTCAGTGTTAAATCTCAGTGATGAATGTGTTGTCAAGAAATTGTAAAATATCTTTCTCTCAAATTATTCTGGCTACTGAAGGAGGCCAGCCACAATACTCTCATGTATATCATTTAGAGTGCCCTCTCATTAAATCACGGAACCGTTAT